>NC_067472.1:178596077-178904133 GCF_947179515.1 Apodemus sylvaticus | reverse complement strand
ATATATATATATAGTTTGTGTGTGTGTATGTGTGTATATGGTTTGTGTATGTGTGTATGGTATGTGTGTATGTATGTGTCTATGATTTGTGTGTATATGTGTATAGTGTGTATGTGTATATGTGTATAAGTTTGTATGTGTGTATGGTTTGTGTATGTGTGTATGGTGTGTGTGTATATATGTGTCTATGGCTTGTGTGTGTGTATGGTGTGTGTGTATATGTGTATAGTTTGTGTGTGTGTGTATGGTGTGTGTATATGTGTATAGTTTGTGTGTGTTTTTGGTTTGTGCATGTCTGTATGGTGTGTGTGTATGTATGTATGTGTGTATGACTTGTGTATGTGTGTATGGAGTGTGTGTATATATGTGTCTATGGTTTGTGTATGTGTGTATGGTGTGTGTATGTATGTATGTGTCTATGGCTTGTGTGTGTGTGTATGGTTTGTGTATGTGTGTGGTCAGCAGGTAACTCATGAGAGTTGGTTCTCTTTCGCACTGAGGCAGGAATCCCTCAGATGGAGCCCAGGTCCGCAGGGTCGGTCACAGGTGCCTTTCCCCACTGAACTATCTTACCATCCACTCCGTGTGTATTTCTTGAAAACAAGAGCCCAGAACTGTGACTCACATCTATAATTCCAGCACTTGGGAGGCTGGATCAGGAGGGTCAAGGTCAGCCTGAGACGCCCAGTGAGCTCCAGAGAGGGATCCTGTCTCAAGACACCAACTGACTAAACTAGCAAACAAAAACCACAGCTCCTTAAGTCCACTGCTCTGCCCTCCCGGCTTCCTTTCTACTTAATAATTTCTTGGGGATTGTTTCATGTACTAATTTATTTTTAATTTAAAAATTACACAGATAAATAAATGGCGCTGTGATAATTAACTGTTTATGAAAAAATATTAAATAGATTTTTTCCCTTATATCATGTACCAAAATGAATTTCAAGTTGTGGGTTAAAGAGCTCATGATAACAAATGGAGATCTCAGAAATAATGCAGGAACCTCTGAGTGCGTGATCTTCATGCTGCCGAAACTTGGGTGGGAGACACGTCTTCCAGGATGACAAATTAAAAGTTCCCCAAACCCAAAGGGATGACTGTGCAGAGTCTCAGGGCTCTTTGGACTCTTTGTCTCCTGTTAAGTGAAGGGGCGGAGTCTCAGAGCGTCCGCAGGGCAGGGCAGGGCAGGGCGGGGCGGGGCGGGGCGGGGCAGGGCGGGGCGGGGCGGGGCAGGGCGGGGCGGGGCGGGGCAGGGCGGGGCGGGGCAAGGGGCCACGCGAGTGGGATCCTGCAAAGCTGTGGCTGTCCCCGTGAAGCAGGGAAAACGGGCTCTCTAACCCATCAGCTTTCTCTAAGAAGTACCCAGGCGGGGCTGAGCTCCTAGCCTTCTCCACTCTGTGCCTCTCCAGGAGGGCGGGGGTGGGGCTCCCAGGAACTGCAGAGTCGCAAAGACAACTGCACCTCAAGGCACGGGGAACCAGAGCGGTTCCACCATCCACTGGTGGCGGCTAATCTCCGTAACCCTGGTACCTGGGAGCCAGAGGTGGGAGGAACGTGAGTTTGAGTCTGTGAGATGCTATCTGAAAACAGCGGGTTAGAGGAAAGCAGCCACCACAGAGTTCCCTGTAGGCGGGCTTCTTCATAAAGGTCACAGCTAAGGAGGCCCTAACAGCTCTGAGCTCTCAGGAAAAATTCCTGAGCAGGCAAGCCCCGTAAGTGCCTGGTACCTGCAACTGCCCCCCCACCCCCCACCCCCACCCGTGCCCAAAGGTGTGTGAAGCTTGGCTCGGTACATTCAAACTGAACTGGAGCCGTTTACCCCTGCTCCGAGGCTCCCAGGAGAGATTCCCAGGAGGAAGTATGAAAAGAGTGTGCCAAAAGAGATCGCCTTGTCCCCCTCCATCCCCTTCCATCCCCTCCCCCCACCCTCTATGCTCTTGTCCCGACTTGTGCCTGTCTCTCTAGCCCCAGCCTCACCCTCCAGTCAAAGCTGCCCCAAACAGGAGCAAGAGGCAGGTCTTTTGTATTCTCATACAGGTCACTCTCAAAGGGGTTGTGACCAAGAAGCAATGCATCCCTGCCTGGTGAACTCAGCTACCACCGGGCCGATCCAGGATTCTGAGCTGGCCCTCCCCAGCATCTACCCCACCTATGAGCAGCTGGAGCAGGTGGAGGGGCTGGTCCTGCAGATCCAAAACTTCAGGAGCTCCAGGACCCAGGGCAACAGTGGATATCCTGGCCGAGGACGACAAGGGTCCAGTATTGATGGTGTAGCAGAAGCCCAGCCTCAAACCAGACCACTCACTCGTTGCAATGAACTCGTTTGCAAGTAAAGCTGTTCGGACAAAGCTTCCATGGTGAAATCTTTTTGGTTTTGGTTTTATTTCATTATTTATTTTTGTTTCATGGGAGGGGACAAGGGTGGAGGGTCGGTATGGGAGGACTGGGAAATGAGTGGCATTGGGATGCATGGTGTGGAATTCACAATGAATCAATTTTAAAAAATGAAAAAAAAAAAGCAGGAAATTCCTAGCAACCCTAAGGACAGGACTGTCAGTCTGCAAAGGGAGGCCTGCTTCCTGATCTGTCTCCCGGATAGGATGGTACTATAGAGTACGGAGCTGGGTGGCCGGCCGGACTGAGCAGGATAGATTTCTTCAGGAGAACTCCTTGGCAAAGGAAGGCCCTGGATCCCATTTCTTTTTCCAGCAGGGACCCACCTGGCGCAGAAGGACCTGGCTCCGGCGTGTGCTGTGAATCCTTGCCCAGTTCCTGTATCAGAAGAGCAGAGAAGGACCCCCCGCCCCCACCCCAAATAAGAGTCAAGCTCGTGAGAGGCCAGGGAGGTTCATGTCTGGAATTCTGCAACACCCAAGCCCCATCTGTCATCAATGGCTATTAAATAACTTTATAGGCAGCCAGGCCTGGTGACACCTGCCTGTCACTTGAGACACTTGAGAGACCGAGGGAGAAAGATTATAAGTTTAAGGTCAGCCTGAGCTAGTAAGATTGCGCCTCGGATGGATATAGCTCAGTGGTAGAGTTCTTGTTGGCTTTAAGATGGGTAAGGCCTCTAGAACAGCAGGGGTACATGGGAGATGGCTAGAGGTACAGTATCCCACACACGCTACCAATGGGAAACTAAGAGTAAGTCAAGGGGTGTCCTGGGACCCCCAGGAAGACAACAAAGGAAGCTAGCACCTCTAGAACAGCTCAGGGTCTGATAGGAAGGAACCCCTCAAGAGGTAGGCAGAACAATGAAAGCAAGCCTGTGCGGTGGCCATCCCCCCACCCTGCCCAGCGCTGGACCAGAGCAGGGATCTCAGGAGGACTTGACTTTGGATCTGGTTGCCAGGATACAGCACGGCCATGCCTGAACATCCCTGGAAAGCCGGCTTCCGTGGAACACCCCCAACCAGAATAGGAACGGAAGGGCCGAGCCTCATTATGGACTGAGCTGATGGTTCTTAACAAATTGTCTTCAGCAAGCTTGACAGACAGGGGCATGAGGGCTGCTGAGCCATGAGAGATCAGCCAGGTTTAGGGACCTGAGACTCGGGGAGAGGAGCTCGCATCTGTCAAGATCAGGGCGGCTGCCATCCTGCAGGATAGAAAAAAAAATTTTTTTTTCTAGAACTAAACCCAAGAACATCAAACCTTGGTTCCTGACCTGACACTCCTCTCCCCAGCAGCCTCTTGGCCCCTGTGGAACCCGGGAATGGGAGCTGAATTATAGATTACATCCCAAACCAGGAAGGACAACCAACAACGCAGGACAAAGCTGTTTACACTGGTATCGATCGGACCTGGCAGTGGCTCAGAGGCCAGAGAGAACCAGAGGGGCTGGCGGGGGTGAGGGCTTCCTGACTGGTGGGATGTGTGCAAATCCAATAACATGGAAATGTTCCTTAGGACGGCGTGGCTTCCCATGCTGCTCCACCCTGCTCAAAAAGCCACAGATGACATCACACTTGAAGCTCGAGCCCAGCCCCCAAGAATAAAGGGGCTCCACCAAGGACTCAAGGATCTTGGGAGTGTCTTACAGCTTAGGAGAGGACCGGTTAGCCAGCCGGGGTACATCCAGGGGTCTTGCTTGATGGAGGGAAGAGAAGGGAGCATGACACCCCCAGAACATACCAGCCACACACCCTAATGTTCCTAATGCTAGGTGCAAACCTACTATGCTCAAGGGCATCCAAGGGACAGATGCAATTGGCTTTTTCACCCCCAGAGTCTTCCCCTCCTGTGGCCTGTAGGAAGGTCTCTAGAAGGGAGTCCTAGTCAAGTGGGCTGTTGGGATTGGAGGGGTAGGGAGTCTTCCTAATAATTCTAGTGACCTTAAGGAACTCATTCAGAAACCTGGATGGAAGGGGAAGGTTGTGTCTGCCCAGGCGACAGGTAGGCAGGCTCTGGAGAAAGCAGCAAGCACTCCTGGGATGAGACCTCCAGAGGCCGGCCAATATGATAAAGTGTGTGGCGCTGGAGGACAGAACAGGCTCTCCAGGCCTAGAGGAGTCCTCGCCATCCAGGACTTCTGATGCTTCTGTCCTTCTAACTTGTCCTCTAAAGTTCTGAGGTGTTGTGGTATGACCATGTGGTGTCCCCCCCCCCGCCCCCCACATGTATGTGAACGTCTGGTCCTCAGTTGTAGAACCTCTTTTTTGAAAATTGTTTTAATTATTTGTATGTGTCTGTACGGGTCTGTGTTCTGTGTGTGCAGGAGCCTGAGGAAGCCAGAAGAGGGCGCCAGAGCTCCTGGGACTGGAGCTACAGGCAGTTGTGGGTCACCACGTGGGTGCTAAGAACTGAGCCCGGAACCGCTACAAAGTCAGTAGGCACTGTAACCACTGAGCCACCTCTCCAGTCCCCATTGCACAGTCTTTTGAATGTGGAATCTAGCTGGAAGATGTAGGACCATGGGATGGGAGGCTTATGGGTTATAGCCTAGACTCAGTCCTGGCTGGAGATTGCTACTTCTTTGGTGGCCATGGAGATACGAATAAGTTCTCATCAGCAAGCACTCCTGTGGCCATCATAGCCAGAAGCTGCTCCTGCTGCTATGAATACGACCATGAAACTACAAGCTAAAACAAACCCTTCTTCGCCTACATTGCTTCTTTCAGTGTTTTTGAATGATGAGAAAATTAAGAAATACAAGAGGAGGGCAGTAGGTGAGACCTGGACGGGGGTGCTGCCCTCAGTGGTCACTGGGGATATTTCCTAGGCAATGCTCTACCCAGTATGTTCTCTCCACCACCAGCATGGGTTTGCTTTGTCACGGAGGCTGCACATCTCCCTAGTACCCTTCACAGACGTCTCTTTGCAGTGTCTGAGGACACAGGCAAGTTGCACAGACAGGAGTTATTTGAACACACAGCCCAAACGCTGCGAGCATCTTAATTCCTTCCAGAAAGCCATTCTATAAGATCCACGTCCAGGAGCCTCCAGAGCTAAGGCTCTGTCCTGTGTCAACCAGCTGTACCTCTCCAGACTGCCTGTGTAGACAACGGGCCGCACAAAGAGGGATTCCACCTTAGATGCCCACCCAGGCTGGAAAAAAAACCCCCACAGAAGTGGCTTTCCTCCTATTCGTTTAGGCTAATGCAGCAGTGACAAGGCTGTGCTTCTGTAAACTAGATTTCTTGGACCAACAAGACAAAGGAGCTGAGTTCAAATCCAAAATAACCCCCGCCCCGCCCCGCCCCCCTCCCCCGCCCCAGCTCCAGGCTCATGTTTTGCTGTTTGCTGTCCAGCAGGTGGCGCTACTCTGGAGGCTACAGTACCTGCAGAAGGTGGGACCTCTGTCACTAGCCACACCAAATAAACAACACGTTCGCACCACCAGAGAGTCTGCCATGCCTCCCCTACCATGATGGACTGAAACCGTGAGCCAAAACAAAATCTGTACTCTCATACTTCCATTAGGCATTGTGGCCATAGCAACATTAAATAGCTGGTATAAGGACTGACATAAATGGTGCCCAGCACATAAAAACATTTGGCAAGAGGCTCCAGTCTGGAGCTTTCCAAGAGTCCTCTGGGGTCGCCAGAGCTGGGGTGGGGGCGGGGGCTCATCAAGGTGTCACTCCCATCCTACTGAGAAGGGTGGCGGGGTGACACCACGAAGCTCAGCTCGCTGAGCAGACAGAGTGAGGCGCCACCAGTTATGGGAAGAGCTCTATGGTGACCAAAATGCAGACTGCTGGCCGGCTGTCACCGTGAACCATCTCTGCTGTCGCCGTGAACCATCTCTGAGGCGCTCATGGTCATCAGTGTGTAGAGAGAATGATGAACAGTGCAAGAATTGTAATGTAACCATCATTCTTTCTGAGAGGCGGAGCTGATTGAAGAAAAGACCATTATAGGTCTTCACCGTAATGTTCTCAGAGAGCAAACGGGGTTATTTAAATATTTTTCCATACAATATATTTGATGATATTTATCCCCTCCCCCAACTCCTCCCAGAGCCTCCCCCACTTTCCTACCCACCTAGCTTCCTGTTCTTTCCCTTTTTCCTCTCTCAAATAGCAGAAACAAACAGCAAACAGAAACTCTTGTAAGACAAAAGACACCAAAACAAAATTAAAAGTGTACACAGAAAAGAGATGGAGACCATTTTGTGTCTGGGCACAGGCCTGCCCTGGAGTGTGGCTGATATACATGGTGACAATCTGTTGGGGAAAAAAACCTGATTTCCTCCCTTCTCGGTAGGTGTCAACTGCTAATAGCTTCTTGTTCAGGGTGGGACTTTATATCTACCTCTCCCTTGGTGCTGGGATTTTTGTCTGGCTTGACCTGTGCAGGCCCTGTGTGTGCTGCCACAGTCTCTGTGAGTCCATGCGGGCGTCAGTCCCATTGTGTCTGGAAGATGCTGCTTTCCTTGGAGTTAGCATTCTGTCTGACTCTAACAACCTTTCCACACACATCCCCGAGGGCTTCAGTGGAGACAACCCATTTACAGCTGAGCGTTCCGAAGTCTCTCGCTCTCTGCACATTGTCTAGCTGTGGGTCCCTGTGCTAATTACCATCTGCTGCAGGAAGACTCTTCTCTAAAGGGGACGGAGAGAGGCTGAGTCTTGTCTTGTGTTTTTGAGTTGGGGTCTCCCTATGTAGATCTGGCTGGCCTGGAACTCTCTCTCTAGTCCAGCCTGGCCTCGAACTCTGCATGCTGGGGCTACAGCACACACCACTCACCCAAGGCTCTCCTGTCTGCTTTCTTCACCGACCCTTATGTATGTATGTATGCCATCCATGTCTGAGCTGGGAACTCCTGGAGGCATCTTCCAGCACACAGCGCAAGGAGTCAGTGGGCCCTGGATCAGGTGGGAGCTGGGGCTAGATGTGGGGAGAGGGGCACCCTGGTGGGGAGAGGGGCGCCCTGGTGAGATGTGGGGAGAGGGGCGCCCTGGTGAGATGTGGGGAGAGGGGCACCCTGGTGAGATGTGGGGAGAGGGGCGCCCTGGTGAGATGTGGGGAGAGGGGGCACCCTGGTGAGATGTGGGGAGAGGGGTGCCCTGGTCAGATGTGGGGAGAGGGGCGCCCTGGTGAGATGTGGGGAGAGGGGCGCCCTGGTGAGATGTGGGGAGAGGGGCGCCCTGGTGAGATGTGGGGAGAGGGGCGCCCTGGTGAGATGTGGGGAGAGGGGCGCCCTGGTGAGATGTGGGGAGAGGGGCGCCCTGGTGAGATGTGGGGAGAGGGGCGCCCTGGTGAGATGTGGGGAGAGGGGCGCCCTGGTGAGATGTGGGGAGAGGGGCGCCCTGGTGAGATGTGGGGAGAGGGGCGCCCTGGTGAGATGTGGGAAGAGGGGCTCCCTGGTGAGATGTGGGGAGAGGGGCGCCCTGGTGAGATGTGGGGAGAGGGGCGCCCTGGTGAGATGTGGGGAGAGGGGCGCCCTGGTCAGATGTGGGAAGAGGGGCTCCCTGGTGAGATGTGGGGAGAGGGGCTCCCTGGTGAGATGTGGGGAGAGGGGCGCCCTGGTGAGATGTGGGGAGAGGGGCGCCCTGGTGAGATGTGGGGAGAGGGGCGCCCTGGTCAGATGTGGGGAGAGGGGCTCCCTGGTGAGATGTGGGGAGAGGGGCGCCCTGGTCAGATGTGGGGAGAGGGGCGCCCTGGTGAGATGTGGGGAGAGGGGCGCCCTGGTCAGATGTGGGGAGAGGGGCGCCCTGGTGAGATGTGGGGAGAGGGGCGCCCTGGTCAGATGTGGGGAGAGGGGCGCCCTGGTCAGATGTGGGGAGAGGGGCGCCCTGGTGAGATGTGGGGAGAGGGGCGCCCTGGTCAGATGTGGGGAGAGGGGCGCCCTGGTCAGATGTGGGGAGAGGGGCGCCCTGGTGAGATGTGGGGAGAGGGGCACCCTGGTCAGATGGGGGAAGGGGGACCCTGGTCAGTTGTGGGGAATAGCAGTGCCCTGGTCAGATGTTGAGGGAGGGTTTTGCCCAGCAAACAGCTCCTTGCAGAGACCAGTAACTCCTCTTTCCTAGTTGACTTGGAGAGGCTGGGCAAGGCATGACAAGTAAATCACAGAGGCGTGAGATAGCAAAGAGGGTGGGAATTAGGCAGAGTCAGTGGCTGGGCCAGAAGGGCCATGAGAGAGCAATTTATCTCCGTCTGCTGGGCTCGGATCTGCAAAGTTTTTGCAGGAATTTGGGGTGCATGTGAACAGTATGTAGATTGATACTTTTAATGTTGTTATCAAAGCCATGCACACACACAGCCTTGAAAGCAAAGGACACACCATGGGGGCAATAGTCCTGCTCTGTACCCCCTCCCACTCCCCCCCCCCCCCCCGATTCCTTACAGACAACTCTCTCTCTCTTTTTTTTTTTCCTTTTTCTTTCTTTGAGACAGGGTCTCTCACTCTGTAGACCAGGCTCGCCTCGAACTCAGAAATCTGCCTGCCTCTGCCTCCCAAGTGCTGGGATTAAATGCATGTGTCACCACTGCCTGGCCAGACATCTCTCTTTTGGACTTCTTTTGGTAGTCTGGATTGAGTTTTCCAGATTTCTTATCTTTCCGGCCTTCCAGACACTGGTTGTGTGTCTTTTCTCTCAGCCTGCTTACACCGGAAGGCGACTAAGTTCTAGCCCAGAGCTTGCGGCGTCTGTATGTGGGTATGTATATACAGTGCATCAGTGTGGTTCGTGACGTGTGTATGTGGGGATGATGTGGACATATGCATTGTGTGCAGTGTATGTACTATGTGGATGGCGTATGCATGGTATAGTGAATGTTTTTAGTTCTGTTTATGTCCTTGACTGTGGTATAATGTGTGTGTGTGTGTTGTAATGTATGTATGTGGACATGGTATATGTTTGGGTGTTTTTAAGTGGGCATTTTAAGTGTGTAGAGATGGACATTTGTGTATGGCTGTTGTGTGTGTTTGAGTGTGCTCTATGTGGATGGAGGGATATGCGTGTGGATGTTGTATGCTTGTACATGTGGGATGTGGGTGTTTGTTCAAGTGCAGTGTGTACGTATGGGCTCAATGGGCACATGAATGTGTGTATGGATTCAGTATATGTGTGTGAGTGTGATACGTGTTTATGGATGTACCATGTGTGGACATGTATGGTTTGGCATATGTGCATATATACATGTGGGGGAGTTGTGTGTATGATTGTGTGAGTGTATTGATGTGGCCTGTGGGTGTGGCATGTATGTATTATATGTGCACACAATTATAGTATGTGGATGTGGTGTGGTGTGGTGTGGGTATGGGCACAGTACAGTCTATGTGCGGGTTCAGTGTGTGGATGGATGGGTATATGTGACGTCTTAGTTAGGGTTGCTATTGCTGTGATAAAACACCATATCTAAAAGCAACTTGGAGAGTAAAGGGTTTACTTCACTCACACTTCTGTATAGCAGTTCGTCATCAAAAGCAGCGAGGGCAGGAACTCAGACAGTATGGGAACCTGGAGGTGGAGCTGATGTGGAGGCCGTGGAGGGGCGCTGCTTACTGGCCTGTTCCTCAGGGCTCGCTCAGCCTGCTTTCTTGTAGAACCCAGGACCACCAGCCCAGAGGTAATACCATCCGCAATGGCCTGGGCCGGCCCCCATCAGTCACTAATTAGGAAAATGCCCTATAGGCTTGCCTACAGGTTAACCTTACAGGAGGCATTCTCTAAGTTAAGGTTTGCTCCTTTCACTTGACTAGTTTTGTGTCAAATTGTCAAACTAGCCAAATGGCACATATATATTGAGTCAGTATGTAATATATGTACATAGTAGGTCAGTATGTGTGTGTATGTACACAGTGGGTCAGCATGTGTGTTTGTGGGTATGAGGTTGTGGATGGATGACGTCCCATCTCTGGCCAGTTGGAAGTCTGGCCATCCTCACTGTCCACAGGCCCCTCCTCTGTCTGATAAGTTGAAGTTCATCTCCTTGGTTCAATTCCTAATAAAATGAATCTCTAGCCTTCCATTTCTTGGCTGCAATGCCAGGGAAAGGTTTCCTCAGAACTTTAACTGTAGCTTTCATCATTTTTTTTAACTTCTTCTATTTGCTTTTTAAATTTTTGGCTAAATATACACAAACACAAAACTCACCTCTTTCTTTTTTCCTTTCTTCCTACCTTTCTTGCTTGCTTGCTTCC
Source organism: Apodemus sylvaticus (assembly GCF_947179515.1). Classification (NCBI taxonomy): domain Eukaryota; kingdom Metazoa; phylum Chordata; class Mammalia; order Rodentia; family Muridae; genus Apodemus; species Apodemus sylvaticus. Next base: position 178,893,539 of record NC_067472.1, on the reverse strand, counting down.
TTTCCTCTTCCTCCTCCTCCTCCTTCTCCTTCTTTTTGGCTTTTTAAGACGGGGTTTCTCTGTGTAGCCCTGGTGTATAAAGTAGGGATTTGGGCTTCAGATGTACAAAATGAAGACATGACCACTCCAAGGTATGGTTGAGGAGAAGGGTTTTATTCTATATATGAGGGAGAGCACGGCCAGAGGCATCCGGAAGAATCCAGAGCAGGGAGAGAAAATAAACTGGATATGGCTAGGAGACTGAATCAGTCCATGAGGGGAGGGCAGGGAGAGCAAGACAGGAAGAGAGGAAGGCAAGAGAGGTGAACAAGAGGGCCAAGAGCATGCGCGCATGGTCCGACGGCAGGGTCCCGCGGGAGGGAGAGGGTGGGGGAAGGGAAGCCTATGGTGGAGAAGTTTAGGGAAGGGGGCAGGGCAAGAGGAGCTGAGAGGAGCCAGGACGCTAGCATGGTCTGTGTGACAAGCACTTGCAATGCCAGCTGCCAGAATGCGCCTTGGTGCTGACAGGCACCACAGTTAACCATTTGTCCCCAGTTCCTTTAGGACCTGATACCTGGCTGTCCTGGAACTCACTCTGTAGACCAGCTGGCTCCAACTCAGAGATCTGACTGCCTCTGCCTCCCAAGTGCTGGGATTAAAGGCGTGCGCCATGGCCACCTGGCTCATTTTCTATTTTTAAAAAACTTTTTATTGATTCTTTGTGAATTGCACATCATGCACCACATTGCCCCGCATCTTCCCGTCCCTTTGCATCTGCCCGCCACCCTTGCGACCTTCCCACAAAATAAAACAAGGTAGAAAAATCTTGTTGTGGAAGCTGCAGTGTATCACGGTGTGTCCCACAGTGCACCCTTTTGCCCACACATCGTTACTTTCAAACGTTCATTGCAATGAGTCATTGGTCTGTTCCGAGGCCTCTGGCTTCTGCTATACCCTCTATACTGGATCCTCGCCAGGCTTCTTTTTGGATATCCCTTTGCTGCCTGTGTCATGGAGATCGGATCTGCAGGCCTGGCCCTTTCAATCCAGTCCTCCTGCAGTTCACAGATGAGACAGACATTGGGGTGGGCCACCTCAAAGTCCTGGATCTAGGCCTGGGAGGTGGCTGAGTTGGTCAGCATGCCAGCTCGCCTGCACCTGCACCACCAGGGTGAGCTCTCCGGCACTGCTTGGTTAGGTCACCCAATACCACAGCGGGCAAGGGCAGCTCAGCGTCTCTGCTCTCCTGTCTGCGGGGCAGCTCCCCTGTGCCTTTGCAACGAGGGCCGGCTCTACTGTGCTGCAGCCAGTGAGGAGTGGGGCCAGCTCTCCTGCTCTCATGACCTCGGGTCATTTTCTATTTTCAACTGTATAGTTTAGTGGCTTTAAGTGGGCTCTCAATGTTCATAGCCCTCTCTACTATCCGTTTCCAGAAAACTGTGTGTTATCCCACACAGTATCTCTGCACTTCCTGAGCATTGACTGGGGTCCACCTTCATCTTCTGCTCCCACTCCCAAGAACCTCACCTGTCTGTTCTAGGTGCTTCGTGGAAGCAGAGTCATACAGAGATAGCATTCCTTCCCCGCTTGGCTTCCTCCAGGCAGCCCGTGTCCACTAGCGTCATGCATGTCTGCAGCATGCCTCTGACATGCTCCAGGTTACATTCCGTTGTGTGTAGAGCACACTATCTTTACCCATTCATTTATTGATGGAGACCTGAGTTGCTTCCGCCTTTTCCACTGTTGTTGACCAATTGGTGCACCTTGTCTATTTTTGGATATTTTAGATACATACCATAGAACAGAATTGTTGATCAATATATGGGAACTCTGTGTTAAGCTTAAAACCTTTTTTTTTTTCAGCTAGGCAGTGGTGACGCACGCCTTTAATCCCAGCACTTGGGAGGCAGAGGCAGTCACATCTCTGAGTTCAAGGCCAGCTTGGTCTACAGAGTGAGTTCCAGGACAGCCAGGGCTACACAGAGAAACCCAGTCTCGAAAAAAACCAAACCCAAAACAAACAAACATAAAAGCCCAACTTTTTTTTATTTTCTGTGTATGAGAGTCTATCCTGCATGCATGTCTGTGTACCATGTGTGTGCAGTGCCTGTGAATGCCAGAAGCCATGTTGGATCCCATGAGGCTGGAGTAACAGAGGGTTGGGAGCTGCTGCGTGGGTGCTAGGAATTGAACTCCAGTTCTCTGTAAGAGCAGTCAGTACTCTTAACCACTGGACTACCTCTCCGACTCCTCAACTTTTTTTGAGAAATTTTTTCCAATTTTATGTTAATTGGAAGGAAAATGGATTTTAAAAAATGAAAATGAAGCTAGGCATGGTGATGTCTGTCTGTGATCTATTGGAGCAGCCCAAACTGGAAGATCACAGATTCGAGGCTAGCCTAAGCTACATGGTGAGATTCTATTTAAGAAGGGGAGAAGGGGTTGATTAGGTGGTTCAGTGGGTAAAGGCGCCTACTGCCTTACCAGAAGACCTTGACAACCTATTCTAGCTCCTCAGAACCCCTGTAAAGGTCGGAAAGAGGAGTGACATCACAAAGTTGACCTCTGACGTCCACATGCACCCCACCCAATGATGATGATTATGATGACGATGATGATGATGAACACTAAATATTTTTTAAAAGTATGTTGGTGGCATCACTAAGGAAACACATTTAATTTTATGGTATAGCCCAGGACACATTAAAACCAGTAATAAATATTCTAGAGCTACTTCAATAGCACAGTTATGGAAGACACATGAATGCAAAATGGATTCTCTTGTGTCAACCCAACCCCTTGCTAACTTTTAAAGTTAGTTAAGTTCCAGACTAGTTCCTACTGGGTTTCATGCTACCGCTTTCCATGTTATATTCTTACCAGGAATTACACAGGTTTTGATTTATTGACATCTCTGCCAACAGTTGTTATTTTCCATTTTAAAACACTGAGACTGGAGAGATGGTTCGGTGATTAAAAGCACTGGCTGCTCTTGCAGAGGACCTGGGATCGATTCCCTGCACCCACGTGGTGGCTCACACCCACCTGTAACTTCATATCCAAGTGACCTGGTGTCCTCTTCTGGCCTCCAAGAGCACCTGCATGCATGGGATGCATTTATTTATTTTAAACACACCAGTTTCTTGCCTGCATGTATGTCTACATGAGGGCATCCGATCCTGGAGTTACAGAGAGCTGTGAGATGCCACGTGGGTTCTGGGAACTGAACCCGGGTCCTCTGGAAGAGCAGCCAGTGCTCTTAACCACCGAGCTGTCTCTCCAGCCCAGTAAATGTCTTTAAGATGTTTGTGTCTGATGTTCTTCACAGCATGAGAAAAATAAGCAATAAGATCAGCGTTTCTGCCATGCTCGAATCCTGCAAGCATTCAGCTACATTGGCAGAGTTCTACACAATTGCTTCAGACAGCTGTTGCCAGCTCAAGAAAGGTTTGAGTGGGAGACAGGCCCCTGTGGCTGCCGACACTGTCACTGTCTATGACATCACTCATTTCTCCTGTTTGTCACCTTTTGCAACTTCACGTCTCTCTGTTTGTCATCCTCCAAACCTTTTCTCTAAGCTTCCAGAGCCTTCCAAGCCCTCCATCAGAGCCTAGGCATCTGTGACCAATATACTCACACCTCCCGTTCCTCCCTGAGTTACCTCAAATGTCACTTCCTCTGCTCCAGTCAGTCAGTCTGCATTCTGCCCTCCTCATCTGCCTTCTGCAGTCCAGCAAAGTCTGTCATAGCTGTTATGACCTCATCTGGTCCTGTTCTTGTTAACGTATACCTTTCTAAAAGACTTCTCTTTCATGGTGACAAGATTGGACAGAGAGGCTATCAGAGATCTATCCACGTGACTGTAAAGAGAATACCTGGGGCCCTTGTTTGTTTTATCATTTTATGTGTCTTTTGTGAGGAGCAGCCATTGTGAGGGATTGCTATTGTGTTCCTCTGTATACTGGCTCTCACAGTCAGAAGTAGTGGAGTCCTGAATTTGGAAGGGATTTTGCACATCATTGTGGCCAAATCATTGCAAGAGGGTCCACTATGGCCTGCATCTCTGAGAAGCTGCCTAAAAATGGGGTGGCTTGGGCTCCCAGGCAGGAGGGAATGCTGGTTTTCCCACAGGGCAGAATTCAGTACCACAGAACTCCGGAGCAGTCTGCTTCTGTGTCTTTTCTCCAAGTAAAAAAATTCTTGAACCGAGTGCGTGACTATCCAGTCCCACACAGATGTGGGGGAGAAACCTGAGCCTTCTGGGTCCAGAAATGGCACGGTCACTTCTCCATCTAATTGCAAACAGGTGCCAATCACTCTCACATACCGAGGGAAGGCATCTCTTTCTTCTGTCCTTTAGCGGTTAATATTGCGTTTCAGCCCAGCTTATGATCTCAGCTGCTGTCAAAGGACCCACAGCAAAATCCGTTTTTATTGAGGCAGAAAAGGTCAGCTTTCTTGGGCGTCTCCATGGTGAGAATAATAAATGCAACACATTCATACCCTTATGACATTTAGGCGCTCCCACTGCAGCGACCCCTGGGGAAAGGCACTGGAGATTTTAATTACGTCTTTGCAGAAGAGATTGGGTAGTGGGCTATTTCCTTCCCGTGTCAGGGAATTCACCCCACGATGTAGCATTTGGCTTAGCCTGGATGGGTTGACAGTGTGCCATCTGGCTCAAGAGCATGGGGTACCCACTTGGTGTGTGTGTGCTGCACCCATTTGGAAAGCATGTGGGGTCTCAAACGTGCTCCCTAAGCAATGCGGCTCCTCCTATTCGAGGCTTGTCCCATCGTTGGCATGAATTTGTAGGACAGGCCCCTTCTCTCTGCCCATCTCACCTGCGGCACAGGGACTCTGTTGGAGTGGTGTGGCCAGCTGAGGCTAAGCTTACAGGGCAGGGCCAGCCTGTGCTCCCAGAGGACTCACTTACTGCCTGAGGCAGATAAAAAGCCCCAATTTCCTGATGACAAGCCCAAAATGAATGCGGTGCACAGAGATTAAAAAGTCGAGGAAGTTGCTGAAAGGGCAAGGAAAGGCCATGACAGAAAACCAGGAGCATAGAGAGGCGGGGAAGGAGCCCAGAGCCAGCATGTGCCAACAGCTTGGTGACTGTTCTTTGCTCAATAACCTGGGAGGTTTGACGGTTCCATCGGCCAATACAACGTTTGTGGGTTGTCTTAATTGATTTGTGTTGCTATAACACCATACCTGAAACGAGGCTGTAGTTTCCTCCTCTTCTCCTCTTCTTTCTCCTCTCTCCCTTCTTTCTCCATTTCCTCCTCCTCCCACTGGGAAGGGCTGGGGGCGTGGCTCAGTGGTAGAGCCCCTGCCTAGAATCCCCCAATGAGGGGCTGGGGGCGTGGCTCAGTGGTAAAGCCCCTGCCTAGAATCCCCCAGTGAGGACCTGGGGGTGTGGCTCAGTGGTAGAGCCCCTGCCTAGAATCCCGCAGTGAGGGTCTGGGGCCGTTGCTCAGTGGTAGAACCCTGCCTGGAATCCCCCAGAGAGGGGCTGGAGGCGAGGCTCAGTGGTAGTACTCCTGTCTAGAATCCCCGCGCGCCCCCCCCCCCCCCCCCCGTGAGGTTTGGAGGCGTGGCTCAGTGGTAGAGCCTCTACCTAGAATCCCCCAGTGAGGGTCTGGGGGTGTGGCTCAGTGGTAGAGCACCTGCCTAGAATCCCCCAGTGGGGGATTGGGGGCGTGGCTCAGTGGTAGAGCACCTGCCTAGAATTCCCCAGTGAGGGTCTGGGGGCGTGGCTCAGTGGTAGAGCACCTGCCTAGAATTCCCCAGTGAGGGTCTGGGGGCGTGGCTCAGTGTTGGAGCCCCTACCTAGAATCCCCCAGTAAGGGTCTGGGGGCGTGGCTCAGTGTTCGAGCCCCTACCTAGAATACCCCGTGAGGGTCTGGGGGCGTGGCTCAGTGGTAAAGCACATGTCTAGTGCATTCAAGGCCAGACTTTGATTCTTTCAGCACGAGCAATAAAAATAAAGCAAACATAAAAAAATTCGGCGTTTTTTCTTTGGATTATTTACCTAGCTTCCAGCTTCATTTTGGTCACAGCTTGTTTTCATCTTCTCTTGTCTTTTGATTTTCAGAGTCAATTACCATATGCAACAAAACAAAGAGAGAACCCTGTGTTTTGCCAGGTGTGGTAAAACACACCTGTAATATCAGCACGCAGCAGGCTGAGGCAGGAGGATGATGAGTTCCAGGCCAGCCTTAACTCCCCAGTGGGACTGTCTCAAAACAACAATGACAAAATCTGTTTCCTGGAGTAAATATTTTTGGAATTTTGTTCTTTTTCTTTTCTTAATATTATTGCAGCACAGTTTTCTGCTCCATCTGCCTTCTCGTCAGGTGCTGAATGGCTGAATTTACTCTCATACTCAGGTTTCGGCCTATCAAAGTGGATTGTCTACGCTGTTTGTGAGGCTGCTCCCCTCCGAGGTCAGGCTAAGCTCAGCGTAGTAGTAAAGGGAAGTCTAAGAAGAACCTGGCCACAGACTCGGCCTGAGGATGCTGGGTCTTCTCAGGCCAGCAGCTTCCTTGTGGCAAGAGGGTTGCATGCAAAGGGCTGCTCCCTCACCACCACCCCGCCCCCACTGTGTGTGTGCACGGGTTTGTGTGTTCACAGCTGTGCAAGTGTTATGGCAATGGAACCCAGGGACTTGTGCAGGTAAGGCTAAGCAAGTACTGCTAAGAGGTCTTGAACTTGTGATTCTCCTGTCTCGGCCTCAAGAGAACCTGGGCACACAAGCCTGCCCCATCGCTAGCACTGTCATAGACTCCACTATAACTAGATCACCTCTCCGAGGTAAGAAAAGGTACACCCATGAATTCCTGGACCTAAGGAAATACTCGGTCAGGTAAACTTTCTATCACCTCAAGCTTTGGGTCAGCCAAGCCTGTCTGTAATCCTGGGGTACTAGCCTCAGAAATTCTTGAAACGTGGCAGTTGGTGGCCACAATTACTCCCTGTGACCATGCTCACCGACTCATCGGGACAAGCGGGATGTGCCTGGTGTTCCGGCATGTCCTGTCTGCCTGTCCATGACACCGTGCTGCCTCTAGGTAAAAGGGATCTAGAACAACTTCAACTACCCATCTCCACTCTGGTGTATGCTGTCCGCACCCAGGAAGACTCCTTGAAGTCTACTGTTAGAGTGTGAATGTGAAGTGTCCCCCAAAGGCTCATGAACTTGCAGCTTGGTCCACAAATCAACACTGTCTTAGTTGGTTTTAAAAACGTTGAGAGGTTGGGCTTAGCAGAAAGAAGTGGGTCTTGGTTGTAGCTTGACCTTTATCTCTGTCTCGATTGTTTTTGCTTTTTGTTTCTCTGCTTGCTTTTGTCTCTCTGTCTCCGTCTTGGTCTCATGCTGTACTTCCTGTTTGTCGTGAGGTCCTCTTGCTGTGCATGGGCTTTTAATCCCAGCACTCAGGCGCCAGCGGCAGGCAGATCTGCATAGATTGAGGCACATACATACATACATAACATTTGCAGAGACTCCTCTACATAGTGAGTTCTCTATGTAGATCCAGGTCTACATAGAGAGACCCTGTTTTCAAAACAGAACAAATGGAAACAAAACAAAACTTTCTCTGTCACACTCCCATCACCATAATGTTCTACCCAGATGTGTGATGGTTAGCAACCATGGACAGAAGCCTCTGTGAGCCAAAATTCATCCCCATATGCACCCTTCCCCCTCCTCCAGTTTTTCCTCTTTTAAGTTGTATGTGTCAAGTATTTTTGGTCACAGTCACACAAAAGTAATGTGACTGCAAACTGGAGTCAGTACTGAAGCTTTAGTCAAGTTTCCAACTTGTTTTCCCCCCAATTATTCTCATTTTGGAGAGGAGAGGAGAGGCCTTTTCTTGACACTACCATCTTCATTTACACACCTCATGCCTGATAATTGGCACACCATGTCAGCCATGGCTAAGAAACCTAAGTGAGTCATTTTTCCCACTGAGACTTTAGGAAGGGACAAAAATACTTTGTGTGTGTGATAAAAGGCTGATGACATGTTTGGGGAAAGAGGAAGGTTGGCTTGTTCTGAAGATGGGGAAAATAATAGGATGTACTCCAGGTTCTCCGGCTGAAGGTAATTAAGAGAGCCTGTGCCGACAAAGTGCTTAGCTCAGTGCCCTGCATGGGGAGATGGGTAAGCAAGTCTTAGGTGTGTTATTTACTCTATAAAAACGATCGCTTTTATTCTGGTTGCAACTCACTCTCAGGTCAAATCGCTACGCTGCAATCAAATCACATTCTGTATTTACAGTCACAGGCACAGCAAATCTCTAAAATACAAAAGGGCCATAAGTTTGGGATCATCCTCTGGCCCCACGTTCAAAGGCCAAACAACTTTGACTATAGCCCACTGCTGGGTGGGCCAGCCACTGCTGAGAGGACAGAGAAACTGCTGGGCTGGTTTGGTTTATCCCATTGCATGAATCTTGTCCCAGACACTTTTAAGAAGAAAACAGGCGACATACCCATGTGTGAGTGTGCTGTGCAGTGATATTTCCATCCACAAGTGACCGTGAATGTGACAATGGGCTCTAAAGGTTTTAATGGAGCTGCTATTTTCTGTCACCTGAGGATGATGTAACTGTCAAATCGCAGCAAGATGCATTGGGCGCTTGTCATCTGTGGTCATTTTGGTGTGAACCATTTTTAAAGAGCCACTGCCTGCTGTTTAAAAATATGGCAATGTTTGTGGGTATTTTTCTTTAAAAAATATTCTTATATGCATGTGTGTTCTGCCTTGTGTAGCTCTGTGTGCCATGAGCATGCAGTGCTTCTAGAGACCAGAAGAGAGGCTGGGTGCCCTGGAATCGGAGTTACAGATGGTTGTGAGCTACCACATAGGTGCTCGGAATCAAACCTGGGTCTTCTGGAAAAACAGTCAGTGCTCTTAACTGCTAAGCCATGTCTCTAGCCATGCTTTTCTTTTCCTTGTTAGTTTTAATTAGTGTGCAAATATTGGACTCCTTTCTGATGTTTATATATGTATGTATATGTACTTTATACATATGTATCATGCACTGTCATTTTTCTCTGAGATAGAGTTCTCATTATCTTATGCAGACTGGCCATGAACTTCTGGATTCAAGCTATCCCCCTGCCTCAGCTTCTTCATCAGCTAATCTCACAGGCCCCAGCATTGCACTTGCCTGATTCCTATCCTCCACTGAATTTCTGTTGTTGCTTTTGGAAACAGGTCTAGCTGTGTGGTCCAGGCTGGCCTCAAGGTGACAATCCTCCTGTCTGGGAATACAGGTGTGTACCTCCACACGTGGCTTATTTTATGTATTTTTTTAAAGATTTTTTTTTTGTGCAAGCACAAGTAGTTTTAATGTTTTATAGTAAATAAGAGTGAAGTTTAAATCCATTAGGGGGAAATGAAAATTACAAGCATTTCTATAGAAGAAAGTACAATCTCAAGTGTTAAAAGCTTAACATAAACCATCTGCATAAAAATCAGCATTGAGAGCACTCAGAAATTGTAATACTACTAGGGAAGAGGAAAATAAAACAGGAGAGATGGGTGGGGGGAGCAAGAAAATGAAACATGAACAGGCACCCTCAAAGGCATTTTAAGAAACCGGGAATCGTGGCAAGAGACACAAATCTCACCAGGAATGAGACCCTAGGTGCAACAGAGAGCAATGCGAGAGTCGGAATAAAAATAAAATAAAATACGGGGCAATCCAACGCACCCCCAGCCCTGCTCCTAAATGACTTTGTCCATCTGTTACCCTGCCCTCCAGATTCAGGATGAAATATGAGCCAGGCACACGTAAGGGCTGTAGACCTTCAGAACTGTTCAGCCTGGAAAGCCAGCGTCAGGAAGACATTTTGTGCACATATCTGCTGACATGCCAAAGTAGCATGTGAAAGGGTTTATGCAAGGCATGGTTTCAGATGATCAGCAGACTCTCAAGACTTTCCTAGTAAGTGGATCTTGAAATGATGGGTTTCCCAGCCTCCTGCTGTTCTGAGTAAGGGCAGTTCTACCCAGTGGCTGTCAAGCTGCCCTGCCAACATACATTTATTTATTTATTTATTTATTTATTTATTGTATATGGGTGTTTTGCCTGTGTGTGTGTGTGTGTGTGTGCTATGTACGTCTGGCACCCATGGCTGTCAAATCCCACGGAACTGGAGTTATAAAAGTTGTGAGCTGTTGTGCGGGTGCTAGGGATGGAACCCAGATCCTCTGAGCCATCTGTCCAGCCCCTTCTTTTGTATTTTAATCATTGTTTTAGAATATCGTCTTTTACGTATTAAAAGAATATTTTCTACAAAACATTGACCAAGCTATGCCAGCTATAGTTGCATGCATCTCTTGTGACAACAAGGAGTGTCAAGTGGACCTAGCTCATCTAGCCTTGGTGTTTGTGTCTCCAAGCCACCAGACGATACACTTCTTGGAATGTTGTCCCAACTTTAAAGGTTGCCTGTGTGTCACACACATATGCACACATGCAAAGGAATGTCGCAGCCTTCATGGTGACAGCCAGAGAGATGTTCATCTTTAACCTCCGCAACATCTAACAAAATGGGATTCTGCCTTGGGAGTAACAATCAGGCTCTTCTCTTGCTCAGACCCCTGAGTCCCCGAATGCAGCCTCACAGCCCACATATGGGTGCACTTTCCAAAAATTCAAAATAGGAGCTTCCCCCTCAAAGGACAATTGGCAAATGGCCATGACTTTGGCAAGGGGTCTCTGTATCTTGTGGTTGAGAAGGAAAGAGACCGTGTGTGTTCTTGAGCATCATGGTGGTCCAGTGTCTGTGTCAAGGATGCTATCGCACCACTGCAGATGATCCCTGATACTCCCTTCTCTACAGGTGTCTGGGTCGGTGCCTGTGCGTATGCATGTGCCCCATGTGTGTGCCTGGCACCCACAGGCCACACCTTTTCACTTGGCTACATACTATCCTCTACTGCACTTCTGCTCTTGTTTTCAGAGTAGCGGGAGAGGCAGGCTGCATAGAGTAGTCAACACTGCGGGCTCCTGTGACCTTAGTGTTGGCTATGCTCCGGCCATACCTGGTGATTGGCTCTAGGCAGCTTCTAGACTTCTCTGAGCTGTAATTTGTGGGTCTGAAAAATTGGGTATCTGTAGGGAAAGGCACCATGCAGAATCCACTAAGTATCCCCTGTTTCCTGTGGCCCAGTGACTTGTCTAGCTGTCAAATCTTTTCTCTACTTAACTGTCATTATAGATACTCCTGCTTAATTCAGACAGGTTTCCCCACCAGGTCTATTCTGGCCCAGTGGATTGACCTCAGCTGGCAATTTCCATTCACTTAGTCACCAAATCCCTCTGACACTCACCACCCAGGCATCAGCCTCCCCCATCCCCCCACCCCACCTCATCCCACTGTAGTGCAGTGTAGTGAGCCCCGGAGTATGTCCTGTAACAACTGGGCACTCTCTAGAGCCACTAGCACAGACTGTCCCCTGATGGTGCCAGCCCTGGAATGTCTGAGCTAGTGTGTGGGATACCAAAAGCAAGATGTCTGCCCCGCTGCCCCGTGCCCATCAACTTCAATGCACTTCTGGGTTACATGAGTTAATAACATAGTTGACTCTGGAGAAGGAAACATAGGATACATTGTACACACGGAGAACAGCTGCAACCTGGATACATGCTTACCCAGATAGGCACACACACATGTTCACACATATGGCACATGCACACCCTGCACACACACCCATGTGCATGTCCTCTTAAATGCTCTATGCATTCAAATACCGTTCTCATCCTCAAGTCTCCCCTTGGCCATGTGACACCCTGGCTCTAGAGAGCCCTGATAGCAAGAGCAGACTAGCTATCATCAGATGCCTGCTTGTCCCAGTGCCCTGGGCTTGGCCTGGGCTGTTCCGGGAGGCAGACACTGCTGTTTAATTTCCCATTTTTCTTCTCTTCACCAAGGAGACCTGGAAACCTGAGCTGCCTGAGGGCATGAGCTGTGTGTGGAGCTGTGTGGGATTCATTTCAGATTCTCCAGCGGTGGTGTCAGACTGCGTCAATTCCTGAGTGTCAGACTTTATTAAAAAATGAAAAAACAAAACAAAACAAAACAAAACAAAAAACCCCACAGTCTGGTTTGGCGTAGACTCTCAGATAAATGCAGGTGTCTGTGTTCACACTGAAATCTGAAAAGCCACACATCCTTAAAGTCATGTGATACACATCCACCCCAGCATTCCTGTTCACATGCGAAAGATACACACAGAGAGACACACATGCACACATGCAAACATGCTATACACGTTTTCCACAAACACTAATACAGAGACACATGCTTGCATAGTACAAACACACGTAGACAGGCATTTGCACACAAAGCATGCACACGAACGCATATGTACAGTGATATACACCTGCAGCAAACTGTCATGCGTGTAGACTCGTGTGGGGTGGTAAGACACTACTCGCATTCTACCACTTGCTAGAAATTCCACTCAATCTCCTTCTGAGCCCCTGCTGCAGGAAAGAACCCCATTATAATTTCCTTTCTGTGGCTAGGATAAAATACCCTGACCAAAAGCAACTTAGGGAAGAAAGGGTTTATTTGGCTTACAATTCCAGATTACGGTTGCAGAAAAGTCACAGTGGTAGGGGCTTGTGATGGTTGGGCATAACACATTCACAGTGGAAAGCAGAGAGAAAGGAATACACCCACGCTGCCTGCTTGCCTGTCTCTAGCTTCTCCTTTCCTTTCTTTTTTCTTTCTTTTTTTTTATTTCATTTTTTCGAGATAGGGTTTCTCTGTATAGCCCTGGCTGTCCTGGAACTCACTCTGTAGACCAGGCTGGCCTCGAACTCAGAAATCTGCCTGCCTCTGCCTCCCAGAGTGCTGGGATTACAGGCGTGCGCCACCACCGCCGGCCTTCTTTTCTATATAGTTCGGGGTACCTTCTCCCATCCCGTTTCAAACACACAGGGAAAGATGCCGCCCACAGTGGGATAGATATTCCTACTAACCAATGAACGATCAAGTCCCCACAGACATGCCTACAGGCCAAACTGATCTGGACACGTCCCCATCCGGGTTCCCCCTCCCTCAACACCACCAGCAGGGTTAAGTCGAACGTGATTCTGTTGTTTGGAGATGACCTGGACAGTTCTCCCCTCTGCTCTGGCTTTCTGAATTCAACCAGATCCCAGGGAACAGGATCTGCCTAGAGACCTCATCAAGGGAGAAGTAGCCCCTCCCGACTCACGTTCATTACCAGGTGCTTCAGCAGGAGGCTCCAGGTTCAAAAGCAAAAGGGGAAATCAAAGCAGACGTTCTGGGTTCAAGTCTGTACAACTCAGAGAACCAAACTGAAACTGTGGCTTGGATGGGATTTCCAGCTTCGGGGGCATGGGAAAGTTCGGTAATGGGAGGAGCATTCATTCTCGTGGGTGGAGTCACATCCCTTAGCAGGTCCCCAGAAGCCAAACTGGTGCTCTGTTGGCAGCTACTGAGTGCAAACTCTCTACCAACGTGGCCTGTCAGCCATTCATTCATATCTCAGGAGCCTTAAAGAGCAACCTCCCTTTCCCACCCTCAACCGTGTCCACTCATTCCAATTCAAATATGAGATTCTCACCTTATGAGGACGGTTCAGATATTTTGGGCCTAAGTTCCCACATTTATCATTAAAGCAATTATCAGCTAAAGATTCTTGGCTCCCTAAAACAAAGCAATCAGAGAGCAGGAGGGAGTTGAGTTATAAATAACTCCCCTCTTCGTTTGTGGTGCTATATAAATCTTAGGTGTATGAATTGCATCATTACTAATGCTCTTTAAAATGTAATACAACTTTCCTCATTAAACGCAGCCAGCCAATCCAAAGACTCCGCACCTCACAGACCCTCCGCCAAGGAGTTTGCGGCATTTGCATTGCAGAAAAACTGTAATTTTATTCATGGGTTGGCGTCCTCGCCTCAGCCCATCAGTAATTAAACACAGAACAGCTGTCACTCTGAGGCGTCCTAGGCAGGCAGAATGGAATAATGAGCTAGTATGATGGGGACAGCGGCAGGGGGCTGGCACGGCTGGGGGCGTGAAGAGTGCTTCGGAGGGACTGGTGTGGGGGGGGGGGCGTGAAGAGTGCTTCGGAGGGACTGGTGTGGGCAGGGGCTGACGAGGTGAGGGATTCCCAGGCCTGAGCTCAGGGTTGTCTCCCGCTCCTCTCTGCCTGCTCCCTAGTCCTGTAGAAAGAGTGGCTGGTGAGAGGGAGATGGGACTCTGATAGGGGATTTGTTCAAGCAGAAACACACATCCTAGAGGCCACATTGGACCTGGTAGAGGTAGGCCTGGGAGGATAGGGGACACTTCTGGCTTCTACTTGGTATTTTTCTTTAACTGGTTGAAGTATGTTAACAAGCAAGCAGGCATTCCCTCTGTAATTCAGGGGACTAATTTATTTAAAAAAAACAATGTTGGGGACTGAATTCAGACCCTTGCCTATGCTAGGTGAGTACTCGACCATGGAGCTCTATCTCAGAGCCTCGTGGAGCTAATTTAATTTAATTTATTTTTTATTTTATTTTATTTTTTATTTTTTGCATTTCTTTGTAGATCCGTGGGGGTGGGTACACACGCCATGGTGTACACGTGAAGTCCAGAGGACACTTTCCGGGAGCCGGTTCTCTCCTTCCACCATGTGAATCTGTGAGATTGAACTCAGGCTTGGCAGTCAGCACCCTTAGCTCCTGTGTCATGTCACTGGCCTCACCCAGAGCTGACGTTTTAAAACAGTGGCTCTCAACCCATGGGGCTCTGCTTGGGAGTCGAACGACCTTTTCACAGGGGTCACATATCAGCTATCCTGCATATCATATATTTACACTATGACTCATGACAGTAGCAAAATTACAGTTATGAAGATGCAACTAAAATAATTTTATGGTTGCAGGTCACCACAACCAGAGGACCTGTATTAAGGGGTCGAGGCATTAGGAAGGCTGAGAACCTCTATTTTAAAAGGTTTGTGTGCTGAGCAGCAGGGGCAGAGGAAGGGAAGCCACGACTCTCTCCCAGGCTTGCAGGGTGGGGGTCTGAGGTATGCATATCCCAGCCACAATGTGCACTAAAGGTCTTGCGAGCCAGTTCTAGTTAACCTTTCTCATTGCTGCGGCAAAATAACAGACAAGAAGCAATTGAAAGGAAGAGGAATTTATTCTGGATCTTAGTTGGAGGGGTCCGTCACCGGTGAAGAGTCACGGCAGCAGGAGCCTGAGGAAGCTGGCCCCGTGGCCTCTCTGGCCGGGAAGCTCACTTGCCTTCTTCTTTCTTTTCAGCCAAGGACGGCAGCCTAGGGAATGCTATCGCCCACAATTACGGCGAACCATTCCACCTCAGCCAACCTGATCTAGATAATCCCTCACGGGTATGCCTCTAGGCTTGTCTCCGAGATGACTCTAATCCTATCAGGCTGGCAAAGATATTAAGCATGGCATGACCCAAGGCCTCATTTTGCTTGTGAGGAAAACTGTGGGTTGAAGAAGGACGTGATCTGGGGCTAGCATGTCCAGAGAGACGCCTGGGTTCTGGACTCTTGTGGTGGAAACTCAAGCAGACATATCACCTCTGGGCTTCTTTAGGAGCATCACCTCAGAGGTCCTAGGAGCAGTCTTCTGGGGTCCTGACAGGGGTTAACTCATTCGTGACCATGGGGCCACAGGCTTGACTGTTCTCCTCCGGCCCATCTACCAGCCTCTGCCAGCTGGGTACCCATAGGATCTCCCCAAGCTCCAGACTACAGAAAAATTATCTGCATACCAAACTACCTTCCTCCCTCTCTCTTCTGCATGTTTCTGGGTTATCTGGACCAGCCTAGCAGCACCTGAAGGGGACAGAAACAATGTTTCCCACAGTCCCACATGACTAGCCCAGAAGCAATACCTTGAGGCTCTGTATTCCTGCAGGCCTGGCTGCAGGTCCACCCTTAAGGTCGTGATGTAGCAACGCCCCCTTAAAGGACCTTCTGTCCCAATCCAGGCATCCTGCCAAGAGGAGGGCCAGGGATGTTGTCTTCCTCAAGTAAGCTCCTTGGCTTTTCTGGGCTTTCCAGGTATCTTGTCTTTCTTTGAATCCTGTCACTCTGGAATTTGGAAAGGGCATAGCATCCCAGCTAAGGTTAGGGGACCCAAGGGCCCCTCAGTGGTGTTGTGTTGGCCCGATGACACTAGAGTGATGAGGTCGCCAAGGAGTGCACTGTTATGTGCTTAGGATGTTGCCAAGGGCTGTTAGATACATGCCCTGTAGCCACAGTGACAATGAAAGAGAGAGAGACCCTGTGCGGTACCACCTGCCCTGAGTGTGCAGACAGTGGGCATGCTATTTACCTTGCACATCACTGTGATAAAATACTCAACAGAAAAACCTCAAGGAAAGAAGAGTTTATTTTGACTCAGGACCATCTTGGTAGAGAAAGATTGCTGGAGTTCATGGTGGCACAAACCCTGGGCTGGGACGCTTCACATCTCAGTGGTTCAGGGGACACGAAAGGCTGGCTGTAGCCCTCAAGGTAGCCCCCATCCCGGCCCATCTCCTACAGACGTCTCCTACAGAGGGGCCTCTTTAAAGGTCCCACAATCTTCCCTAACTGCTCCATTAGCTGAGGACCAAATGTTCGAATGCATGGTCTGTAAGACATTTTAGCAACCAGATAATACTTGTCTGGGTCTGTGGGAAGCTGGGTGGAGGACATCCCAGAGGGAGGGGGTAATTCCTGGTGACCTGTGGGGTCATCATCACTGAGGAAGAGGTATTTAGGACATGGCTAAAAGATAATAGGGGGTGCCTACAGCCAGGCTGTCCCCTCTGGGACCCTATTCCAAAAGGGAAAGTATGTAACCCCGGGGGCAGAGTTTGCCCCTCACGTACCATCACCACACACAGTGGGGCTGTACCAGAGGCTCTCCTGGATCTATTTTCTTCTCGAGGCAGGGTTTATGTCCTCCTGGGTCACCTGTCCTCTGAAGCCCCTTTCCTAGGCCAGTGAAGGTAGCTGGACCATCTGTGGTTTGATGACAGGATGCTGGAGACCGTCCTCCTACAGGATAGGTGAGGGTCAATATTTATAAGAAACATTGGATGCTGGGACCTTGATGAGTGGGGAGGGCACAGTGATAAGCAGTGGTTGGTCTCCCAAGCTGGCAACAGACAGTGCCTAGAGTGTGTGGATGCTATGGAATACCATGAAGGGGCATGGCCTAGGCGTCACCACTCTGCTGCTGCCAAGAACAGCAAGCATTTTGGGATGTGTGTGATTGTGCATGAGAATGTGCATATGTGTTGGTCTGTGCATATATGAATCTGTATATACATGTGAGAATGTATGTTCATTTGCATGTATGCATATACAACTGCATGTATATATACATGTGTATTGATAGTGTTTGAACGTGTGTGATGGTATATATGAGTGTGATCATAGGTTAGTATGTATATGTGGACCTGTGAGAATGTGCATGTATACACTTGAGGGTCACATGTATGAAGCATGGATGTGTGAAAGGTGTATGTAGGTGTATGTAGGTGATCATGGGTATGTGTGCATATGTGATCAATGTATTGTGTACATGTGTGCATATGTGTGTGCACATGCTCATGTGTATACATGTCTGTGGTGTACATGTATATGCGAGATGTTGATATGTGCATATGTGTGTAGTCATGAGTTGATATGTATGAACATGTGAGAGTGTTCATTTGTATGAACATGTACATATGTGTGCAGATATGTGTATGGTTGTGCTTATGTGCATGTGAGAGTCTATTGCTTGTGTGCATATATGAATGTATATGTGTATATAAAAATGTAAGCATGCTGGTATATGCACATGATAATGTACATGTGTATATGTATGCACATGTATAAGCGAACACACAAGTGTATTGTGAGCACATATGCTCTGTATCTGTAAGAATGTGTATATGTGTACACATTTGAATGTATGCATATGTGGGTAAGTATGTATGTATATGTGGGTGAGTAGATACATGTGTGCACCTGTGATGGCATGCATATGTAAGTAGTCACGTGTACATGCAAAGGTATACATGTGTCCATTTATGCCTGTGTGGGAGCATGCTTGTATACAAGCTTCCGCGTCCACACTAAATCATGCATTTGGGAGGGCTTGGGGCTCTGAGAGCTGCCTGAAGTTCTGGCCCCAGCTAGATGGGGGATGTGTCAGATAAACTAGCAGGAATAGAGCTGTCATTCCCACATGTGGACAGAGGTGGTGTCCCTGAGACCCTCATCAGCAAGAAGAACAGGGTTTGAAATCAATGGGGCAGCCCTGTTAGTGGCTTTGACTGATGTGGCTTCCACAGCCAAGGCTGCCATGGTAGAGAGCATCTGCTCGGAGCGGTGGGAGTTTGGATGTCCTTCTGGCCTGCTGCGTCTGGTAGTTCTAGGTGGCGGATGGGCATGCAGGCTACACACCTCTCAGCCGTGTGTGCAGGAGTCAGGGTATTTGCAGACTCGTGAGTTTACAGAGCACAGAGTGCAGCGATTGCTAAAGAGGCACAGGACATAAGCCAACACCTCCCACTGTGACCAAAGCCCCAGATGGTCCACTATCCAAAGTTAGATCCAAATATGGTGGGGTGTACCCCTCTTTCCACTGCTGCAGGCATTCCTTTTAGCCTGTGCTTTGTACAGAGGATCAATGCACAATTGACTTGGGCACAGTAAGGGGCCTTGGCTGAGTGCAATCAATAGCCGAGGCCAGTGGAAAAGTACTCCTGCCCACTGGGGGTCTGCTGGGATGGGGCCTTTTCCTGGACTGTGCTATCTCCTCCGTTTTTTTTCCCACACTGTAACCCAGCCCCTATGGAAAGTCAGGGCCACTGCGTATTGCTCAGTTCCTCCCATCAAGCGCTGGGCTTGGTGACTTGCACGGGTAACCTCCATGTGCGGTCATTACAACAAGTCTGTCTTCTCTCTCTGTGCTGCTGGAGAAATGGACAGTTGCCCAAGTCATAGCAATAGAGTCTGATGTGGTGGCAAAAGCCTCGCTTCAACAGGCTGAACCAAAAGGGGTAGCGTTGTTGTCGCAAGAGCCAAACCTCCTGGTCCCAATGGCCAAACAGTCCATCAGGACCTTCTTTGTACCAGGTCTCTCTGCCGAGCCCTTCTCCATGTCAGCTCCACGTGAGGACAAAAGGGCTCTCCCTAGTTCCAGATTGTCATTGACTCAAAAGTAAATGGGATGGAAAGAGCAGCCGTTGTTTCATTGGCTCAGAATGAGTCACATGGTTAGGTTTTGACCCAATCACTTTGACTGGGGAATGTGGTGCTCTGATTGGCTTACCTCAGAGTTGAGTCCCTACAGCAGCTGCAGAAGCAGAGACAGGGAATGAGGGTGAGGGGAATGTGGTGAAGAGAAAGTGAAAGAGTCTATGTTGCGTGGTAGAGTACAGATGCCTACCGTGAAGGCCAGAGGTCTAGGAGTGTTCCCCAGTACCCCCTCTTGTCCATTATCCTATAGCATTCCAGGGTCACTGGGCACTCATGGCCGCCCCTGTGTTACTACATGTTTCCAGAATGAACCCCGACTGTGCCTCAGGTCTTAGGGCCTTATGTCAATCAACATCCCTTCTGCTTGAGATATTTGGGGAGTTTGCAGGACACTGAAGACCAGATGAGGGTCCCCCAGCACAGGCCCTTTAAGCCAGGGACCCTGGGGAGCCCAACTAAATTGCCACTGCCGTTATATAACTTAATATATGGGACATAATTATTTTTAAAAATATACCCATAAAATTGTCTCTGATTATTTTAGTCACAATACAAATAGCCTCAATTAGAGCAGAAATAGGGCGCAGGTTTATGGCGCCCATGAATCTGTGAGTAACCTCGGCTCCAAGGCGAAAAAGCCTGCAGCTCTCTGCCTGTCCTGCCATGAATTCTAAGACAAAATGAATCCAGATCTAGCATGGAGGCATCAGGCAGGAGGAGCCAAGTTTCCGGGTCGTTTGTCGTCTAGACTTGGATCTGTCTGTCCATACCTCTGTGGTAGGTCAGTGGCCAGACACTCTTAGCACATAGGGAAGACCCATATGGCACAGAATTTTTCCCCCTCTTGGGCCTTCAGTCTCTGGTTTGGTCCACACAGCCCTCTGGAGAAAATGAGCTTCCAGGTTCCCTTTTTGAAGCCAGGGTGGGGCGGGATCTTTTGGGGAAGGAGATGTCCTCCCTAAGTTGAGGCACACAGGTCACCAGTAAGTAACACATCGGTGTGGCCACGCCCCTCAGCCCAGTGGTGTCGGCTTTGTCCGAAGAACTTCAGCATTTCCTTTCAAAGCAGGTTCCTTTTGGACCTTAAGGATTTGAAATGACAATTAAAAAAAAAGACATTGGTAAATTTAGAATAAAACTACTATCTTCGATAGGGAGTTATTTCGTGGGGTGCATCTCTTAAATGAGGCACTCTTTCGGTCCTTTGAAAGCCGTGTTTGTTAGTTGTTTGCTTTTCTTCATATGTGTCTCTTATGGTTTTTGTCACATCTGTATGTTTTATAGCTTTGTTCTAGTTTCGTCTCTGTTGGTGTGGTAAAATACCCTGACCAACAGCAATATGGGAGTGTGGGGGCATAAAGGTGTTTATTTGACGTATAGTTTCAACTTTCAGTCCTTATTGAGGGAACTTGAGACAGGCTGGTCACACCACACTCACCGTCCAGAGCGGAGTAAAACAATCTGTTTGCTCCTCCGCTTACGATCTCTACTCTCCTATAGCCCTAGGTCCATGACTAACAATCAAGACAACCCCCCACAGACATGCTTGCAGGCCAGTGGGATCAACGTGACCCCATACTTAGGCTGTCTGTGTTAGCTTACACGAGATTCCGCTGGGCTCCTCCCAGGGACCCAGCAGCCACTTAAGTCATCATCGTCCATCGCCTGCTATGATTATCTGCCCCGGCCAGGTGGGGTTGGGGTCAGCACAAAAGGACTCCCTGCCACCCCAGCTCTCTTTCTCTCTTCTCACGTGTTCCTGGCCAGTCATATTCCCTCTCTCCCCCTGTCTGTCCCTCTCTGTCCCCACTTCTCTGCCCTCATGGTTCTGTCCCTGTCTGTCTATCTCTACCCCTTCTCCAGGCCTTCACTCCCTTCTCTTCCGCCAAATAAATCCTCTTTGTACCAGTTCTATTGCATGGCGTAATTTCTCAGGGCCACACCTTGGTATGGGCCCCGCCATATAACACTCAGCATCTGTGATTGGTGTGTGAATGATGGTTTTGTTTTCCTTTATATCTTGCAGCCTAGTAGCCAGCACTTCCTCGGCACACAGTAAAGCTGTGGATCTTTCTGGGTTATTATTATTATTATTATTTGGTTGGTTTTTGTTGGTTTGGTTTGGTTTTGGTTTTTGGAGACTTGCCTTGTTATATAGCCCAGGGTGGCTTAAAATCGTCACACCTTGGTCGTCCTAAGTGCTAGCTAGTATCAAGGTGTGAGACACCCCACCACTACGCCTAAGATGCTTTTTCTACCTGATAGTTTTGCAATTAATTCTCTTGGATTTTCTAAATAAGTATGAACTTATTATCTGCCAAGAATGATAATTTCCCTTTTAAAATCTTTGCTTTGTGGTTGTTGTTGTTGTTGTGTTAGTTTTTAGTTTTTAGTTTATCCTGTCTTACTGTACCAGGCCCTCACTTTTGATGTCTGGACAGAGGTGTCACCTGCAGTTTCTCAGTGAGGCCTCGGAAATGAACCCTGAGGTTCATCTTGTCCAAGCCTCCCGCTGCAGCAGTCCTGGACATGCCAGATGCTTCTATCTGAAGTGCAGGCATGATTCTAGAAGACACCCCAGGACTGCCTTCCATCTTGAGAGAATCCTCCAGGGCTGGGATCTTACTCAGGCTCATGCTGGGGTGGAAGGCGCTGCCAACTCCTGTTAAGTGATTCCTGCTACCGGGGGAGGTTTTCTTGGCTTTGTTCTCAAATTCTCCATGTGCTTGTGCTTTTTTTGTTTGTTTGTTTTGGCCCTGTTTGTTTACTGATTTGTTCTGAGAAGCTGTGTGGGCAGGGCTGACCTTGAACTCATGAGCCCCTTCATCTGTCTCCTGGGAACTGTATTACAGCCCCGTACCGCCATACTCAGCTCCTAAGGAACTCTACCCTGTGGATGTTGCAGCCATAACCTGTTTCCTGACGTCAGAGCCTAACAAGGGCTGGGAGGAACCTTGGTCCCATTTTATAGTGGATTCCATTCATCGCCCAGCTCACCATTTGCTGCCTGGCTCCTAGAGCACCCACTGAGCCTAGAGACGGAGCGGAGCGGCTGAAAGTCAGAGTCGGGCAGCACAGCCGGATCAGCATGTGCCCATGGAGTCAGGAGGCCTGGGGGGAGGTGGGTGCTGAGGCCGAAGCAGGCACCTCTGCTCTGCTTGTATCATGGAGGAGGCGATGTGAGAGGAATGCCGGTATCTAGGTGGACATGATGGGAAGAGAAGACCTAGTGAGACCCAGGCAGCCTGGAAACGTCAAGGAACACCATTGGAATCTGGGTGGGTCAGAAGTCAAGGGTGAAAAGGAACACGTCAGAGGGATCCAGTGGTATCTGGAGGATCTCACACTGGGCCTAAGAAGCATTCCGAGCATGGTGCAGTGGAACACACCTGTCATCCTAGCACTGGGGAGGCTGAAGCAAGATCAGCAAGTTGAGGCCAGCCTGGGCTACATAGGAAGACCTTGACTCAAAAGACAGATGAATTGCAGGGCAGTGGTGGTGCATGCCTTTCAACTCAAGAGACAGGCCAATCTTTTTGAGTTTGAGGCTAGCCTAGTCTACAGAGGTGAGTTCAGGACAGCCAAATCTACAAAGGAAACCTGTCTGGACGAACAAAATACAAATACAGAATAGAAAACGATGAAGGATCATGGTTGTTTTCAGGATGGAGGAGCTGGAGTAGGAGGGCATCCTGGGCACTTATTCCTAGGACAGTGCCATTTAGATTCAACCAGTTGGAGCTCAGAGGTAAAGCCACTTAATTTCGTCCCTTCTAGCTCTAGGGAAGGGAGAAAGCGGTCAGCCATTTCCTACAGGTAGCCTCCCTGTCTGTCCGTGCCATTCCTGCCTTGGCTTTGTTTGCACCCTGCCTCTAAGCCAGAGGAGGGACACACCAAGAGCAGTGTTCTATGCAGGCTGGCATTGATTTGGGGAAGGGAATTGAGAGTGAGGTGTACTGGTTACCTTTCTGTCGCTGTGATAAAATTCCGGGACCCAGAGCAACTTATGAAAGGAAGGCTTCGTTTGGGCTTACACATTCCAGAGGGAGAGTCCATCATGGTGGGAGAGTCCATAACAGGGAGTGGGGGGACATGACAGCAGGTGGCTAGAGCGGGAAGCTAAGTTACTATGTCTTTATCTACAAACACAGAGCAGAGATGGCAAACTGGAAGTAAGGTAAGGTAATAAACACGCAAAGCCCCACTTCCTCCACCACCCTCCAGGGACATACTTCCTCCAACAAGGCTCCACCTCCTAAAGGTTCCACAACCTCCCCAAACTGCATCACCAACCGAGAACCAAGTGTTCACACATGTGAGCCTATGGGGGAAGTATTTCTCATTCAAATTTATAGCAGGAATAATATTCACCTCTTAAAAAACTTTACATTTGGGGGTGGGGCTAGGGTATGTGCCACAGGGCACATGTGTAGGCCCAAGAATACCTTGTTGGAGTCCGTTCTCTTTTTCCACCACATGGGACCCAGGTTCAACCTTAGGTCATCATGCTTCGTGGCAAAGCCCCTTTACTGACTGAGCTATCTCGATGGTCCAATATTCACACTATAGCAGTTTCCAATAGTGTGCCTACCTATTGGTAGGGGGAACCCTTACTCAAGGCCAGGCCCTGGTTGCAATGCTTGGGACTGAGACCCTGCCAGATGGATTCTCCCAGGGACCACAGCTGATAGTACTAGGAGCCATGCTCATGCTCAGAGCCAGGGAAGGGAAGGGAAAGATTTCCATCCCTGAGGCCTTCTGACTTCCCTGAATTCATTAGTGTTCTCTTCATTAGAGTCTGTGGTGTGAATTAGATTGGAAATGCCCAGCACTCATCCTTCCTTCTAGAGATCCTGACTCTCTAGTGAGAATCTCCACTCTCTTATTGTAGGTGGAGCTGTACCCCTAGAGGGGGCAGCATATAACCCAGGGTCCATGTCCATCGCAACATGGCTGTCCTGTGGCCATAGTAATTGGGCTGAGTATAATGGCCTCTGGTTAAATAATCTGGGGCCATTGTCTGAGAAACTTGGAAGCAGTATCCAACATATCCTAAGGATTCTGCACTGGACAGGTGCAAGTAACTAACTCACCGTTGTGTAGAGTTCAGGGACATCACCATCAGAATCTGCCTGAACCTGGAGACTGTGTCTGTATCCAGTGCTGCCTTTACTTAACTTACCCTGGTTGGAGTCTGCTTGGCTCAGAGATTGTATTTGTTTTGCCTCTCTATGAACAAATATCCAACGGAAAGACCTTAAGATGGAGAAGGTTGGCTTTGGTTCATGGTTTCAGAGAGAGTTCAATCCACCATAAAGGAGGGAGGCCTAGGAGGGACAGTGGAGATTTCTCATATTATAACATAGTGGACAGGGCAGAGAAAAAGAAGGTAACAATGATGTGAATATAACCTTCACAAGCCCTCTCCCAGCTGCCTACTTCTGAAAGCCAGGCCTCATGTCCCCCAAATTCCACAATCTTCCAAAAACAGTGCAATCAGCTGGGGACCAAATATTGAAGCACAGCAGTGTGTGGGAGGACATTTCAGTGTTGAAGCGTGGCTTGAATGTCCCTGCCCCTGCCATTCAAAGAAACCATGCTTATGTCCATCATTTTCCAAATAAACTGAAGCCTTCTCTAAGTCAGTCCGAAGTGGTTTCTGTTACCTGACAGACCAGGCAGCCTGGTGGTACATGGCCTATAACCCCAGTTACTTGAAAGTCTAAGGCAGGAGCATGACAGGTTGCAATGGTTGAGAACAGCTCTTTGACACAGTCTAGAGCTGGCCAGATCCTAGAGTCCTGGCATCTCTAGGAGAGGTAAGCCTGGCACTGGCTTTTTGAGGAAAGAGACAGGAGGTGGGATTTTCTAATGGAGTCCCAGGGACAGGCCTGGAGCAAAGAAAGCTAAGTGACTCAAGTCCAGCCTCAGGGGCAATTGGGTGAGAGGTCACATACCGGAAAGGGAGACAAATGGACCCAGGAACATGGGAAAATAAAACAAGGAGTTTTAGATCCCTGATTCCAGCCTGGAGTTGAGGTGGGTATAGCCTGGTGAGCAGGCTGAGCAGTTTGACCATCCAGAGTGTATAACATTTGCGGTAAGATTTACTTTGGAGCAGAACCTGATGGCTTAGGCCTATAATTCCAGCTACTCTAAAGGCTGAGGCAGGAGGAGTCCAAGTTCATACGCAAGTTTAAGACTAGCCTAGGAGATGTAAGGAGACCCTATCTCAACAAGTGAAAAGAGCTGGCGATATAGTTCAGTGGGAGAGCATTTGCATGCAGTCCACCAGCGAGAGCTCTGGGGTCTGGCTCAGTGATAGGACATTGCCTAGCAAGTGGCTAGTGGCTGGCAGTGTGACTCCACTGTATAAAGCTTGCCTTGCAACTGCCCTAAGTTCAATCCCCAGTACCACAGAGTGGGATAAAAAAAATGATTTACTTCAGATGGGTGGTCATTGATTTCATTTCTGACAGGTGCACTATTCTGGAACCCGACAAAGAGAAACATTAAATCCAGAAGTCCCCATTCTGCATGAAGCAATCACATTTCTCTCCGCCTGGTCAACTCTCCAGCCTGAGCACTTTCATCCCCTTGAGGGAGTGAGGATGGATTTGAAGTAGCCAGGAAATTCCTTGATTGCTATTTTAAAACTTCTCTCTGGTAACTGACCTGACATCATAATTACCTGCCTATGATTTATCTCAGGCAGATTATGAGTGATGATAGGTTTTGGGGTGCTAATTGAGCGGATCCAACACCTCCCCCTCCTCCCAGTCGTTCACCCCGCAGCAGCTGATGTCCCCCTTGAACACAGGCACACACTGCTGTACAGTGGAGAAGGTGACATGGTGAGCTTTGCCACTGCAGCCTGCTGCAGTGTCTTGGCCTTGACACTTGGAAGTCATCACACAGATACAGTCACAACCCAGACGTTAAACTTGACCTAGGCTTGTTCCTTGCCAGTTAGTGACTGGATCCCACCGGTGGCCAGCTCTGCTGTGGACACTCATCCAAGAGAACAGAGAGTGTTCTCCCTGCAGCCTGCTCAGCATGGAGGGTGGAGGGGTGGAGTGGCCATGATCGAATCAACAGAAAGGGTCACTTCAATGGGGACGACTGGGAGACAGCACAAGAGAGTCAGGAATGATTGATTACATAGACTGCTCAAGCACAGAGTTCAGGAGGTCCCTCTGAGAGGGGCCATTGGAGGTGATAGCAAAATAAGTCACCATGGACAATTCTGGACAGTCTGGTCCATACAAAGAGAGGTAGATGGAGTTAGGAGAATGACCAAGGCTCTGACAGGCCCAGAGGAAAAGTAAATTCAGAGAGGTTGACACATTGGAGGGCGCCCTTCTGTGGGCTTCCTGTTAGGTTATGTTATCTCCCTAAAACATTCTCTTGTCCAACAAGAAAAGTTGGACAGATGTGTTCTTACACAACCGTCATCCTAGCACTCAGGAGGCAAAATTAGGAAGACTGCCACAGCCTGCTCTGGAAGTTCTAGGCTAGCCAGAACTGCAAAGTGGGACCCTGACTTTAAAGAAATTCCCAGTGTCTGAGCTCCAAGCCAGACAAATCTTGAGACAGAGCTTATGGCGTTATAATTTGTTTAGATGTGCAGCCATTGCTAGGGAGGTAGAATCTATCTTCTTTGGGGATGGGTTCCTAGATACTTTGACCATGTTCTAGAGAGTAGCTCCACATTTTTTTTTTTTTTGATTTTTTGGATTTGTTTTTTTTCGAGATAGGGTTTCTCTGGATAGTACTGGCTGTCCTGTAACTCACTCTGTAGACCAGGCTGGCCTCGAACTCAGAAATCCACTTGTCTCTGCCTCCCAAGTGTTGGGATTACAGGTGTGCACCACCACCACTTGGCGAGTAGCTCCACATTAATGCAAACGTGTGTAGAAGGAGACATTTCTGGTTTCTTTGGAAATTCAGTTGTGTATCATATGATGTTTTTCTTTGGAAGCTGTCTTGTGAGAGGATGTTTTGCTGAAGCAGACACTTGAGAGGACACACGATGTTTGGAAAGAGTATAAATGCAACCCAGTAGGCAGTGAACAACACTCTTGAATTGGTTCGCCTTGCAACTCTTTGCTGGTATTTGCTGAGTCTTCCTTGTCCCGACTTTGGTGAGAAACGTGCCAGGGGAACTTCTCATTGCTTCTTACCACTTCTGTGGACTCATGGCTGATTCATCAAGGCCTCATGGTCAAGCTGCTGCTACTGATTGGTGCTTGGGTTTTGGATTGGACTATTGATATCCTGACAATGAAGATTGGAATTACCCCCCAAAGAACTACAAAGGTCCACAACCCCCATTTCCTATTAACCTTACTTTTCTCCTGCTTCTGATTGGTGGGCTAGAAGAGAGGTTGAAGCATTTAAGAACCCTTATTAATGTAGGTTTTGAAAAATCTAAGCCTACACACGCACAGCCCCAATTACACTCAGTGGATTATTTTTTAAAAGAGGATATGAAGTTGGGAGAGGGATAGGAGGATCTGGGAAGAGTCAGAAGAGAGGAAGGGGTAAATCTAATTGAAATATATTGTATACATGTGAGATTCTCAAAGAATAGATTTAAAATCATGTATAAAATATATATATATAGCCAAGGTAGAGACACAATGAGGCTGGGCTGCTCTCACTGAGTGCTGGGGACACGGGATGGCGAGGAGATGAGGAACTATAAACCATGACAAGGAGTGGTCACATGGGTAGTTGTTCAGTCCCAGCAGGCAGGCCACCTAGAGGTGTCAGGGAACCCTTGAGTTGTCTGGCTGCTCTCTGCCTATGTCGAGTACAGGGATCAGCTGTGCATGCCACAGAACTAGGGAGGGCTGGGAGGTAAGCCTGACCCCTGAGACTTGAGATGTGCAATGGCAGGAGAATGGGGTCCTGGCTGGAAAGGTGGAAAGGCGGAGAGGGAATCCAATGCAGTCTGGGGTGGTATGGTCTATCAGATATGCTGGCTTTTTAAGAAATTTTAGTTAACTCTGTGGCGGGGGCACGCATGCATGATTTGTCATGTGCAAATCAGAGGACAACTTGAGAGAGTCAGTTCTCTCCTAACAATGTGTTTGCCCCAGAGGCTGTACTCAGACCATCAGGCTTGCCAGCAAGTGAGTCATCTCACCTGCACTCGCCTGCACTCGGCTTCTTTTGCCTTCCATTATAGGACACATTAACACTCTGACTTCCTCATAGCAGGGTCTTATAACTTAGCTTAGTTGTTCTTCAATATGCTCTTCCTAACTTAGCCTTCTGGATATTGGTACCATCACACCTGGCCCCGAAACCTAAACCCATAATTCTACTGCAGGGAAATAATGGAACTGACCATTAGGAAGAGGTCATTGAAATCACAGCCACCAATGACCTCTTAAGCTTGTCTTAAAGGCGCACAGGCAGATGGAGCAGGTGTGTGGGAATGAGGAGGGACATCCCGTGGTAACAGAGAGGTGCCCACGATGGAAGGGACAAATGGAAAGGCTATGGGATTTTTATCAAACAGCCCTCTCACTGCACAAGAGTTCTGTGATAGTATGAAGACTAGAGTGTGATGTCTATAATCTCAGTAGACTAGAGGCTGAGTCAGGAGAATCGTGAGTTCAAAGCCACCTGGGTTACAAATATCTTCTCTGAGAGAGAGAAAGGGAGAGACGTGTTGAAGCAAACATGGTCTTTCTGATTATTTTAGCCCAGGCTCAGCATGGACACTGGCGTCTTCCAGTCTCCTATCTCAGACAGCTACTTATTGTTATCCCTTGTGGATTGTCTTAATTTGGCTTTTATTGCTGTGAAGACATGCCACGATCAAGGCAACTCTTATAAAGACAAGCATTTCATTATGGACTGGCTTACAGGTTCAGAGGTTTAGTCCATTATCATCACGGCAGGAAGCATGGCAGCGTGCAGGCAGAGATGGTGCTGGAGAAGGAGTTGAGAGTTTTACATATTGATCTGAAGACAACCTGGAGAGACTGGCCTCTGCAGACAGCTTGGAAGAGGGTCCTTTCCGTACTGGGTGGAGCTTGAGTGCTAGAGCCCTCGAAGTCTGCCTACACAGTGACACAGTTTCCTAACAAGGCCACACCTATTCCAACATTATTCCTTCTAATAATACCACTTCCCATGGGTCAAGAATAGGCAAACCAGCACAAGGATAAAGGGACAATGCCCACCCTAGAGTTGTGACTGGCAGGGGCCTTAGCATCTCAGCAACTGAGAATCAGGTGCTGCTAGGGTTGGGATGAGCAGAGTCCCCAAGTCCCTTGGGAACTGGCATCTATCTGATTAGATGAGCTGGTTCATGAGGCCTTCATGAGGCATACACGTGTCCCTTTCAAACACCACTGCTGAATTCACGGAGCTGTCCTTCTGTATTAGTCAACCCTGTCTAGAACCCTCTCTAGACTCACGGAGCATATGGGTAGTCTCTATATAGTAAGGGAATTTGTTGATGACTGTCTGCAGTCCAACTCCCCAACAATGGTCAGCAGCAGCTGTGGATGGAAGTCCAAGGATCTAGCAGTTGCTCAGTCCCATGAGGCAAGCACTCAAAGAAAAGTGAGTGAATATTCTTTCTTCTAATGTCCTTATGTAGATCTCCAGCAGAAGGTGTGGCCCAGATTAAAGGTGTGTGCCATCCCGCCTTTAATCCCAGGTGACCTTGAACTCAGAGATCTCCCTGCCTTAATCTTCTGGAATTTATGGCCACTATGCTTCAAGATCTCCATACCAAGATCCAGGTCAGAAACTTGTATCTCAGCCTCCAGATTAGGATCATAGGTGAGCCTTCCAATTCTGGATTGTAGTTCATTCCAGATATAGTCAAGCTGACAACCGGGAAGAGGCACTACGCCTGCTAAACCAGACTATTCCGGCATTCAGCCATTGGCGAAGCGAGGCAAGGGCTCTATGCTGGTCTTCCCTTGTGAGCCTTTGGCTGCAGAGCTCCACAGGAGCCTGGCTGTGACACCATCCAGTCTTAATAGAGCCCACAACTCTCCCCCCACCCCCTCCCCTGATGGCTCCCACTGGTCTCCTTCATAGAACCTTTGATGAACCTGTTGAGTCTAAATCCATCATCATGACTGCTTCCTGGGAGGTCTGCAACAAGGAAGAAATAAGACAACTTGAGAGCGAATACAGAAGCCTAATGTGCCGCCATCCACTCAGAGCAGAGAGTATACTGCCTGGGGTGCTTGACCTCAGGCAGCCTGAGCTGGGGTGGTCTCTGGGCCATGCGTTGCCCTTCTGAATTAAGGCCACGAGCCTGCTTGACCCCAGCTATGACTAGTCCTAGCTTGAGGATTTCCAAACAGGTCAAGGAGGGTCCTGCAACTTTATGGGGAGAGTCACCTACACACATACCACATCAGGATGCTACGCCAGTCCCACAACCTGGCATGGTAACAGAAACTCCTGGAGTCTGATGCCCAGGAAGGATACTCTCTTGAAGTGGCCACAGAGTCCCTGACACACAGGCCTTGCTGGGGCTCCTATTCTGCCTGGGGAGCCCCGTGTCCCCAAGCCATGAATTCAGACTCTGTCAGACTAGAAGAGCAACTTTGACAGAAGTGTTTGGTTTGTGAGTGTTCATGGTCTTTGTGGAAATGGTGGTGCATTTCTGAACCACCTATCAGGAAGCCTGAACTCTGCCTGCTTTCTGCCACCTGCTTCTTTCCTGTGTGACCCTAAGGATCCTTGAGGCCAGTGAGATGGCTCAACCCGTTGAGCCACCACCTGCTGCTAACCTGATGGTCTTAGTTCTTATCCGGGACCCATATGGTAGAAGGAAAGAACAGATTCCATCAAGTGGCAGCACGTTCATACAATCCCAACATTTGGGCATCGGAGGCAAGAGGAGTGTTCATTTGAGATCAACCTGGGTTTCATAGTAAGATCTTATCTCCAAAGCAAAAGAGGCATTGTTTGGGCCAGGGAGATGGCTCAGCAGTTTGAAGATACTTGCTACACAAGCCTGGAGATTTGAGTTTGATTCTTTGAACTCATGTAAATGTGGGGGGAGAGGACTGTTGCTACAGAATTGTCCTCTGACCTCCACACACATGCTATGAAGAGTGTGCCTACACATACAGTGGGTGAGGAGACAAGAAGAAATAAAAATAAACTTTATTTTTAAATATTTATTTATTATATGTAAGTTCACTGTAGCTGTCTTCAGACACATCAGATCTCATTGCAGATAGTTTTGAGCCACCATATGGTTGCTGGGATTTGAAATCAGGACCTTCGGAAGAACAGTCAGTGCTCTTAACCGCTGAGCCATCTCTCCAGCCCAATAAAATTATTTTTAAAGGAGAAAAAAAAGATATCATTTGTTCAGCTCAACCTCAACCTATTTAGCTGTAAAATGGGCGTGATACTTTCTCCACAGTGTCACTCCAGAGCTGTGGGAAGAGGTGAAGGACTTGGATCAAGCAGTTGCTTGGCTGGATGAAGTTGGATTCTTGGGTGGATGGTTCTAGTGGCCTCAGGTTTCTGTGTGACCTTCTGGTTCTAGAGGCAGGGTCATTCCGGATTGTGCAAAGTACTGAGGTGAAAACTTGAAGCTTGGAGGGGGCGAAAGCATAGGTACTGTTCAACAGGCCCTCCAGAGCTCTCAGGAGTAGGCTTTGAGTGAAAGCAGCTAACTCCGCCCCCTCAGTTCTGGGGTGGGACTTGACTCACATCTGGCCAATGAGATGAACTCATTCCCTTAGCCAACTTGAGTAGCCCTTGTGGTGGGCCTGTGGTCTAAGCTAGCAAATCAGAGTCCTGTCTTGGGCAATGGGATGCTTCTGTTTATCCGAACTGAGGAGGTGATAGGTGGAGAGTGACTATGGAAATGAAAGTGACTGGCCGCCACAGGAAGTCAGTCTTCCTGAGAATGGCGCAGATAATACTAAAAAGCAGAGCAAAAGCGGAGCCCGGAGGGGTCCTCCTGGCCGCGTGCTGGATCTATCCCTGAAGTAAAAACCTATTTGGACTCTCAGTTGTGCAAGTCAATAAATCCCTTCTTTTCTCACTCAACAAATGATAGTTTGAGCACTTGTTTAAGGCTTGGGAATTTACAGACTTTGTGAAACAACATGAGGGAAAGCAGACATGGTTAAACACTTCAGGAGCGCGCGGGTTGATCAAGAGAGTGTTCCCCCCAGCTACGAAGCCAACGGGAGTTTGTCAATTGGATCCTTGCAAGGCATGTGAGGAACACAGCAGATGGTGTCTGCCTGTGCCGCTTTAAGAAAAAAGGCAGAGAAAGTCTTCATGCGAACATTTTGTCTATTGATCCTTGGCAGAGGCTGGGAGGAGAAAATGGGGCTTGGTTTAAAAAAAAAAAAAGCCAGCTCTGTATGAAAGCTGCGAGCCTTTCTGGCAGTCTGACTTGAAACAGGAGAAGCACTGCTTGGAGCGGCCTTGAATAGTTAGTTTGTTCCCTTAAGCAGACGCTCCTGAATGACAATTATCCTAGCGTTCTTGACGGAAGCGACTAGGGAGATACATGTTTTAAATGTTTAGATATTAAAAAAAAAACTAATGCAGACAACAAAAGCACATTAACAAATGTTTGGAAAAAGAGGAGACTACGCGTTGGACTCTGAAAACCTTGTACTAGCGTTGTTGAAATATACGATTCTTTTTGGTCTCTGTACAATGACCTATGTGATATATGTTTTATTTTGTTCTTGGCTCGCTGGGGATCTGGCCTCACAAGTGAGGAAAAGATGTCCAAGAGAAATAAGAGCCCCGTTCTTCTAAGAACTGTGTGACCTTGGACAACTTACTCAGCCTTTCTGAGCCCCTGTTTCTCCATTTATAAAATGGAAACAGTTCTTACTTCCTCCACAAGAGATGAGATCCTGTCTGTGCTAGCAGAGGCTGAGCACAGACACTGTTGTTGGCTTTTCTCAAGGCTGAAGTGCATTAGCTGACAGAAGCTAGTCAAGTTCAGAGGATTTTCTGTCACAGGGTACAGTAGTACATCATGGTGGAGAAAACACGGCAGCCAGAGCAGGTTATCTTGGGGCAATGGAAGACAGAGGTTGTTGGTATCAGGACCTCCAAATCCTGAGACACCAAGTAGGTGACAGCGTGACCTGCACACCTGTTGCCAAGGCAACAGCCGCCATATTCCCAGAATCCACTTGGCTCACCTCCCACCTTTACCTGTGACTACGTCACCATCCACATATAAAGAAAGCCCCTCCTTTTTCCCCCCTTCTCTTCCTGCCACCACCTTGCCTCTCTCAATAAACCTCACGTGGAACTGTTTGGCCTGGTGTGGTCTTTGCGGAGCCTCCCGAAGGTCCTAACGCTCTCCTCAAGGGTAGTAGGGTTAAGTATGTCACATGTTTATAAGGATGGCATGTGTCCTGAGAAGTAGAGACCTGGTCACATACAGCTTTGTAACTTTCCACAGCCAAATACACTACAAGAACATTAGGATGAGTTAAACTCATTGTCCGTGATCATGAGAGTCTCTTTGTGCACCCCCCAGCTTCTCTTCACCAAGGGTGGCCATTCTTCTGACTTCCCGTGGTTTCCATTATTGTCATCTGTGTTCTTCCTTAACTTTAAATAGATAGAGTTTCTGAGTGTGGTGGTGCCTGTTTGTAATCCTAACACTTGGGAGGTGGAAGAAGGAGGAACAGATGACCAAGATCATCCTCTGCTACATAGTGTGCTCAAGGCTAGCCTGGGATACATGAGGGACAAATAAACAACAACAACAACAACAACAACACAAACCTATGAGCTGGAGAGAAAGTCGTTGGTAAAGACAATTCACTGTTCTTGCAAAGGATAGGAATTTGGTTCCCATCAAGGTGGGATGCCCTCAATCCCCTCTCTACCTCCAGCACCAGAGGATCGATGCCTTCTTCTGGTTTCCATGGGTAATTGCATTCATGGGGTACACATCTCCACATAGACACACAGATATGCACATGATTAAAAATAAAATCTTGGGCTGGAGAGATGGCTCAATGGTTAATATCACTTACTGTTCTTCTAAATTCTATTCCTAGCACCCACAAGGTGGCTCACAATGTACCCTAACTCTAGTTCCAGGGACCCTCTTCTGGACTCCATGGGTTCCTGCTTCATTAACTGTCTGTCATGAATGGAATTTGGGCTATTAATCCCTAAAATAGGAGCAGAAAGACCACCGACCCAAATCATCATTGATAGGTTTCCCTGCCGTTGAACCCATCGAAGATGAACCAGACGTACAAAGGCAGGTTTATTGAGAGGCAGTGCCTGGGCAAGTTCATTGCTCTCACAGGGTGTGGTCAGGGAAGTCACTTGCCTGGGCTAAAGCAAGGGGATTTATGGGTTTGGAGGTGGGGGTGATAACCTATGAGCTAGGGCTGGGATTTTGCCATATAAGATACAGCAGCTGAGGCTCTGGGCAGCACTCATGGGGTGGTAGCCAAATGCTGATACAAGGAGGGATGACATGTTAGCCTAAAGTTTTCTTCTCGTGGGAGGAGTTGGCAGAAGAAGGGCAAACGGAGTTTTTAAGCTTGTACAGTGGATAAGCAGAGGTTCTGACCAAATACTCATGGCCAAATTAATTAAAACAAGCAATTAATTAAAGCAAGTGTTGAGGTTTGGTCTTTTGCTGTGTATTGCATTGCTAAATACTGTCTCCCCCCACCACCACCAGGCCTGGTTGTCCCCGGGGAAGAGAGAATCTGCACATACATAAAGTAATGCTATGTGACCTTGCTCCTTAATTTAAAATTATTGGTTAAATAAAGATACCAACAGTCTGTAGTTGGGCAGAAGAGAGACAGGTGGAATTTCGGTTCCAAAGTTTAGAGTCTGATGAGGACCATAGGGGAAGAAAAGAAGAAGGAGAGAGAGAGGAGAAGACACCATGAAGTAGGTAAGTCATGAAAATATGGTCATTGTAAGGGTCCATGATTCGATGAAGAATGATAGATACCCTGGACTCAAATAGTATGCAAAAGCAAAGAACATTTTGTTCTGCTGGGGTCTACCATCTTCCAAGATGGAGACGCCATAGAGAGTTCACAGGCCTAATTAAGGCACATTAGGAGAATTTCTGGAGAGCAGTAGGTAACCTCTATCTTAACCTGTTTGCTCTATCTCTAGGGACAGTCTAGAATCATTGCTGGGGCTTGAGGGGCTGGGGCTTGAGGGGCTGCAGAACTCTGGAAACTGCTGCTGATCCATTGTCCTTGCTTTGAGCCAGGTTGCCTGGCCTAGACTTGCCCAGTTCTTGGAAACAGAGATTTAGGCCTAGTCTCCTGAACTGCCAATTTGAAACCTGGCGTGGAGTCAGCCTAGCATGCCTCAGCCATGAGGGTTTAAAAGCTGCACTGATGGAACATAGCAAATCATATCTTTGAGTTATTGATAGGGAAGTAGCCAAAATAGCCTAGAGAGTTGATACTTGCCCAGCTCTGGTGCTTTAAAGGCTTATTACAAATATAAAAGTTGCATGTCTTTTACCTAGGAACTGAATGATCAAAGGTGGGGTAGAAACCCCCAATTGAGATTAATAATTAATAAAAGCAAGCTTTTAAAATTCACCTTGGGGGCTGCCTCCCCCAAAAGTGGGGTTGGAGAGGTCAGCATTGGATGTGAGGAAGACAAGACTTTTATAGCTCAGGGGTAGGGGGTTTCCAAATGGGGCATTTATTTGGTGGGCAAAATAGGTGGGATTATAGGAGCAGAACATAAGCATAACAAGTTAGTTCTCCCTGGGCTGCTGAAAGAAAGACATGGTTACAAAGTGAGCATGTCAACAAGCAGCCATAACAAAGTATCCATAACAACCCTTTTGAAACAAAAGTAGAATTGCAAGAAGGTTACAAGCATCTTTTTCGAAACAAAGATGTGATTGCCATTCCCGGAACAGGCAGTACAGAACCATTTGCAGTTAAGGTTACAGGTAGAGCATGGCCCAATTCTTAAGAAGCAGAATTTAATCATAAACATGAATGAACCTAGTTTGTCTTTGCTATATGATGGCTTTTAAGCCTAAGATGGAGGCAGGCTGGTTCTTCAGGGTACTTTCCAATTTAGGGCTCTTAGTTAGTTAGTTAGTTACTTAGGGCTTAGATAGGAGCTCTGTTGCCTATCTCTTGGTAGACACATACCTATGGGTCTCTTGGATGTTTAGCCAGGAGTACAGTTTGTTGGTTAAACCATGCTTTGTTTGAAGGCTGCAGATGGATGATTGACTGGGGTCTTTGAGTCCTCCAGTTTGGGTGTGAAGTCTATGGTGGGATTTGGGTAGGGTACTGAAGGGACACGAAGGGGAGGAATGGCAGGGACCCTGGAGCAGCCCTCAATGAGACACTGGTCATGTGGCTGGTCAAAGCTGAGATTCATCTCTTTAAAGCTCTATAGACTTCAAAACAGTGCCACAAGCCAGGACTATAGGGGGCATTTCAGAGTTGTAGAGATGGTGTGGGCTCAGAGGCAGCCCTGTACCACTCTCCTCCAGTAAATCTCTTGTGTGAGGTCTGTTGCCTGGTGTGACTTCATGCTGTTTCTTGTCTCCTCATCTGTCAAAACCTGCCTGGAAACCCTAACACCCAGGGGAGGCTTGTAGTGATGCTTTTAGAATTTTGGTTCCTTTAAAAAAAAAACCACAGAAATATTATGGGAATAAGTTTTCATAATCCCAGGTGTGGGACATGGGGCCACTTCAGACTGTCCACAGCAGCTGACTATGATTTGCCTCGTGCTCTAGCAGGGGTGTGATTTTGTTGGCTGCAGTTAGTTTCTTCGATTGCATGATGTTTGGAATTCTGGGAATTTTCATAGGATATATAAACGCTAAAGCCCTGGGAGGCAGGGTGGGCTTTTGGTTGCTGCTGGTTACAGTTTGTTAAGTAGTCCTATACAAAAAAAAAAAAAAACCAAAAAAACAAAACAAAACAAAACAACAACAACAACAACAAGAAATTAGATATCCTAATGGCAAAGATCAAACTTGCCCCAAGGAACTTGATGCCTGATTATAGGAAGTAATCTAAGGGTAAAGTTGACCCCTTTTCTTACTGTCCCATTCTTCCCACCTATTTAGTGTTAGGGGTTAAAAGGGGTGGAAAAGGGCGGAAGAAAGAAGAACTCACAAGATAAGCCATGATAAGCTACAAAGGTTGGCTAGCCAGGGTTGCTGAGCTAGTTCAGCCTAAGACCTTGACTGACTACAAAACATGGAGGGCAACTGTGGAAGATATCTGACATGCTCCCACATGCAAGTACATGTGCACCAATAGGCATGTATATGAGCAACCTACAGACATGTACATCTGCACTCACATGCATGTACATATGCACTCACACATACAGAGGCACCCACCCACATGCTAATTCATGTACATCACACCC
The DNA here is from genome assembly GCF_947179515.1 of Apodemus sylvaticus. Lineage (NCBI taxonomy): Eukaryota > Metazoa > Chordata > Mammalia > Rodentia > Muridae > Apodemus > Apodemus sylvaticus. The sequence continues at coordinate 178,855,897 of NC_067472.1, read as the reverse complement.
ACAAACACATGTCAGAGAAAGAGAGAAAGAGACAGAGACAGAGAGTGAAAGAGACAGACAGAGAGAGAGAGAGAAAGAGAGAGAGAGAGAGCCGGAAGGAAACTGTCCACTCCTTCTCTTTTCACTGTGCATATACCAGAGGCTCTGGCAAAGAGGGGGTGGGGGTGGGGAGTGGGGAGAGGGAGACTGGGGGGAGGGGGAGCAGCTAGTAATAACCTAGTTGCTAGTAATAGCCTAGTTGCTCTGACTGGGGCTACACTGTGTAGGCTGTACACTCTCAAATAGACAGTGACCACACCTTCCCCTCATTCTCTTCAATGGACCTGTTAGTTTTACAGATATAATACCGGAGCCTCAGAAACAAAGGACCCATAAAGTTCCTGGGCAGGATTGGGAATGACCCAATAATGTCCTTGGCCTCTTCTCTGACCTGTTTCCTTATAGTTTACTGAACGTTGGAACCCAGAGCTGTCTGGACCCAGGTTTTAGGATTTGTAACATAACAGGGTCAGAGGCTAAGGACAATAGAAGGATCTGAGGCAGCTCTTTCAGCGAGCATACAGTTTAGATAGTGTCCCTCTTGTGGTGGTCACAGTCAGCATGCTCTGCCTGTCCCTCAGTGAGTTTCTTTGATGTTGGGTATCAGCAGGAAGCAGTCTTTTCTGGAGTTCTTTCATCCCCACCCCCAGAGGGAAGTGAGATGTGTTGGGTACCAGAAAGTCCCCAACACCTCCTGGGAGGGTCTCTAGAGGCTGGGTCAGTGAATGTGTGGAACTGATTCAAAGCTTTCCCCCTCCCCCTCCTCTAGCCACTGGGCCACTCCCCCCTTCATTTCCTCCCCGCTCCCTTGGGACTCAGGTGCTAGGAGCAAATCTCTGAATCCATGGAAACCAAGAGAAGGCAGGAAACCAGGAAGGGGGAGGGGCTGCGAGCTGTCTTGCAAATCTTGGGCAAGACAGGGAGGACATTCCCTTCTGAAAAGCCAAAAATACCATTTTTCTCTCTCATTGGCAGAAACCCCACTAAAAGGCTGGCTTCTTTCCTGAGGAGTTAGCAGGCCCTGGCTGAAGAGTAAGGTCAGGGGAGAAGCAGGGGTGAAGGGTAGCCCTTGAGAGACTGGGGGTGTCACAGATAGTCTGTAGTAGAATGGAGGTGCCGGTCAGAGGTCAAAGTTCAGGAGTTGAGATTAGAGCTGGAGTTAAGAGAAGGGGCTCTCTGTAGTGAAGGCTAATTAGAATTTGGTAGGTGTTGGCATGAGTGTAAAAGACTGGGGGGGACAAGAGCAGAAGATTGGAATAGGAACATAGGGGCGGAACGCATATCAGACAAGACAGGTCCGTTCCTCAGAAACTCAGCCGTCCCTCTGGGATCAGCCAGGAGAGCGTGTCTATGATCTCTGTAAAATGTCTTCTTCAACACACAAATCTCCTGACCTCCTCACTCTGGATAGAGATGGACCTGTAACCATGGAACCAGGAACTGAGAAAGGACAGGTTGTGGTCAGGGTCTGAAGGGGGCGTCTGGAACAGCTCCCATAGATTCTAGGTCCAATGGACTCCTTCACGATGCTCTCCTATCCCCCTGAAAGCAATCACTTCCGTTTATTTTCTCCTAGACCTTGAAGTGCTTTAAGCACGTAAACCCGTGTCTGTGAAGAATCCTGTCTCTTGCTCTGAGGACCTGGCACACCCACTTGCTGCTTGTTTGCTTGTCATCACCACTGTGCAGCCAGCCAGCTCCCATTCGGGCACCTGCAGATCTGGGACGGACCTCTAGGTCTCTCCTATGTCCCACGTGACAAACAGGAGTTCACTTATCAGAGACACACATAGCCTGCAGTTTTCCTCCATCACAACCACAAGCTGTTTCTTTCAGGCTCCTTGCATGAAGAGGCATTTCTTTACTGGTGATAATGAGAATTGCGATCACAAGGTCAGAGGTTTAGCTTCTCTCTCCCCCTTCCTTTCTTTTTTTTTTTTTTCCATCACTCACTTTGGCTTCAACAGATATTTCCAAAATGCCCTTCATCCAAAGTGGCCATTTTAGTTGATTTCTCCATGTCCTGACACAATATCCAGTCTCAGTGAACTTTTAATTGGTGCCCATCTTGGTCTCTAGACAGCAGGAGCTGGGCCCCAGATGTACGTACTCCATATACCCCTAAATAAGGCCTTCTCTCTTTTGAAACTTATTTTATTTTATATGTATGAGCCTGGGTGTATGTATGTATGTATGTATGATGCTTGTGTGAGCCCTGGGAGGCCAGATGACCTGTAACTCCTGGAGCTGGGGGTACAGGCAGCTGTGAGCTGTCATATAGGTGCTGGGAAACAAACCCAGGTCCTCTGCAAGAACAAGAAGTGCTCTTAAACCATGTGTCATATCTCCACCCTTAGTCCTAGACTGCCTTCTTATCTGGGGTATTGGAAAGGCATAGGAGAAGGTGTTGGAGGATGCTGGATGAAAAGTGTTTCTTTCCAGAGGAAGATAAGGAATTAACTAGAAGGAGTAATGAACTTGGAGTTGATGTCCGCTGCCCAGGCTCCCCCCCCCCTCCCCAGAAGGAACCTCAGCATGATCGTGTCCACATAGACTCAGAGCACAAGTATGGACAGTTTCCTTGGGTAGCTGCCAAGACAGAGTACCCAGAATCTGGTCAGAAACTACAGTATCTGGGTGTCAGGATTGCCGGTGGTGGGCAGCCGGGCCCCATTCCTCAACAAGGCCACAGAAGGAGCATGGGATTCTGCTCTTTGGATAGCTTCTGAAAAGGCCTTTACTCTTCATGCAGCCTCGTGGTTTGACTGTGAACTGTCCTTCTCTGCGTTACAGGCTGAACACATGGTCCCCAGCTAAGGGTGCTGCAGCCAAGGGTGCTGAAACTTCGGGAGGCAGATCTCAGTTGGAGGTGTACCTTTAAAGGTTATACCTTTTTCTGTCTCTACTATTTGTAGTATTGGAGTAGAGAAGCCCCCAACACACACACACACATACACACACACACACACACACAAATACACACACAATTATACATACACATATACATGCACACACATATACATGCACATACCACATGTACATGCACACACATGCACATGCACAAACATGTGAGCATACACATGCACATACACATACACACATATACACCACACACATGCACACATATATACATGTATATACACAATCACACACACATATACATGCACATATATACACACAGGCACACAATATACACATGCACATACCACATATACACATACATACACACATACATGCACATACACATTCACACACATATACGTGAACACACACACACACACACACACATGCACGCACAAAACGTTCTTCTGCCAAAACATGTTGGGTCAAGCAGTCATGGATTAAACTCTGTAAAACCGTGGGCTAAAATAACTTTCCTCTTTGTAAGTTATTTCTGTCAGCCATTTGATCACAGCAACAATAAAACCCAGACACTAGCAGGTGGTCCTTGGTGATAGCAAGGATGAGGTTTGCTCTGGACACAAGAGACAGAAAGTTTTCTGCAGTGTGGAGTTCAAGAAACACCCACATAGATTAAGTGAGCTCTTCTCAGCCTGGCTTTGGCTAAGCCCCTCTTTTCAAACATAGGTGGTATGTGGTAGAGATTTTAGGTCAGTTCCCCCAGGTCCCTGTGAACAAAGACTTGGCAGCCCACCTCCACTGCCCTCTGTTCTAGGAGGCTCTGAGTATCCCATTAGTCAAGCGAGAAAGCTCGGAGAGGCCTGATGCTAAGGTAGACAGCTGGCTCTGCAGGTAGATCTGTGGTCTGGCCACCACGATCAGATGTCTCTTTGGAGAGTCACCTGTGCTGGGGCACCTGCCTCTGGCCTTCCCACTGACAGACAAGCCTCAATCCATTCTCCCTCAAGCCCTAAATAGAGAGTGTGATATTGATCTTTGAGATCCGGATAAAATCGTGATTTTCCCACAGGCTGTTTGACCTGAATGTCCGGAAAGAACAAAGAAGGCGGTAAGGGCATCGCTAGTTTGCCCTGCAGCCTGTGAACGTGGCTTCTGATTCTGAGGCTGTATTGCTGACTGAACTGAACTGGGCACTGGCAACTTCTCAAGTATTTGCTAATTTGACTGAATGATGATTGGTGTGTAATAGCTTATATTCTGAATAGGGTGACGCTCCACCCACCCCAGCCCCTGGGAAGAAGGAACCTCCCTTGAGGTTTCTCCAGCACATTGGCCTATGGGAAGTCTGCAGGGGCATTTCTTGGTTAAGAACATAGACAGTGCCACTTCTGAGCAGATAGGTTGGATAAAAAAGCAGGCCGAGCAAAGCCATGAGAGGCAGCATTTCTTCACCTGGCCTCTGCTTCAGCTCCTGCCTAAGTTCCCTCAGTGATAGCATGCGACGGGGAAATGGAAGACAGACTCTTGTTACCTAAGCCCTGCCAGGTGCAGGCGGTCTGGCAGCTTATAAAAGGATTACTTGCTATCCTGGCTCTCTCACTATTTCTCTCTGTTCTCCTGTGTCCCAGCTGGCCTCTCTTCCTCTCCTTCTGTCCTTCTTCCTGTCCTCTGTCCCCTCTTCTCTGCCCCCATGGCTCTGCTTCTGTTTGTCTGCCTCTAGCACTTCTCCGGGTCCTCACTCCCCTCCCTTCCCCCAAGTAAACCTCCTTTATATCTGGTCTGTCCCATGGCATGATGATTTTTCAGGGGGGGGGCCTTGGCATGGGTCTGCCAGGTAACCCCTTACCCCCACCCAAAAAGGCATTATATTTCATAACACCTAGAATGAAAGGATATGTAATAAGATTACGGATAGATTCTATTAATGGAGGATGCAAAGTACATGTGATCCCTTTCACAGGGGTGAGTTCTAGTCACAGAGAGACAAATCCCAGGATTAGGGCCAAAATTATGCTCAGGATATTGGGGGCGGGAGGGGATTGAGGTAGAAGCCAGCTCCTAATAGAATAGCAAAGGATCACTAGGTTGTTTGACCAGGTTACTTAGAAGTAAACAGGCCTGAGTGGGTGACAATCCTGCTTTCTCCAGTGCTTACTCTAAGCTGTGCAACTAATTGATGGTGCTCTTTGGGGAGGGTCTGGAAACAAGGACATAAGGTAGGGAGAGGAGGGTCCCCAGAGGTCTGTTATGTCTATTTCCTGTTTAACTCTCTGCTTCCTTGTCTATCATGACCCGACGGTCTCTGCCACATGCTCCCACCATTATGACGTAAGCAGGTTCACCTAGCTTTTCCTTCTATGGTGGACTGAAATGCTCCGGAACCGTGAGGGGAAAGAAATCTTTTATCCCTTAAGTTGTTGTTGTTGTTGTTGTTGTTGTTGTTGTTGTTGTTTTCTGCCAGGCACTTGTGGTCACAGCACAAAAAAGCGTCTCATGTGCTTACTCTGTGTACCCCACACCAGCCTTTTTTTGTACCCCCTCTGTGTAGGTGGAGTCCCCTCACTTCTCTCTGTAGCTTTTTATGCTCCTCTCTCTAACACAGAGCTCACTCAGCCGTAAAACCCTTCTAAGTATCCCTGGTAGTCCCTGGAGTGCTTTTTCTAGAAACTCACAGAATCCTGATGTGTTTCAAGTCCTATTGCCCAGGAAACGCCATCTGGAATGTTCCCTTCCTGAATGGCCACTGTCTGACCCCTATAACACTGCAGAGATCGATGTAGGGGTGCCGCCTTCTGGATCCCCCAACACAGCACAACTATCCAGTGCCTATGTTAGTTACTTTTACAATCTCCTTGACCTCCAAAGGGGGAATTACTTAAAGTGGCTCACGGACTCTGAGTTCTCAGTCCTTCAGGAAGGGGTGGGCCTGAGGGGCGGGGCGGGCAGAGTAGTTCACATCATGGTGGCCAGGCAGCTGAGAAAAGGGAAATGGTATTCTAGAGCTTGGGTGGTTTTCTCCTTCCTCCTTTTATTCCACCCAGGACCCTAGCCTAGGAGATGGGGATGCACACATTCAGGGTGGACCTTCCTTCCCCAGTTGATCTTCTATGGCAACACTCTCCTGCCTCACCACCCAGGTGATTCTAAGTCCATCTAGGTGAGCAATGAATCATTATGGTGTCCAAATAGATTTGGGACCACGAAGCCTTTTGCTCACTACGCTTGGGGGTTGAGGTCAGGTGAAGAACATACTTTGTCCCACGTGCTGCAGAGACCTGCCCCTGCCAGACTGGATCCATTGCAAAATAGCCCTTTGCATCATCTGCCCCCGGAACCTCTCTGGGACAATATATTTTAGGGTTTCTTCTTTCTGACTTGGGTCATATGTGATTTTGAAATTATCCCCTTCCCCATAGAGCGGCTAGATGTCACTCATAAATCGGGAGCTCACTTAACTGGTCTCTACAGGAGTTATCTATGGCTCTGAGACTGCTGTGGGGTTGGCTGGAAGATAAGTACCTTAAGATGGCCTCGCTCTTGTGTCTGATAACCATGTGCATTACCCTCCGTCAGGTTAGCTAGAACATCTTCCCATGATTGATTGGCAGGGCTTCCAGGAATGGCAAGAGACTAGACCTGATGGGTGAGCACACACCTTCTAAGGCTTCTGCTTTTGGGAGGATTTCATTATTTAAAGCAAATCCCCTATTCTCTGCTTTCCAGAGTCTGGAACTGGTAAAAAAATAGATGCCATATTGGGAAGAGAGGACCCAGGAAACCAATGCAAGGGCATGGCTACAGCCAAGAAAAACTGTGATGTAAACTTTGGAATCTATTTCATGACTGTAACCCTCTTAGAAATCTTATAAAGCCACCTTGGAGACACTCCCTCCCCAAATACAAAACCGTGCTTATATAAGTAGTATCCTGTAGACTGACGCTTCAGGCTGGGATAGAAAGAGGTGTGGTGCAGAAGGAACTCCCTCATTATCCCCGGATTCCTTCAGCATCTCTGGCTAGACGGACATCCCACAGGCTTGGGATGGTTGTGTAGCTCTCAGGCCCATGTAGCCATTGGAGGAGCTATGAACTGGCCGCTTTGGTTCAAGATGGTAGACTGGCCCCTTCAAGCAAGGTTGCTCCGTATGTGGACTGAACTGGAAGGGTGACTTGCCCACTGACTTGATACAACCTACAATTACCTGAGAAGGGAGTATCAGCGAAGGGCTGTCTAGATCAGGTTAGCCTGTGGAAGTATTTTCATTAAGTCAGTTGCTGTGCAAAGACTCAGCCCACTGTGGGTGGCACCATTCCCTAGGCGAGAGGCCCCGGAGTGTATCAGAGTGGAGAAATCACGCTGACTGCAAGCGGGCCATCATAGGCATTCATTCCTCTTTGTTCTTGACTGCAGATGTGACTTGACTGAATGTTGTAAGTTCTTGTCTTGTAGCTGCTTGTATTCTACTACTAATTGGATCCCCCCAAACTGTTTGCACGAGAGGGTCTGCACGTATCTTCTGGGAACCCGCCCCTACTTAAGTTTGATTGGTAAATAAAGATGCCGGCAGCTAATAACTGGGGAGGAGAGACATAGGCGGGGCTTTTAGGTTTCCCTGGGCTTGAACCCACCAAGGAGGAGGTTGCCGCCATGCCCTAGGAGTGTGTGCAGGAGAGGAGAGAAGATAGCTGCCATGGAAGGGTAAGAACGTGCGGAAGGGAGAACCAGAGTAAAGAGGCCAAGAGAATGCAGCCCAGAAGGCTGCTAAACTGGGTCAAGAGCAGCCAAGATGGAACACAGAAAGTAGTAACACCTCTGAGTTATCCGTGGGAGGGAGACTCTGACAGCATGGGGGTTAGGCAGTTGCCCAGCTATTGTGCTGTTTAAGGCATATTAAAATATAAAGGCTGTGTGCTTGCCTTTTATTTGGGAACATAAACCACTGAGGTAAGAACAACCCTGTGATGGGATTATTGAAATAATACTACACTGTCTCCTTGACTTATACACAATGGTGGACTGTAACCTGAAATCGAGAGTTGAAATAAACCCCTTTCTCTTTGAAGCCGCCTTCATCAAGGTATTATACCACACAGGAGAACATCTGCACTCACACCTTGAGGATATGGTGCTAGCTCCTTCTTGCTGTCCCCCCCACTTCTCAAATGACCATTTACATAATAATGACCTCACCGTAGACTGACATAGGGATTGAACTGCAGGATCTTCTGGGTCCAGCCAATATGATCTCATTGATCCTCTGAGCTAGAGGCTGCCATTTTCATTTTGCCTATGAGGAAATGGAGACTCAGAGGTTGGGTACTTTCCCTAATGTTATACAGTGAGTAAACAGCGAAGCCAGGGGTACAGGGTTTTACGTTCATGTTCGTGATAGCTAATTTTGGGGGGTTAACTCGACTACATCTAGAATTAACTAAAACCCATGTGACTGGGCATAACTGAGAGGGATTTTTTTTTCTCGCTTTAACTATTTGAAGTAGGAAAAATCTAGGCCTTTTGAGGTAGAAAGATCCATCTTAAATCTGGGTCACACCTCTTTCTGGTGGCGGCCTATATAAAGGAAGAAGGACGTCTTTGCTCTTGGCTTGTTTGTCCTTACCCCTGAGACACTGGCATTGGAGCCTATTTCTTGGGGATTCTGACATACACTGAAGACCGGATGAGATATCCAGCCTTGCAGATTGAACAGTTGCTGGATTCTTGAATTTTACAAGCTATTGTTAGACTAACTGAGACAAAGTCTATAATAAATCTAATAAAATAATAATTCTATCTATATTAAATATATGCTTAATATATATTTATATATAATATAATACATAAATAACAATTGAAATGCATATAATATATATTTAACAAATATATTTATATATTATTATTAATATTATATATATCAATATATATATATGCTATATACCCAATAAAGATATATTTTTATTATTTATAAATAATATTATATAGATTAATATATTTATATAAATGTATATTTATATGTGAAATATATTTCATATATTAATATATAAATATATTTGCATATGAATCACTATATACCCAATAAATGCCATGTATATGTATGTGTATGTATATGTATTTGTGTATATATTCATATTCATTCTATCAGTTCTGTTCCTCTAGAAACCCTAATACAGTGTTCCTCTTTACTGTCCATGTTCTTTCATAATATTTAATGTCACACTAAGGAAAATACCTCATTTGTATAATTTTAAACTATCTCCCAAGAGCCCAGGTATTCAAAACTTTGTCTTACCCTAGGACGTTTCCTTCATAGACTTCTTGGATTCAAAAGGGGAGCATGAAGACCAGATGTTCCCTGCCTGGACTCAAGACAGGCTTGCCAATTTTGTAGTACACACCTTCTCTCTCGCTACAGTTTCAAGTGGGCATTTGTGACTGGGGAATCGTTGTCTAGTGGTTACGTAGAGGCAGAGCCTCAGAAGAACTTCAGAGCCAATTAAGAGCCAAGCATGTATCGCCACACATAAACTGAAGTTAAAAACTATACCAAACTGTGAATCAAGAATCTCATGCTTAGCTGAAATGAAAATAGCTGAGGTTGGGACTTTGCAACTGCAACATTTAGTTAAGATTATGGGTAAAGGTTCTTCAGTATTTTATGTGGAGGGATGCTTGTGCCCTAAACTGATCCATCACTATGCGGTTGGGCTTTGTGTATATCTGCCAACATCTTATTTGGAGACTAGAACATAGTGAAGTGCTATAACAGTTCAAATTTGAAATGTCCCCAGCAGGCTTTCATATGCCGAGTCCCCAGCTGGGGGCTCGTATGGTGAGGGCATCTAGACACAAGGATTCGAGGGTCTGCCTGGGGACATAGGCTGTTAGGGTGGGCCCTTTCCGGTGTTGTGTCTCCAGCCTCTTCCTTCTCCTCCCCCTCTTCCTCCTCTTCTTCCTTTTGTTGGTTGTTTGTTTGAGACAGGGTTTCTCTGTGTAGCCCTGGCTGTCCTGGAACTCACTCTGCAGACCAGGCTGGCCTCAAACTCAGAAATCCGCCTGCCTCTGCTTCCTGAGTGCTGGCATTAAAGGCGTGCGCCACCACCAGTGGCCTCTTCCTCTGTTTTTCTGTATTTCACATCCACCATGAGCTGAAGAAGGTTCCCGCCATATTCTGCTGCTAATATGTTCTGCCCAAGTACATGAAGTCAAGCCACTAGGGACCGAATCCTTTAAAACCATGGGACATTTTGTTTTCTCTTTAATTTTTTTCTGTATGTTTAGTCACAGCAACAAGAAAGCTAACAAACAGATGTCATGTGCTCCCCTCACCTCCATCCTCACCAGTGGCTAAATGGGAGGTGACAGACAGGGTGTTTGCAAGCTTCTCCAAGAACTCTGGCCATGAAGAGAGTGAAACCAGGATGCAGTGTTAGTGCAAGGTCACACCCAGGGGCAGAGGTGGGGGCAACTGTCTTGGCAGCGGTAACAGCAGCTGTGGTCCCCAAGAGTATGGCCTATGGACAGACACACTTGGTTATCATCCTTCCCAGGTCCTGTCTGTTTGCTTGCTTTTCCTTTCTTTTTTCCCTTCATTTGTATTTTGTGTGTGTGTGTGTGTGTGTGTGTGTGCACGCGCACGTGTGCATGCATGTGTGTATTGTGTGTGATGTGTACAAAGGCCAGAGGTCAATATTGGGCAGCCTCCCTGATCACTCCCTATGTATCTTTGGAGAAATGGTCTTTGAACCCTGAGCTTATCAATTCCCCTAGGCAGGCCAGGCAATGAATGACCTATTGGACTCTATCAGTCTTGACCTTCCCACTCAACACTGGGGTTATAGCTATATTACATACCTAGCTTTTACCTGGGTACTAGGGATCTGAATGTAGGTCCTAGTTCTTACATAGCAAGTGTTACCAACTGAGCTATCTCCCCAACCCCTCCCCATCTGTTTCTTAAGCCTGCCTTAGTTCTGTGCTATGTGATGTGCCCCTGCCCCTCCTGAGTGCAAGAGCAAATTGAAGGCCTGTTTGCTGCTGAAAACTCTGATGAATGTGAGGCCTTGAGATAAGCAAAGATACAGCTATATGGGCAAGTAGTCAGGAGGACTTGGTGGTCAAACAGGGAAGCCACAGAAGAGATGGGACATTGAATTGAGGGGTCATGGAAGGGAAAGATGACAGAAGGCAGAGATCATGGAAGGCAGAGGTTATGGAAGCAGAGGTCATGAAAAAAGAGGTCATGGAAGGAAGAGGTCATGAAAGGAAAATGTCATGGGAAGGAGAGGTCATGGAAGTAAAAGGTCACAGAAGGGAGAAGTCAAGGAAGGCCGAGGTTATGGAAGGGGGAGGTCACGGAAGGGAGATGCCATGGCCGAAAGGCATCATGGAAGAGAGACTTTGTGGAGTAGAATAGGTCCTTAAAGACAGAGGTCGCAGGGAGGAGAGACAAGCCCTGACGAGGAAGAGTGGATGGTGTTAAGGGGGCATCAACTCCAGCAGGAAGAGGAGGCACAGGTATCGCCTCTCCATCTTCATTATCACCATTGTTTACCCAGAGTCTGGCTTTGTAGCTGTGGTGGTTTGAGCAAGAATGGTCCCATAGGCTCACATATTTGAATGTTTAGTCATCAGGGAGTGGAATTTTTGGAAAGGATTAGAAGGATTAGGAGGTATGGCCTTGTTGGAGGAAGTGCATCACTGGGTGTGCGCTTTGGGGTTTCAAAAGCTCTGTCTCTCTCTGTCTGTCTCTCTGTCTCTCTGTCTCTGTCTCTCACTGTCTCTCTCTGTCTCTCTTTCTGTCTCTCTCACTGTCTCTGTCTGTCTCTCTGTCTCTGTCTCTGTCTCTCTCTGTCTCTCTCTCTCTCTCTCTGCTGCCTACAGATAGGGTACACAACTTTCAACTACCTCTCCAGCATCATGTCTGCCTGTGGGCCAGCACATTCCCTGCCATGGTGATAATGGACCAAGTCTCTATTAAGCAAGGCCACCACTGGATGCTTTCTTTTTATAAGAGTGGCCTTGACCATGGTGTCTCTTCACAGCAACAGAATACTGACTAAGACAGTAGATCAGGTTTGCCTTGAATCTGTGATCCTCCTGCCTCAGCCTCCTAAGTGCTGGGATTACAGGTGTGCCTCACCATACCTGAGTCATAGATGACCCAGTCTTGATATTGGCACAGATGAAGGAATAAATGACGGCTGAGTACACAGTATATAGGGGTTTTCCCACAGGACTACCTTAATGGGAGTCCTCGGATGGCACACCTTCTGAATACCATCAGAGACCCTCTTACTGTCCAACAAAGACGTTGGTAACTTGGGTCTAGGCAGAAAGAGAGCACATCCTCCAGGAGTTTCTCTCCAGTCCCCCCTACAGAACCTTCCTACCCCAGAACTTAGCAGTCTTAACTTTTAAAATTAGGAATTACATTAGTTTTTATCGTGATCTTAAAATAGGATAATGGAGTTACGCCAACGAATAGCCCAGCACAACATGGGCAATGCAATAAAGGGGGGAAGAAATAAAAAGTGGACCTCCAGTCCCTCCACACTGATTCAGCTCATTTTAAGAAATAAAAGTAATTATCACCTGTGCAACCCAGTCGGCCAGCTCTGTACATGGGGAGGAAAACAATTTCAGAACTTTATTTCCTATATTGAATGTCGATAATTGGATGTATTTATAAGTCTCGCTGGAAGAAAGCAGCTTGTGATTTCAAGACGAGAAAACAGTCTTCCAAACACTGAAAAACAATATATTCCCCATTTTCACACACACACAAAGAGCTTGTTTCTCCGAGGTGTTGAAGGGGCTGCCGGAGTGATTTGCTTTTCTGAAGCCACCGTTCCATTTCTCATCTGGAATTGCCTCGTAGACCCTGGCAAAGCACCCAGCAGGGACCACTTCATCTGACGCAGTGATGGGGGCTTCCCGGGGAAGGCCCCTCGGCTGCTCCCTACCTCTTTTCTTCAGGAAGATGGATGTCCAGATGAGCTCGGCTGGGGAAGGAGGGCAAGAGGATGGGGATGTGATGAAGGGCCTTCCTGGGGCAGATGGTGTGGCCCTGGAGAACATTGCAGGCCACACTGGCCTTAGAAATAGGGACGCTAAGGTAAGGCCAGCCATTATCACAATAGCCTGCTAGTGCCATGACAGGACAACTGCCTAGGTGTGTGCTGTGGTTTGAAGGAGAAACACTCTGTCTAGGCACATGTCTGGCCACGTTGCCTCTAGAAAATGGTGCTGTTTGGAGAGATGGCTGAACCTTTGGACTGTGGCCTAGTTCACAGAAGCAGGTCTCTGGGGGGAATGTTTGAAGGTGGTGCCTACTTCTGCTTCTGGCCTGAGATTTCTGTTTCCTGACCCACTAATATGTTAGCTATAGCCCCGTGCTCCTGCTGCTATAGATGGAGCCATGCAATCCCTTCTGTGGTGAACTACGGCCCCTTGTTCTAGTTTTGTTTCTGATGCTGTGATGAGTACTCTGGCAGGAAGCAGCTTAGTGGAGAAAGGGGCTTATTTCTGTTACTGTTTCTAGGTTGCAATCCACAGCTTTGGGGAAGTCAAGGCAGGGACATCACACAGCTAGTGACATCACACAGCTAGTGACATCTCATTCACAGTAAAGGGCAAAGGGCATGAATGCACGCATGCTCACTTGCTCGTCTGCCTGCGCTCAGTTCTCTATCTCATGTAGGTCAGGACCCCCTGCCTAGGGGATGGAACCACCTACAGTGGGCTGGGCCTTCCCACACCAATAAACTTAATTCAGACAATCCCTTCCTCTGAGGCCTAACTCAACTTAAAGTCCCTCCCTGAGACTCTCCATGTGATTCTGGGTGTGTCAAATTGACAACTCAAGAGAACCATCACAGCCTCTGGAAACATGATCCCCAATTAACTGTTCCTTTTTGAAGTTGCTTCTGTCAGGTTTGGGGCCACAGGGACTGGTAAAGTAACTCATATATCATGTCCTGTCTGGTGCATGCCTTCCTGTCCCACCTGGCAGAAGTGAGTGTGGAATATATCCTCCTGCCCCCTACCTGGCCGCACATGCTCCATATTGACATGAGTCAATAGGAGTCAGAGACCCAGTGGTCAGCAATGTCCACTGAGGTATAGGGGAGCGGTGTGTGGTGGCTTAGGCAGGGGGGGCGGGCAGGGCAAGGCCGGCTGGTCTAACACAGTGACACAGGGAGAAGGGAGGGTCGTGGCTGGGATGGAGCTCTTGCAGGGATAGCTAGGCAGGGTATTTCTGGAGAGTAATACTGCTTTAGAACCTGGGCCAATGAAGCAGGTACCTCTCTGCCACCTGTATGGCCTACATGAGGCCAGACCTTGTCTCCGAGGACCCGTGACCTTAGAGGTGAGGCACAGTGTACGGCGTGAGCGCACTGCCTGGCTCACTTCCTCAGCTGATTTACACACTCCCACGCTGACTCTCTAAAATCAATCTTTCCCCAATTGCCTCCTGGCTCCCAGCAGCATCTAGGTCTGCCCTGCTTGAGTAACTCAAAAAAAAAAAATCTCCCACACCCTGAGCAGCTTCTCCTGGAGTCTCTGCCAGAGCCTCTGATGGGCAGGAGCAGGGGAGGAAGAGCCTCTGCCTCAGCCTTTGATGGGGACTTGTGATATATGGCAGGGGCAAGATGGAGTCTGACAGGGAGCAGTGAGGGTTGTGGTCGGGCTTGCTAGGAAGGGTCTTGAGCAAGAGTAGGGGAGGGGCCGTTCTGCTGGAGCCTCTGATGGGGAGGGGTGGGGAGAGGCAGCAGGCGTCTGACAGAAAACCACGGTCAGCACAGACCCTGCCTCGAGGCGAGGCCCGCGGTGCAGATGGGCCTGGGTGGGCAGGAGCTGTGGGCAGTGCTTCCTTGTAACAGCTACAGAAAGAGTGCTCCGTTCAGTGGCAGGGTGTTCCCTGCCTCTCTTTTGTAAATATTTAGGATAATTACTTCTTTTACACATTAATAAGCATTAAGCTGGCAGTTGGCTTAATTTTGACATATTTTATGTCAGAAGAAGTGGGGCTGTGATTAGCTGGGGGCAGGTTTTCCTACGATGAACTGACACGGATAGCTCTCTGCTCCTCCTCTGCTGTTTTTAAAAAGTGTCCCGTAATAGGGAGTCGAGACTCTTTCGCTGAAGATGGAGCTAATGCAATGTGTGTGTGTGTGTGTGTGTGTGTCCTTTCTCTGTAGGACTCTCCCCTATCACGGGGCTCAACTCTGCCATTCCTCACCTCTTCCTCCCCTCCCTCCTCCACCCTGTCCCTGCTTCTCTTTTTTTTAGCTCCTCCATTCTACACTTGGGGATGTTTAGACTAGATCCTATTAGATTTAACTCCCCAACTTATATCCAAGGCCCAGAAGGTCTTGCTTATCTCTCAGCCAGAGACTTTCTCCCCAGACTCTCTTTGCTGAATGCCGAAGGCTTTTATTACTCCAGTTGTCCCAGCTCTTCGGCCTCCTTAGCCCTCCTCCCCAAGGTTTCTTTATTTCTGTGTGTTCTTCCAGCGCGTGGATTGCTACATACACTTAAGGTCAGGGGCTAACCTAGAATCAATCGATCTCCTGTTTCAGGACACTTCTTCGCAAGAGGGAAAGCCTTCTGGGTTGCTGCTCAAGTTCCTTCTAGTTCCTTGCGGGAACCTGAGGTGCCTAATCCGCTCCAGGGCTCCTTCACTTAAGGGTGTACAGTCCGGAACCGGAGTAGGAGGGAACGAACGAAGCCACCCCGCCCACTAAAAAACCCCGCCCTTGGCCCCGCCCCGCCCGCCTTAGAGGAACCCTGGCAGGTTCAGCTGACGCTGCACTCCACGTGACGCTAGCGCCGAGTGAACATGGCGTCCATCGCGCGGTGAGTGCTGAGCTTGTCCCTTGTCCTGCCTGCGGCCCGCGTAGAGGTGACCTGCCTCGGTGTTCCTAGTTGAACAGTGGGTGACATCCCCCGCACTCTGACTGGACTTGCTGTGTGGCCGCGGGCCGCGCGCGTCTTCTCCGGGGCATCGGAATCGAGAGCCGGGCCGGGCAAGTGGTACCTGCAGAGCAGAGCCCCTTGCACGCTCGCGGCTGCCCAGTGGCCCTGGGGGCGGGTGTGTGTGTGTGTGTGTGTGTGCCCCAGAGCCCTGGATGTGGCGGCTTCACCTTGTGTGGCCGAAGTGGGAGCTTCATAAATCTGTTCACTGCCACGCCCCTCCGATGGGGTGGCCAGCGTGGCGTGGGCGTTAGGTTCCCAGGCTCTTCCCCAAAAGTGAGGGAAAGTGTGAGTAGTATTTGAAGTGGCCGTAGAATATCCAGCACTTTCCTGATTCTTTCCTCGCCCAAATGTCAGCTCCTCCAAGACACCTTCTCTTAATCATCAACTCTGATCTCTCTAGCTCCACTGTATTGCTCGGCTTAGGCTTGCCATAATTCTGTATGATTAAAGGGTCAGTGGTCCTGTTGGGAGGAAGTTTGGACAGTGTTGTGGAAGCACAGTTGATCAAAGGTTAAGAGATAGACTGAGAGAGTAGGGTGCATCCCTGAGCTAGTAGGTGTGGTGCTAGTGACTTCTCCAGACTTTGTCCTGGGGGAGCAAGAAGGATTGTCATCTGGAGTCTGCTTTTTAAGAAATTTAGACAGCTTCTTACTACGAAGCGCAGACTGGCCTGGGACTCTGACTCCTCCTGCTACGCTCTTTAGAGTGCCGACATTACAGGCCCAATAGCACTACACCATGCTTGAGATCCATTCTGTTTTGTTTTGCTTTGTTTCAAGACAGGGTTTCTCTGTGTAGCCCTGGCTGTCCCGAAACTCACTCTGTAGTAGAGACTGGTTTCGAATTTAGAGATCCACCTACCTCTGCCTACCAAGTGCTGGGATTAAAGGTGTGTGTTACCACCGCTTGGCTTCTTAAAGATCCCGACAGCATGAACTGTGGTTTCAGTGGGAGAGGGGGTGGACCTGGTGGTAGAGGTGTTGGGAAGGGTAGGGCTAGAAGAAGGCAGTTCTCCACAGACTGAGTTAGGAACTGAGACGAGTATGGTAAAACTAGTGGAGCAAATGAATCTCTCTGTATAAAACGAGGGCAGTGGAAACAGTGCCATTCTAGTTGGCTTCCAAGGTTGGGAGAGTTTTGAACCTAGCAATCGCTTAGTGACTGCCTGCAGTTTTCTAGGAGCAACACTGGACAGTTAAAACTGATGGACAGGTGGGATCTGTCACCTAATTCTGTGCCATCTAACTCTCATATAACTTTGATCTTCGTCTGTGCCAACAAGAGGCATGAGCTCTAGGATCATGGGAGGATCTTTGCACTTAGTGATCTTCGGGTGAACTTTAAACACTGAGACACACTTAAAGTGGAGAACTGTGCAGACAAAGTCCTGGTAGCTCTCCAGGAGGCCAGGACCAGAACTGTGAGCCCAGCCTTTGACCCTCCATTAAGCACAGTGAGCAAAAAGTGTGGGCAGGTATCTGTCTGTAGGGTATCATCTATCTGTCTATCTGGGCTGGCCAGGTGGTCACAGGCAATTCCTGTGTTTGGGTTTGAGACTCCAGGCTGGCTCAAGGCTTGCTTCTTTCTGGAAGATTTCCAGTCTGGAATAGGAACTAGTCAGATTCTCAAAGGAAGCCTCTTATAGCCAAACTGATTCTCTGAGGTCATCACACAAGGTGAAAAGTGACACAACCTGGGCAGTGGTGGCGTACGCCTTTAATCCCAGCATTTAGGAGGCAGAGGCAGGTAGATTTCTGAGTTCGAGGCCAGCCTGGTCTACAGAGTGAGTTCCAGGACAGCCAGGGCTACACAGAGAAACCCTGTCTTTAAAAAAACAAACAAAAACAAACAAACAAACAACCCCAAAAAAACCAAACAAAAAAAGTGACACAAATCTTGGTGTGTGGGGGGGAATATTTATTAAGAAAGCTGACAGATATGGGAGTGTTCAACAGTTGTCCAGGGCCTCCTTGGGAAGAGCCATCTCAGAAATGTTGAGCCTGAGTTGAGTCCTGTAAGGCCTTAATGGGACAAGATTGAAGTATATTCCATAGAAGGCATGGCTCCCTGATGCTGCATTCCTGTGACAGATAGGCATGTCACTTGTCTCCCGTTTTGGGGACGTGCCAAGGTTGTAACCCAGGCCTCGCTATGCCAAGCCAAGTGTTCTGCCACCAAACTTTATTCCCAGTCTTTTTTAAAAATTAATTAATTATTTTTTTCAGGGATGCCCTATGTAGGTCTCGAACTCACGATCCTTCTGTATAAGCCCTCCGGGGTAATGGGATTACTGGCTTACATCCCCATGTCCAACTAAGAGTGTCTGATATACTGAGCCTCAACTCATAGCCAGTGGCTTCCAAGGAATCTGAGTTGGTTTCCAACAGAATCCTAGTAAAACATGGGAGCAGTAGGCTCCTGAGAATCTCAGATGTACCTCATATGAATGGAGAAGCATCTGAAATCTGTGCACGGGTGGGAGGCAGCCCCCGCTTTCTCCTTGAGCCATGCGTTGAGTTTTCTATGTACAGAGGCTGGAAGCTCTAGGCTATAGCCGGACCTGCCTGCATCTGTTGCCCTCTGTCCTCCGTGTCCTGCAGCTTGCTCCGCTGATGGCCCTGGGATGCTCTTGGCTTAAAAGATTGATTAAAAGATTGTTCACAGATTTGCAGGTCCATCCCAGATGGCTCCTCCTCCCGTAAACAGGCCTCCCATTGAATCTGCTCAACCCCCCCAGAGAACCCCAATTTGTGTTAGTAGCACACATCTTCGCATCTCCCCATCTTGACTAGCTGAGGGCTTGGTTTCTGTCATTCCTTTCCTGGCATCCCTGGAGCCCAGGGAGCTATGTGGTCTGTATCCCTGGGGCCACCAACCCGGTGTGAAACGGTGCTATTCAAATGAAAGAGGTGTTTGCCATATGAATTATCCCAGAATGCTGTTCTGCGGTCTTGGGAGACAGCAAAGGGGAGGTGTTGGGGATAGGAAGGGGCCCAGAATTCCAAAGAGTAGGATGAAGAACTGATTCTCATTCTTCTTCTGAGCGGCACTCCAGGAGCCACTGCACACCACCAAGGAGCATCCCACAAGCTACCCTGGGTGTGTGTCTCTTGAGCTACCTGCCGTGCTGGGATAAGCATTCCGGACACAAAATGTTGTCGGGGTCAAAAGCTGTCACACCCTTATGTGAACCTTGTGCTTCTGAGCAGAGTCCTTGTGCTCGCACCAGAAAACAGGTGACTCTGTGGAAGCCGGCCCAGGTGCCCTTTGGCCTCTCTGGTTCTTCTCTAGGCTTGGTCCTCTCTCTCCTCAGTCCTTTGTCCCTAGATGTGTGTGCTTGTTCTCCAGTCCTTGTCAGGAGAGAGGAGAGCGGCTATGTGGCACTTGACCCCTGCCCAAAGTCCCTCTAGTCAGGGATATCGTTCTGTGGTTAGGTAGCCAGTGGCTGCTGAATTTCTGGTCATCCTTGGCCTGCCTCTTTCTCTGGGAGCTTATCACGTGGTAGCACAGGGATCTTGCTATATAGTCTGTGCTGTGGAGCTCGTGAGTATTGGTGAAGCCTATATGCTTGTCTTAGTCTGTTTTCTGAGCTGTATCTCAATACCCAAGATTGGTACCTATAAAGAAAATAATTTTAATATGGCTCACGGTTCTGGAAGCAATGTCAGCTGACAGACAGCCTCGGGTGAGACCCTCACTTGACGTTAGAACTTGGTGGGTGACATTGCATGGAAGGAATACAAATGAAAGGGACGTGTACCTTGAGCATAAAAGAGAGGTCCCTTGGCAAGACGGCCAGCTGACCTCACCTTGTGACAGCTCACTGCCTCAGTAGCTGTAGCGGTCTCAGGAGACCTAACTCACTCCCTTGAGGCAGTATTAATTCCTAATCATCTCCCAGAAAGACCCAGACCTTTTAAAAGTCCACGACTAATGTTACACTGGAGACTAAACCTCTTTATGAACCTTAGCGACAGACCAAGGCAACATTCTCCTTTAATGTCATTTACTTATTAGCTCTGCATATTGTGTAAGGATTGCAATTGTGTAGCCCAGACCGGCCTCCTCCATCCTCCTGCCTCAACCTCCCAAGTGCTAGGATGCCACCACATCCAGCTGGGCATAATGTTTTAAAATGCCTTAAATAAATAAGGGATCACAAGGAAAACAAATTACATGGAAATGCAAGCCTTCAGGATGTTAAGTGAATCTGTGATGTGGTCACGTGCACTTTTATTGACACATTAATTAGATAACAGGAGCCTGGAGCAGGTCTAACTGGCACCTTGATTTTGAAGTCTTGACAGATGAGAAAGAGTCCCAGTGGTGCTGTGATGTGAAAGTGCTGGTGAGCTCTGTGGGAGGCAGAGTTCTTGGTGTGGCCGATACTCAGGCTAGTTACATGCACCAATAGTGAATGAAATATAGATTTGAATTATAAGTTAGGAAAAAACCAAAGAAATTATTTTTTCATCCAGAAGATAAGGTGTTAATATTCCATGCATGAGCCTTCTATCAGATACCTGTAGGTAGGCATTGAGGGCAAAGGAGAGGGTGGGTGTGCTGGCTAGTTTTAGGTCAACTTGACTCAAGCTAGAGTCGTTTGGAAGAGGGAACCGCATTAGAAAAAAATGATCTACCAGATTTGTCTGTAGTCAAGCCTGTGGTGCATTTTCTTGACTGATGATTGCTGAGGGAGGGCCCAGCTCACCCTGGATGGTTCCACCCTTGGCTGGTGGTCCTGGTGCTATGAGAAAGCAGGCTGAGCAAGCCAGTAAGCAGCACGCCTCCACGGCCTCTGAATCAGTTCCTGCCTCCAGGTTCCTGCCCTGTTTGCATGCCTGTCCTGACTTCCTAGGTGATGAATAGTGGTGTAGAAGTGTGACCAACTTGCTTTTTGGTCAAGGTCTTTATCACAGTAATAGGAACCCGGAGACAGCAGCATAGGGAGTTTGAGACAAAGGTGGGCTGCAGGAGCTGTGGCATTGACCTCCCTGGGGTCTGGCTCTGTTATTAGTCAGTCTGCTGTTTTCCCTTGGCTGCCTCCTGGGTGTTGGTGGTTGACCTGGGAGGGTCTGTCCTGTGGATGTCTTTAGCCCTAAGCTGGTCCACCAGCCAGTTTGTTCCTCTCAGACACATCTATGTCTTGGCTGCATGCAGTGGATTGTACTTTGTTTGTTCCGGGACTCAGGAATGACATGCTTGTGGATTTGAAATTCCAAGGGTCAATTAACAACCAGCCAACTAACGAACAAACAAACCCTTCACCAGAAACCAGTTGGACAGCCAGGCCTAGAGGGAGTCTGATGGGGAGAATTGCAAGTTCGAGAACTTCATGGCTGACAGAACAAGTTCAAGGCTGGTCTGTCTCAAAATAAAATGTTAAAGAAGGGGGCTGCCTGGGGACATAGCCCAGGGGCGGGGTGCTTGCCCAGGGTGTGCCAGATGCTGAGTTCAGTTCCCAGAATCACAAAAGAAAAAAGCTGAGGATGTTTTATTGCTACTACTTTAGATGAATACACAGAGAGAAACCACTCTCTGCTCTGGCCCTGACTATCCCTTTGAGGGTTTCCTATCTCTCTAATCTTTGACCCTGAGAGTGTCCTGGAGTTCGACTAGAGCATGTGGCCTTGCCTGGTGGTTCAGGCTGAACTGGCTTTCTTTAACCCAGATAAGATAGGTGGGCGGTGGTGTGACCCAGCCCGTGGAGGGGTAAGCAAGTATCCCAGGGCTTGTTCCGAGGAGGCCTCTCAAATACCAACACCCTCAGATGCTCAAGTCCCTTATATAAAACAGGCAGGAGGCCCCAAGTCTGGGTGTCCAAAGGCACTTTAGACCTTTGTGACAGTTTTGGACAAGAGGTCAAGAACCTTCTAGATGGGATGATCACATGCCAGGGACAGGCATCCCTTGTTTAGGTTTAATGAGGGGGTCAGGTAGAGGGGAGCCGTGGGAGGCAAGGAAGCCCAGCCCAGCATTTCAGCAGCGGTGCTGTAGGTGGGGTGACTGGGACTGAGCCCGTCCGTCCATCTCAAGAGTCCTTATGCATTTGCTCATGAATTCCCCCTGTGCTGTGCTGACCCCTTTCCATGGGTGGAACCCAGTGGGTGGGGACGGGGTGGGAGTTCCCTGAGTGTGGGTGCTAGAGGGTGCACTTTCAGTTCCTGTCAGCCAGACCAGCTGGGAGCCATGCTTACAAGCTGTTACTAGGATATTCTACCCTTTCATCCTCGTGACCGAGAACAGCAGATATCAACCCCAGCTCTGTGGAGGCCCCGGCTACTTGTGCCCTCTAACTCCTACTCACTCTCCTGGGAGGAAGGAAGGGCAGGTGTTGGTGGGGAGGAGTGGGCATCTAGACCACCAACATGTGGAGGTGCTCCCCGCTCCTCCACCCTTCCTGCCTCCCAGTTCATGAATGGAGCCGATGTGGCACCTTCAAATCTGCACGGTTGATGTGTGCCCCGCCCCTCCCCCCAAGCACTTGCTTTGTGTTAGGCATTGTGTTAGGCACAGGGCACAGTGACTCAGACAGAGCTAGGTCTAACTCCTGCAGGGCCTGTTTCAGTTAGGGCCCTGGTCGGTGCTAGGAGCTTGCTACAACGATGGTTTTACAGAACTGCAGGGATGTAAAGAGAACCTGAAGGAGGGGAAGTCACGGCTCTGCTCTGAGAGACAGGCACGGGCCGTTTGGTTTTATGGCCTGCCGTGGAAGGAGTCGAGAGAGCTCTATGCTCATGTTTTGCTCCTTCCCCTCCCCCACCTCTCATAGGCTCAGCCTACCTAGTATCCAGAGGCTGCGTGCAGGCTGATGGACCCACAAAGACTCACAGTCTGTTGGTCCATCCAAGGCACTGTGGGTAGGTGGGATCTGGAGAGCAAGTGGGGAGACTGGCCTAGTGCTATGTGGAGTGAGCGGTGGTGGTGGTGGTCGGGTAGAAATGAGTCTAGGAATGCTTACAAGGTGGCATTGGGGCCAAGGTATGTAGGAGGTATGTGTAGGGTGTGGGGGGGGGGTCACTGAGGCCTCTTTGTGGCTCCCCTGCAGTGTGATGGGAGGCTCATTGTGGTCCTTGGTCAGCGCCTACTCTGCTGCCGTAGTTCTGGCTTAAGCCTGGTCTTTCAAACTCTGCCGCTGCCCAGGACAGGAGACTTCAGGAGCTCCCTGTTGCATACCCACCCTTGTCTGCCTT
Source organism: Apodemus sylvaticus (assembly GCF_947179515.1). NCBI lineage: Eukaryota > Metazoa > Chordata > Mammalia > Rodentia > Muridae > Apodemus > Apodemus sylvaticus. Next base: position 178,832,827 of record NC_067472.1, on the reverse strand, counting down.
CTAGCTGCTTTGCAGGGTCTGCCTGCCTTCCTTCCAGGGTATCACTGCCAGACATTGATACCAGTTCTGTCTTTGTGTCGCGAGTTACCTGGAGAGACAGCCACAAATTAACTCTGTAGGGTGGGAGGCTCAGACCAAGAAAGCAGTGGAGAGTTTCTTGAAGTTGTTGAGGTAGAGGTGGATCTGGGCCACTTGGGCTACTCCCCCTCAGAGGTGTGCGAGGGTGATGGACCAGAGGTGGAATGAGAAGGCAGGGATGGCTTGAGCACCATCGGAGCATAGCTCCCTCTAGTGGCAGGAGGAGGCAAGGCTCAAGTCTTTGTTGTGCTGTTATATTGGAGGGCCAGGGAGGGCCTCTGCATGTAGAGGGACATCATTGACCTGTGGCAACAGGTGGTACTTAAAGCTAAAGCATTGAGTCCACCAGTGGTAGGAAGAGTATGGACCTAGTCTTGGGGTTCCAGTACAAGGTTGGCTTGGACATGATGGGGAGAACAGAGAGGATGGAGGAGCCATTTCAGGGTGAGTTCAGCAGTATTGTGTCCCAGTGCCATGGCTACAGAAAGGCCTGGTGAGGACTACATCAGGACCCAATGTGGATTTAGGAGCATAGGGTCGTTGTGGTCAGATGTACTGTGTTTGGTTAGGGGAGCGATGTGTAGGCCTCAGGATAAACTGGGGAGCATGTGTTGTCAGGAGTGCCAGAGGCTTGGTTTCTCTTTAGAGTATTAACAGCAAAGTGGAGGAAGAAATGGATTGCTGAGAGAGAGGTCTGAGGAAATAGTTTTCCCTTTTTTAGGGTCCGGTCATTGTATATTTGAATGTTGAAGGTGCCTCAGTAGGGGAGAAACTTGTTGCAGAAGCAGCCTGTGAATGGGTATGGGAGTGGGAAGGCTGTGCGCAGTCTGTGGGTGTGGCGTGGGACCTGGCTTGAGCTAGCTTAGAAATCTAGGGTGGCACATCTCCCAGGGAAGGCAGACCTGGCCCTTCCCAGCTCCTGTAGACTCCCCAGAACACCAGCCTTGCTATCCTTGAAGGTTTCACTCCGTAGTTGCTGGTCACAGGGGCGTGGTGCTGTGGGGCTGCACTGTTTGTGTATACTGAGGGGTTGGGCACTGGCGAGCACGGGAACTCCCAGTACAGGCTGTCAGGCTGGGACCGGATGGGAAAGGGGGCGAGATGGGGAGTGCATGCATGGTACTGGCCAGCGCTGTGTGGGTCAGAGTTCAGCCTTCCCACTTGTTCTTGAAAACCCAAAGCAGATGGCAGGCCCTGGAGGGTGGCACACAAGTGCTCTCTCCCCTGAAGAGGCTTTCCCACATAAGCCTTGTCCGCCTACCAGTTGAGCAGGTACAGTCAACCCTCATACCCAGGTAAGCCAGGCTCCCAGAAGCAGAAGGGTAGACAGTGTGATAGACAAGCCTCTGTAGCCTTGGTTGGCTCAGTGAAGGGTTATCTCTGTGTCCCAACGGGTTAAGTATAGGCTGGCTCATCACAAGTTGACCAGAGTCCCTCTGCAGGCCCAGACCACAGGCCATGGACACATGTGGGAGGTGCTAACCGGCCTGTGCTCATGTCTCTGCAGCCCTTCCTTCTCCCTGGGGAATGAGACCCTGAAGGTGCCCCTGGCACTCTTCGCCCTGAACAGGCAGCGCCTGTGTGAGAGGCTGAGGAAGAATGGAGCTGTGCAGGCCGGCTCAGCTGTCCTGTTGCAGGGCGGGGAAGAGATGCAGCGATACTGCACCGATACCTCCATCGTCTTCCGCCAGGTGAGCCGCACCCCGCTGTCACAGGCCTGCCAGGCATGGGGCTCAGGGCTGGGCAGGGCTTGGTTCCAAAGGCCCCTAGGGGCAGCGTGGGAGCAGGGATCCACATCTGGGGTCGGCACCTCCAGCCTTACCTGTTGGGCAGAGGTATCAGGGTATGGAAAGATGTCCTTGTGGGTGCAAACAGGCTAGACTTCATGGAGGAGTTGGTGTTTGGAGTGAGCCAGGGTGAATCTGGACAAGCAAGAGGACAATGTGCAGAGGAGTGGGTAAAACAGAGGGTGGTCTGGGCCACTGGCTACAGTTTGGGGGGGCAGCAGAAGCTACAGAGGAGGGGTTGAGTTCCTGGGACCAGATGCTGGCAGGGAGGAGAACTGCGAGGGTTGTGTGACCTGCCTATTCAGAGGCCTTAGCCTTCATCTGTTTTGGCCAGTGCTTACCCTTGGCACCCTAACTGGGCCTTGGTCATGCCCCTAGCCCCCGCCCTGAATATGTACTAGAAGCTTCTCTGAGGTTCTAGAACTATGGTATACAGCCCAGACATCCTGTATTTAGCTGAGAATTACTGCAACACAAAGTCCTCAGGAATAACACTTGCCTAGGAAGCAAGGGTGACCCAGAGCTGGGCCTATACTCATTGATCCATCATACCCACTTTACAGAGGAGGAAACTGAGGCCTAGGGGAACCACCTTGCCAAGAGGTAGACCTGGAGTTAGAGCCCTATCTTCTAGCTGGGCCTGGTGAAGGCCTGTAATCCCAGTACTCAAGAGAGGTTTAATTAGTTAGATCACTAGTTCAAAGCCAGCCTGGGAAACTTAGGGCTCAAAACAAAACCTGGGAAACCCTGCCTCAAAACAAAACAAAAACAAATAAAAACAACAACAAAAAATCTTGAGAATGTTGTTCATTGTTGAGACCTTGCTTAGAATCTAGCAGTGAGAGGCTTGGGGTGTGGCTCAGTGGTAGAGCCCCTGCCTAGAATCCCCCAGTGAGGGGCTGGGGGCGTGGCTCATTGGTAGAACCCCTGCCTAGAATCCCCCAGTGAGGAGCTGGGGGCATGGCTCAGTGGTAGAACCCCTGCCTAGAATCCCCCAGTGAGGGGCTGGGGGCATGGCTCAGTGGTAGAGCCCTTGCCTAGAATTCCTCAGGGAGGGGCTGGGGCGTGGCTCAGTGGTAGAGCCCCTGCCTAAAATCCCCAATGAGGGGCTGGGGGCGTGGCTCAGTGGTAGAGCCCCTGCCTAGAATCCCCCAGTGAGGGGCTGGGGGCGTGGCTCAGTGGTAGAGCCCCTGCCTAGAATCCCCCAGTGAGGGGCTGGGGGCATGGCTCAGTGGTAGAGCCCCTGCCTAGAATCCCAGAGTGAGGGGCTGGGGGCGTGGCTCAGTGGTAGAGCCCCTGCCTAGAATTCCTCAGGGAGGGGCTGGGGCGTGGCTCAGTGATAGAGCCCCTGCCTAGAATTCCTCAGGGAGGGGCTGGGGCGTGGCTCAGTGATAGAGCACATGCCAAACACATAGTAGGCTCTAGCTTCAGTGTCCAGTACAGCCATCATAACATACACGTATGCACTCACAAAGTCCAACTCCACAGCTGTGATTATTTTCTCTCTCAGCTTTCAGACCTAGAACTGAGGCAAGAACTTTACTTAGAGCGGGAGGTGGGGCCACAGAGGAATGTGAGGGTCAGGTTGTAAGGGAAGGAAGGGACAAGGTCTGGCTATGATCTGCATGGCCCCGCTGTCCTCATAGCCACAAGCTTGCAATCCCCAACTACCAAGTATCATGGACGTCTCAGGCTTTTTCTGACTAATCTCGAAGCTTCTAGAGCTTTATATATTTGTAGCTTTAAAAAAAAAAAACATCACTTTTCTAAATTTAGCTGTGGGCTCCCCAGTTGATGTCATTCTGGGTTCATCTGAGAAGAGCCCCTCCCCTACTTCCTAGCTTGGTGACCCCAGCTCAGTACTTTGTGCTGAGCATAGGGGCGGGGAGAGGAGGGACGGAACATCCCATTTAGGTAAAGAGATTCTGTGTGGGTTTCTGAATTGAGCTTGTGCTTGGTGCTCTTGGCCTCTGGCTGCCATGGTTCTGGGAGTGACCTGCAGGTGGATGAGGTAGGGACACACAGGAAACCTGAATGGTTAAAAATATAAGACACGGGGTTGGCTGGGGAAATGCCTCAGTGGATAAAAGTGCTTCCTGCGTGGAAAGCCGGACAACCTGAGTTCCATCCCCACGACCCAGAAGGTAGAAGGAAAGAACCAGTTCTTCCAGGTTATCCTCTTAGGTCCACGTGAGTGCTGTGGCACACACACAGACATAAATAGTAATAGATCAGTGTCATTAAGAGAGGGTAGAAGGCGGGGTCAAGAGGGTAGAAGGGGTCCCTGACAAACAGCAGCATGGCAGGGTGGACAGCTGGCGGCTGGACTAGGGATTAGGCTGTGCAGGGCTGAGGCCACTTCCTGAGAGGAGGCCTGAGTGGAGAAGGGAGGCCCCAGTCTCTGCTCTCCTGCCTCCGGTACTTCACGCTTCCACTCTGGTCATTGGATAATGAGGTCCCTCGCTCCCTCCACAGGAGTCCTTCTTTCACTGGGCCTTCGGTGTCATCGAGTCAGGCTGCTATGGTGTCATCGATGTGGACACTGGGAAATCAACCCTGTTCGTGCCCAGACTTCCTGATAGCTACGCCACCTGGATGGGAAAGTAAGGAGTGGTCCCTGCCTTGGTTCCCAGCCTGCTGAGGATGTTGTCGGGCTAGGGATAGGAGAAAGGGCCTTTGCTGGCCAGCTCTGAATCATAGCCCCGGACCTCAGTTGGGAGAGGGTCAGATCCACCTGTAGGTTAGAGGCATGGTTTATTAGAAAGCCCAGATTCCCTGAATACTAAAGGTACCTGTGGCTTTTGGACCAGCCGGTGGTGGCCTGCATGGCCATGCTGGAGGAGTGTGTGTTGTCTGGGCTCCCTTTCTGAGGCTTGTTACTTACATTTAGAGGTGTTTCTAATGCCTCCCTCTAGCCACAGATGCTCTCTGCTTCCCTGGCTTCTCTGTGAGAGATGGTGGAGGATTAAGGCTGTCCATGTGAAGAGTTTGGGACCAGAGGCCGGGCTGTAAGCTCCCTGGGTGAGACCAGCCCACTTCTACTCTCCAAGATACCTGGCAGCGCCCCTGCCTGCTAACAGCACTAAGGCAGATGCGGTGTAACCAGGGATGTTTGAAGTAATCAGAGAATCTTGTCTTCCAGTCTGTCATTTCTGCCTGGAGAGTAATTATTCCAAGCTAATGTGTAAATTGCAGCCTTTGCTACCCGGTGCCCCATCGCGCTCATTACCAGGTGGGCTGCTGAGTCTGTGCCTCTTTTGAGTGACATGGCACCTAGCTGCCACAGGGCCTCTGAGCTCTTTGCAGAGGTCCAGAGCCCCTAAAGGACTGTCCTCCGTATTCCCTCTGCTTCAGGCGCTGTCCCTCCTGCTCCAGGCAGACCGCACAGCATCCATCGCTGCTCCTGGCATCTCACTCTTTGCTGTCTTGGGGGCGAGGGGGGGGTCAGCTCCTCAAATTGGCATCAGTTCTGCTTCTAGGTCACTTGGCAGCGTCCCAGGTTGGCCCTGGGCCATCAGCTTTGCTGTGGAGATGCAGCTGAGGCAGAGTTGGCAGCAGGAGAGACACAAGCTTTGGTTTCCCTGTGAAGCTTTCATGGCTTGACTCTTGGGAGGGACCAAGGCAGGGTGTCTTGCTTAGCTGCCTTTGGGATAGACAGCTGGGCTGCTGGGGAGAGGCCATGCCAGATCCCTCCCTAGCTTGTATTCCATCTGCAGCCAAAACTCTACCACTTCCCTACTTTAAAGAGGAAGCAGGTTCAGTGTGCTAGGGAGTCCTGTTCAGCACTGTGGCCTGTTCTTGTAGGAGCTGTGATTAGAAGTAAGGCTTGCCTGCGGGCTGTCATGGCCTCTACCTGATGGCATGGGGCACCAGTGAGTGAGTCTAACCACTGCTCTAATTCCTTCCTAGGATCCACAGTACCATTACAGTGGTGTGTTGGTGGGTTGGTTACATCCGAGAGGCCAGCACGAGGTGGTGATGTTGCTAGGAATGCAGTAATAATGTCCCCGAATGGCTGACCTAGAAGTCCCTGTGCCATCCCAGGTTGGCAGTGAGCTTGTAATCTTCTATCTGGCTAGAGAGGTAGAATTTCTTTCATTCCTTCTTGACGCTGGTCAGGACCACGACACAGTGTGTTGCTGTGGTTCTTTCTAGTGGGACACTCTCCTCTGGAACGCAGCTGCCCTACCATGTGTGGAGAGCCTCTGCTGGTGCAGCACCAGCCATCAATCAGCGTGAATGAGCCTTCAGATGACTCAGGCTTCTGCCGAGATCATGGGGTCATAGAGGTCAGCGCTGCTGCCTAGGCTCTGCCTCACTTCCTGACCTTGAGAGTCCACACACTAGTGACCTTTCTCATTTTAACCAAGTTTTTGACAGAAGCACCCTAAGGGAGGAAGGATGTATCTTGGTTTAGTGTCTCAGAAGGCATGGCTTATCACGGTAGGAAAGGCTTGACAACAGGAGTGACTCAGGGCCTGTCACCAAAAGTGTGACGTTGTGTCATGGCAGTAGTCAGGAAGCAGAGAATGTGACCACACTGGTGGTCAGGTTATAACCCTCATAGCTTGTCCCAAGTGCCCAGCTAATAAAAGTTCTGCAACCTTCCAGGATAGCTAAATAGAGACTGGATGTTCAGTCACATAAACCTCTGGGAGACAGCTCAGAATTCAAACCATAGCAAGGATAAATAGTCTTTATCTTTTTGTTCCACTCAGTTTGGGGGTTGGGTATTACTCAACTGTAGTCCATAAAATCAGGTTTTCACTGCTATGAAAAAGTACCTGAAAGAAACAAGTTCAAAAGAGGAATGGTTTATTTTGGCTCACGGTTTCAGAGGTTTCACTCGGTGGCTTGCAGATTTCATCACTGTGGATCTGACATAAGGCAGAATACTATGGTAGTGGGAGCATGTCATGCAGTTAACCTCATGGTAGCTAGAAAAGAAGGGGTAGGAGATAGACAGACAGATGGATGGATGGACAAGAGCTCTAAAATACAGTTTTAAGGATATACCTCCCAGTGCCTTACTTAAGTTAGGCTTGGCCTCCTAAAAGCCCACTGAGCTATTAGTCTGTCAGTAGTTACTCTGTAGATGAAGTTAATACCATAATAAGCCTCTCCTGAGCATTGCCTCACGGGGGAGCAAGTTTTCAACTTGCAAGTCTTTGTGGGATCCTTCTTATCATAACATCTAAAAACTTGAACAGCCGTGAGCAAGTGTATGTCTCATCTCCATAAGATGCTTCCAGAATGCCTTCTGAACTCCAAGCTTGTGACCACTGTGGCTGTCTGTGGTGGTTTGAATGAAAATGGCCCTCATAGGCTCTAGAGAGTAGAACTGTGTCCTTGTTGGAGTAGGTGCGACCTTATTGGAGGAAGTGTGTCACTAGGGGGTGGGCTTTGAGGTCTCAGATGCTCAAGCCAGGCCCAGTGCCTCACTCTCTTCTTCTTGTCTGCTGATCTGGCACCATGTCTGCCAGCATGCCACCACGCTTCCTGTCATGATGATAATGGACTAAACCTCTGAACTTTAAGTCACCCCCAATTAAATGTTTTCCTTTATAAGAGTTGCTGTGGTAATGATGTCTCTTCACAGCAATGGAAACCCTAAGACAGAAATTGGTACCTGAGACTGAGGTGTTGGTGTAATGGTCCTGACCACACTTTTTCTGGAGAAATATAGAACACTTTGGGACTTTGGACTAAGAAAGCAATTGGACACTTTAAACAGGGCTTAATGCACCATCCTAGCAGGAGCATGGAAGACAGTGGTGCTGAGGGTGATTTGTACTGTGGGGGCCTGGCTCAAGAGGTTTCAGAGAATATTATTAATATGTGGCCCGGAGATCATTCTTGTGATATTTTGGTGAAGAATGTGGCTGCTTTCTGCCCTTGTCCAAAAACTTTTGACTGATTGGCAGAGGAGATTTCAAAACTGCCTAGTGTTGATTGTGCTGTGTGGTTATGAGTGGCCAGGCTCATGGAGATCTATAATGGTAAGGAACAGACTGAGCAAGGAAAAATTCAGAATGTATAGTTGGTAGAGAAAGGGGGCACCAGGAGGAGGTGTAAACAGGTTAAAAGAAAGCCTGATGCCAAGTGGAATATGGTGACGTCAGAGCGAGACCCAACCCAGCTGAGCTTCCAGCCCGTGCAAAGGAATTAAAAGCTTGGTAGCAAATGCCTTTAATCCCAGCATCCTGGATGCAGTTGGATCTTGAGTCTGAGGCTAGCCTGGTCTACAGAGAGAGCTGCAGGACAGCCATGCATAGGCAGTCAAGAATCCAAGAAAAACACCTGGTGAAAGTGTATTTGAATGAGGGAGCAATGTTCCAGCCCTAGCGAGCTGAAGAACTTGGCAACTTCAACCACATAGTTCTGGCTTTAGAGTCAAGACTAGAAGACAGGGGTTTATGGCATCTCCCCCATGACAAAGGAAAGATGCTGAGGCCAGGCCTGTGGCAGGATGTCCCAGCATGGAGGCCCAGAGAGGTCACTGCATGAGGCTGTGAAGGTGAAGCCTTGGAGACCCCAGGGTGTTGGAGATGCCGGAGCTGAGGGATACCTGCCAAGGAGAGCTGCTAACTGGGAGCGGAATCAGCCTGAGAGAGAGAGAGAGAGAGAGAGAAGTGTGCTGCAGTCAACAAAGCCGAAAGGAGTTGGAGCTCTGAAGGGTGTTTTGATATCAGGCATGGAGAGGCAGAGTTTGGAGTTTGCCCAGCTGGTTTTCAGTTTCGCTTTGGTCCACTATTTTCCCACCATGCCCCCTTCCCTCCCTTTTGGAATGGTAATGTATATCCTGCGCATGTTGGAAGTATGTGATCTTCTTTTTCATTTGATTTTACAGGGGGTTACAATTAGGAGATTGCCATGGGTCTCAGAAGAGTCTTTGAAGTTTAGACTTTATTCAGTGTGGAGACCGTGATAGACTATGGATGCAGACTTTTGATGTTGGACTGAATGCATTTTGTATTATGATATGACTATATAATGATATGGCCTATGGGGATCAGGGAGTGGAACACGGTGGTTTGAATAAAAATGGCCTCCGTAGGCACACAGGGAGTGGCACTATTAGGTGTGACTGTGTTGGAGGAAGAGTGTCACTGGGGATGGGCTTTAAGGTCTCAGGTGGTCAGGCCAGACCCACCGTTGAGCTCTCTTCCTGCTGCCTGCCAGTCCAGCACCATGTCTGCCTGCATGCTGCCATGCTTCCCGACCTGATGATAATGGACCAAACCTCTGAAACTGTAAACCAGCCCCAATGAAATGCTTTCCTTTACAAGAGTGGCTGTGGCCATGGTGTCTCTTCACAGCAATAGAAACCCTCCCTAAGACACTGGTCTTTCAGCCTGCCCTTGGCCCTACCTCCTCGCTCAAACAGAACTTGCTGAGATGAGAGAGAGCTCAGAAGCTGGCAGATACTTTCAACTGTGAGCTGTAGGGATGGGCAGTGGAGGTCCAGTTCCAGGTCAGCTGGCCCCACCTGGTGTGTGCGCTTTCTCTCTCTCTTTATCTTGAGATAAAATGACACTTTGTAGCCTAGGCTGGCCTCAGACTCACATCCACCTGTCTCCTCCCCACATGCTGGGATTATAGGTGACCATTACCATGGCCCACCAAAAGAATTATGGGGGTAATTGCACGCATGCAGGTGTGTGTGTGAGTGTGTGTGTGTGTGTGTGTGTGTGTGTGTGTGTGTGTGTTTTGCTGGGGCTGCCTAACCTAAGCAAGCACTCTACCACTGAGCTGCTCACCTAGATATTTCCTTATGAAGAATTGGCTCTGGCAAGAAAGGTCTGATGCTGCCTGGGAGTTGGCGGCAGGCATCTGCAGCTGGGGCATTGGAAGGCTCTACCCCAGTTACTGAACCCGTGTAAACTCCGAATGTCTCCTACAGTTACATCCTGGGAATTAATTGCCCTTGACTGAAGGGCTTAAAGCCCAGGACCATGATTGGTCAGGTGTCAGCTGTTAGCAGTCTGCTTTCCTCGTGCACACAGAGTCTTCAAGAATACGGGAACTCTGTAGCTGAGTCTGAGACTATTAAGGCGCTGCTTTGCTGAGGCAGCTCATTGTCTGGTGCACAGTAGATCCTCGAGTGACCTTGAGGGTAGATTCATGTCTGCAGGGTTGGTTCCCCTGGTGTATGAGGCTATGTGAGCTGTGCAAGCCAGGCCCAGCAGCTGTGGTCCCAAGGGAGACTGACACCATGGCTGAGACAGTTCCCCAGCAGACCTTTCCCTTCTGTGCTCTGGGCTGACTCACTTGTCTCTCTGTATTGAGTGTTTGGGAGGGAAGGCCTGGTTGTAACAGGCAGGTGACAAAGGGGCCAGTTGTCTGGGCTCGAGCTGGGAAGCAGCCAGATCTGATGTGCACGGCTGCTTCCAGACTCTGTGGTAATCAATAGGGCACCGGGAGCAAGGCTGATGGGATTACCTGGCCTTTGCAATCAAAACCCACCAGACTGAACATTTGACCTCAAGCTCCTCAGCTTCCTTTGGAGTCTCTATCTGATGGCTTTTGAAAATCCATCTGGCAGGTTCTACAATCCAAAGTCACTCAGGAAACCTGAGGTCCGCTGTAGGATCCACAGCTTCCGTGGGTACAGCCTTGCTGTCAGGGTTGCAGATGCTGGGGGAGGAGCTGGAAGTCTGAGGCTGGCCTGTGCCTTACCCTGCACCCTTACTGAAGCAGGAGGGTGACAGGCAGGGGCTGATATGTTTGGAGTCTATCCAAAAGAAGATTATCCGACAGTGGCTCTGGCTTGAGCATTTGGAAGTTTCTCTGTGACACACCACACCAAGTAGCTTCAGGAGCGTGGAGAGTGAGCAGCTTGGGGTATGGATAGGGAATCCTCTACATTCCTTCCTGTCCCTACCAAACTGAAAAGTAAGATCCTGTGCCTGGCCTAGGTTTGCTGGGAGGTGGTGATTGGCCTCTTTAGGACCTGTCTGGCCTTAGGCTACCCAGGAATGTGTCTCGTGGAAGAGTGTGCATGGGGTGGCTTTTGTTCTTTGAGACAGGGTCTTGCAAGGTAGCTCAGGGTGACCTTGAATTCAGGATCCTTCTATCTCAGCTTCCTGAATACTGGAGCCTGGCATGTGCTATCGCACTTGGTTATATGTGGGCATGAGATCTGGTGTGTGGGACTCTTTTATGGCTCTGCCCCTCCCCACCTTGAGTCACAGGAGGGAGGGCTTCCTGAGTACTTCCCTCTGGGGCAGTACTCTGGCTCAGGCTGGTGTCAGGAGGAAGGATGGCCTCTTTGAGGGAATCTTGAGGAGGGCCAATGGGTTCTTTTTGACTCCTCCTGAGCACCCGCACCTGACTCTTAGCACCAAGCTTTCATGGGTGCATGGGCTGGTTTGTCCCAATCACTGAGCCTTGCAGTGTGGCCTTCCTCTGCCTGGCTGCTCTGGATCGGGATAATCTCAGAGGCTGCGCTGTGGCTGCCCCAGCTCACACGTAGGAGCAGTCTTCAGGCTCAGACACTGCTCTGATTTGCAGAGGGCTACTTCCCTCTCTGACAACTTAATGACATCTTGACACGGCTGCTGACTTCTGCTCTGCACGTACCGTGTTGTGCCAATAGTGGAATAAAAGGCAGCGGCGTTTTGTGGAGCTGGAGGCAGGTGCCCACCCGGTGCCGGAAACGGATGGTGTTTGCTGTCATTTGGCCTTTTTACTTATTCATTAACCGCATGCAGGTGCTCAGCTAGCCACTAAGACCTGCCCTTTAAAATTCCATTTTCTGGAGGGTTCCGTCATGTCTGCATCATGTGCATTCATTTAACGGCTCCTTCTCACTGAAGGACTCACACAGGGCTTTGGGGCCCATGGTACTGTGACCAAGCATCCTGTCTCTCTTCTGCCAGAACTGCACTTGGTACTGGTATGAGTATCCGAGGGAGCTCAGCTCCTCTCCTGATTTGTCCCTTCAGTCTGGTTCTCCTCACCACAGGTCAGCTAGGTGTAGATCCTCCTCAAGGCCACTTTGTGCCCTATCAGAATCCCTTCAGTGCATTCAGAGATTCCTCGTGACCCTCCCCGCCAGTAGGCATGTCGCCCCTTTTCCCATGAGCTCCACCAAGTTGTGGCTGCCAAGGTCTCCATGGCTGGTTTGATCATGCAGCCTGGCACACATGTCCCTCCAGGTAACGTCTAAATGATTTTTATTGTAATTAACTCACAAACACGAAAAAAGCAAGCACTATTCAAACTTAATTATCTCTGTCCTTTCTAAGAATGTAATGTGCAGAGTACTAGACAAATGCCCACAGCTCTTCATATTTTATATGTTGGTGGTTATTCCTGACAATGCAACAACGCACGGGAAGTGCAGGAAGACCCAGTTCGCACTCAGCCTAGACTGTGGCATCCGCCTCTGTAAAGAGAGCAAGGACTGGGCAAAGGGTACTTGGGGCGCCTTTCCTTGTGCCCACTTCTTCCTGTTGGGGCTCTTCTGGGGGTCAGCCTTCCTTTGCTCCACCTTGCCATCCACAGACAGTTTGAATGACGTTGTCCCGCATAAGGTTATGTATTGAATGCTCAGTTTTCCTACCTGATGCTGCTGTTAGGAAGGAAGGCTCTGGAGGAAATAGGTCACTGGGATGTGTTCTCGGGGTGCCATCTTGTCTCAGGCCCCTCCGTCTCTGTTGTCCCCTGCCCATCCACTGCAAACGGAACAGCCTTGGCTGTACATGCCCTCCCACAGTGCCCTGCCTCCCCATTCACTCAGGATCAGTGGAGCCAAGCAACCCCACACTGAGCCTCTGAAACCAAGAACCCAGACCAAAATAAATAGCTCTTTTCTCAGGTTGCTCTGCAAAGCATTTCATCACAGAGATGTAGAAGCGAGTTGTGTAAGCACCTCGTGGGAGTTTGGAGGTGAGCATGCAGGGGGGACACCCAGTGTTCACAGCCCATTGCTGTCACCTCCTCTTTGCTGCTGCTTCCCCTGGCTTCATGGGATCAAGCTCTTGACCCGGGGCTTACAGCTTTGAGACCTCACCAGGCCTCTCTGGTCTGGCAAGTCTCTGAGGAACCCTAACTTGTAAGACTTCAGAAGAGAAGGACAGGGAGATGTTTCCTGGCAGTTTCCTTCTAAAGGACACTTTTGTTTTGGAAAGAGGTTTCAGATGCCCTATGGTAGGGGATATGAGAAAGTTAGGGCCCCCACTTTAGTGGCGGGCCTGACATCCTGCGCAGAGCCCTGGAGGCTGAATCGGATCTTTGTGCTTCTGAATATGTAGGGAGTTTGCTTTTTATGCCTGTCATAACTGGTGTTGACAAAGTGACTGGGGCTGGAGGTAGGGGGGCTGTGCTGGCACCGTTGGCACAGCTGGACAGGAAGTGATGAAGGTAGTCTAGCAGCTGCCTTGCTGGTGGTCCTGCCCCTGGCTTTCCCAGTTAGGATCCAGGTGAAGTGACAGCTCCTGCCTTAGCTCTTGAGACCTTTTGTTAAGAGGTGTCAGATCTTGGCCAGTTAACTTTTGAGCCCCGTCTCATGGCAGAAGCTAATGTGACTGAACTGTGCAAATTTAATTAATGGCAAGGGTTTGATGCCCAGTGAGTTTTTCAGAGGCCAAAGAAGAGGGAAAAAGAAAGGTAGGGTATTCCATGAGACTACAGTGAGATCAGAGTTTCTCAGCCTGAAGTGGGTTTTCTGCCTGGGCCATGACACTTACATGCATGCACACACACACACACACACACACACACACACACACGCATGCACGCATGTGCGCGCGCGCACACACACACACACATGTACACACGTATGCATGTGTGTGTGCGCTGCTGGTTCCACTACCCTTTCCTGTCCTCTGGTCCTATAATCTGAACCTTTGATAACAAGTTTTACTTGTTTGGGTGGAAAGAGATTGATTTATAGACTCCTAGTCCCCAAAAAGTGCTGTGCTATGGGACATAGGCCATGGAACTCAGAGTGCCCATGAACTCCCAGGAATACTGCCTCCATCCACACATCCCTTATGGCCCTGGTAAGTGTAGAGGCCATCTGTTGTGCTGTAATGACTTGTTGGATGGGGCACCTTCTGTGAGACAACAGTAGGATGGCAAGGGGTGGGTGTGTCCCCTTAGCAACCAGGTGTGCAGTGGTGCAGGTGGCATACACGCACGTCACTGGAGGTGGCGCTTGGCTGGTGACATCACCTCCCCCCTATGTAGTGACTGTTCTTCCATAGGGGAGCCCACTGCCCCCAACAGCATTGACTTATCCGGGTAGTGCTGCAGCCTGCTGAATCCAGGGATAGCACCAAGAGCCGGGCGAGGGCTGTCTCACCTCATCTACTTCTGCTTTCTCCTCGGCTAATTGTTTAAAGTTTGATGACTCAGCTTAGAGTCTTCTTATCACACTGAAAAACACTGATACTGACTTATTGAAAGCGTTCATGTATTGTATTCACCTTCCTTTCAAGAGGTCCAGCTGGGATGTCACTTATTCCGTGCCCCTAAAGGCGAGGCGGACTGGCTGGCTGGCAGCCTAGAGGGTCAGCGATACGGAGGGAAAGAGTGGGAGCAGGGACCATTTCCTCCCACTGCTTGCTGCAGGCAGCCAGGGGTAGAGTGGACTGAATCAGAGGTCCCCGGGCAGCAGAGGCGGTTCAGCGGCACGACATCATCAACTTTACCATCATCAACTGCTGGCTGTACCTGCTTGGTGCTGCATCTCCATACTACGGCAGGGCTGGCAGGAGGTGACCAGGCTGGGGCATCGCCAGGCCCTGACCGTGGTTTCATTGTGCTTTTCAGGATCCATTCCAAGGAGCATTTCAAGGAGAAGTACGCTGTGGATGATGTCCAGTACACGGATGAGGTGCGTAGCTGACCCCTGAGATTCCTGTGAAAGGATGTCTCAGAGAGGCAGCCTGCCTGTCAATGGGACGCCACTCTAATCAAAACTGCCAGTGGGCTCAGCCTGGGCCTTTGTGTGTTGAGGGGTGTTTGTAAGAGCCCCGGGTTGTGAATGATGGCCAGTGAATGTATAGGAATTGGGGAGTACCTTGACTTAAATCTAACTTCGAGCCTGTCACCCAGCCAGTGTTGGGTAGTGTGGGTAAATATTGACATATTGCCCTGAGGCTGTGAATCTGACCCTCGTGCAGGCAGATAAAAGGAGCTCTTTCAACTTCCACTGCTGACCGCGGCTAAGGCAGAGATGGGAGCACAGCTCGGAGCTCCAAGGTCCGAGTGAGCAAGGTCCTCTGATACTGTGGCCACTGCCTAGCACACAGGAGGCCACTGTTCCACCCCCTGGATGCTGTCACCGCTCCATGTTCTAATCTTTTGATAAACTCTCCAAGTGGGGTCTGGATAGAAGCAGCATCTGCCACTGGCCGTCCAGCCTGGACCTGGCTGGTTCATGGGGACAGGGCGCGTGGCGGCACCGCCCTAGACAGTGCTCGAAAGCACACGCGAGCTATGAGCTGGGGCTGCCAAGCTTTGGAAGCTGCTTCGATGCCTGTCAGTGGATGAATGGAGAGGAGGAATGTGCTGGATGTCTACAGCACCGTTATTCATTCACGAAGTCATTTTCAGGAGGATGGATGGCACTGGGATCTTCATGTGACTGGAAAGCAGCCAGATGCCCTGAGTTTGCCCTCATATGTAGTCTAGATAAACCTGCCCGTCTGCCCGTCTGCCTGTGTGTGTGGGGTGGGGGGATGGGGGGAAGCAGAGGCACTGTTTGGGAAGGGGGATGGGGAGGATGGAGACAAGAAAGGAGAATGGAGAATAGGATCCCAGGCCTGTAAGGTCACACGTGAATACCTCCTACTGAAGCACAGTCTTGTGCTGTGAATGTACACTAATAATTTCTTTGGTGAGACCTTGATGAGGGAGAAGAGGCAGCGGCAGGAGAGGGACCTTTGAGGCCCAGGACTGGGGTTGCAGGGTAGAGGTGGGTCCTAAGATCTAACCAGCGGAGATCAAGCAGAAACCTGTCCCTCTGGGCAGGACACAGCTATGTTGGGGTAACAGTACCAGGTAAAGAAGCAGGTTTTGAGGGACCCTGGCCAAATGCATTGCACCGTGAGGAGCCTGCCTGTCTCTGCTTAGCATTTTGAGCCTGGTCCACTGGCTCTGGGATAGACAACTCTCCATGACCTTGGGCAGCCCAGCTTCAGTTTCATCCTGTCCATGGGCAGCATGGTCCCGCCTTGAGTTCTGTAGCCCTGGAGTGCTACAGCCCCCACCCCACCCCACCCCTGCCCCCATCCACCAAGGCCTTGCACTGGCCCACACTAGTCTCTTGGGATAGCTTGTGAACACAGACCTGCTTCTGCTCTGCACCTCTTGTTGTCCCATCTCCATCTTGACAACCTGATTGTTTGCCTTGCCATGTCTCTCCTGCATTCTCCATCCTACTCCCAGGGATGTACAGGCTCTCAGAGGTGTTTAGATCCAGGGCTCCACCCAGCAGCCCAGGGTGTGGGCCAGCACAGGAAGTGAATTCGTGGATGAAGTCAGTGAAGCAAAGTAGAACCCTGTCAGGGTCCCAGGAGAACCTCAGTGAAGGCAAACACTCACATACCGGGACCTGAGTTTGTGTCTTCTGTACCTTCTGCCCTGATGGACAGTAGGGAGAGAGTGGATTATTGTTTATTCTGAAAGTTTTAAAATAATTATTAGTGTGTGCATTTAAAAGATCATTTATAAGTACGTATACATGTCTGCGTATATGTCCATGTGCATACAGTACCATGGAGGCCAGAAGAGGGTATCAGATTTCCAGGGGTCATGATTTACAGGGGGTTGTGAGCCTCCCAGTGTGGGTACTGGGAACTGTACTCTGGTCCTCTGAAAGAGCAGCAAGTGTACTTAACTACAGAACCATCTTTCCTGCCTTGTAGTATATGTACATTGTAGAGCAGAATGGATTTATTGTTACATTTTATGTATGTACACTGTACACTTCGGTCGGAAGTCCATGTTTGTCCTGCCCAATGCTGACCCGCTTCTCCTCATGTAGTTGCCTTTCTACTTTCTATTCATTTCTTCCTACAACTGTAGATTCTGCGAGTGAGAACAAACCTACCATGTTTGTCCTTCTGAATCTGGCTTAGCCCAGATGGCCTCTGCTGGAGATGACACACTCTCATTTCTTGTGTGGCCAGATAACACCCCATTGTGTGCATGCACCACACCTTCATTCTCCATTTGTCTATTGATGGGCACTAGGCCGATCGCACACGCTGGTGTAAATTGTACTACAGTAAATGTGGGGCTGGTATGAACTGTACCACAGTAAATGTGGGACTGGTGTGAATTGTACTACAGTAAATGTGGGGCTGGTGTGAATTGTGCTACAGTGAATGTGGGACTGGTGTGAATTGTGCTACAGTAAATGTGGGGCTGGTATGAATTGTGCTACAGTAAATGTGGGGCTGGTATGAATTGTGCTACAGTAAATGTGGGTATCCGAGCATCTCTGCAGTAAGCTGCTTCTGCTTCTTTTGGCTGTATACCTAGGACTGGTGTAGCGGGCGCATACGTAATTTTGTGAAGACCTTCATACTGATTTCCATGTCGAATGCACTCATTTAAAGTCCTACTTGTAGTGTATAGGGCTCCTTTTCCCATACATGGAGAAGCAGCTTTTGATGGATCCTTAAGTCATGTGGATCACTTGGCTTCCAGTTTTTTAGAGACTGAATGTTTGTTTATGTGCTCCTAATGAGGCTGTTTGCTACATTGTATCTCTAAGCATTAGAGGAGAGCTGTTCCTCACCCTGACTTTGGTCCTGATGCTGTCCTTTGGCGGGCATATCTCCACTACCCTCGCATCTCAATGTCATTACTCTTTTGGGCTCTGACCTTGGGCTCTCCCACCATCGAAGCTGGAGAGAGAGCGAGGCTAGGCTGGGCTCTGTGGCAGGGTTGTGAGATTCCTGCATTCGGCTGGGCTTCCCCTTCTGCTGAGTAAGATCCCTCTCTGGGCTGCAGCCTCAAGAATTGTCATAACGGGAGGGAGGGGAGAACTCAGCTCCCGTTCACTCTGTGACTTCTCGGGAAAGGAAGGAGCCCTCCAGATGCAGGGCAGTAGAGGAAGAGGAAGTATCCAGGCAGGAAGGCCTTAGTGAAGGCGTAGACAGGCCAGCTTGCTCTTAGTCTCTGAAGGCAGGATGTTAAATGGAGGCATCAGTAGAGGTCAAAGGGCAGAGCCTCTTTGGGGTTCTGGAGTAGGGTTCTCTAGGAGCAATATAATCATTGACATCATTGATCAGATCTGTTGATCAGCATGCCTGCTGGTCAATTTTTTTATTTCTCTGAGGAAGAGAGAACTGAGGGCCTTGGACGCGCCAGGCGGTACCACAGACCCACACCTCAGCTTTAATTGCTGTTCTGGGTAGGACAGGTGCTTCACACTGGGGCTGGCTGCTTGTCACCCCTGCCACCCTGTCCCACAGTGAACCACAGATCCAACCCTGTTTATAGACAAGGAAGGCAAGACTGAGAGGCAGAAGGCCTCATCCATGGCCCCACAGCTGGGGTGTGGCAGCATTGTGGTGACTCAAAGACTTCCAGAGGCTGCCTCCAGCTCTACACTTGTCTGTCCGTGTGAAAGGCCGACTTGCAGGAGGCTTGCTTGTGCAGAGGGGACCCAGACTTCCAAGTCCCTGCGATTTCCTGAAGCTGGGAATGAGTCCCACCAAAAGGAGCAAACTGCCGCTTTGAGTCCCATGCGCTGGAAGCATTTTCTCTGATGTGGGCAGCACCCAGGGCCCAGGCATAGTCTGTCATGGATGGTGACGGGAAGCTCCTTCGCAGGTATTCCCAGGCCAGTTCTGTAGTGCTCAGCCTTCTCCATCCTTGTCCATCTTTATAAACCAGACAGCCAGCTGTAGGTGCACGTTCCCTCTGAAGGAGGGTGGGAGTGGCCTGGGCCATCCCTTAATGTCTTATATGCACATATATGTAAAATGCATGTATATAAATGTATGTATATATAAAATGCATGTATCAGAGGATGGCATGCAGGAAGCCCAGAGTTCAATGCCCAGAACAAATTAATGAAACATAGTGGTGCATGCCTGTGATCCTAGCCTGCAGGAGGTAGAAGCAGGAGGCTCAGAAGATCAAGATCATCCTCGGCTAGTTAATGCATTCGAAGGCCTGGGCTACATGAGACAGACCTGGCTCCCCCCTCCTCCTCCTTACAGAAGATCCAGAGCTTAATTACTGGGAAGGGGTCACTCAGGGGACCCCTGGGCGGGGGGGCTCCACCACACCGCTGTGTACACTTGGTGTAGAAGCTCGTGTCTGACTAACTGGGAGCTGGCAGGGTGGAGGATGAGTTTTGTTGCTTTGTGGCAGATGTGTGAAGGTCGCAGGGTCAGTTAGGCAGGCAGGATGTAAGAGAAACAGCCACAGCTGCCCAGGGATAGATGCTGCCTGCTTCTTAGCCTTAGTGGGGGAGGGGGACTTCAGGAAAAGGGGTCTATGATGGGACCTTGCTCTGAAGAGGCTGCATGCTCTGACTGCTCAAGCATAGTCAGACAGCCATATTGTTGGTGCTATTTTGATTTTAAAAGCAGATTCAAAAATTTAAGGGCATTTCAGGCCACTGGTGTGCGCTGGTGTTTTGGGAGCCTGCCATGAGTAATGGCTTGTTTTCAAGAGTTTCAATGCTGGTAGGGCAGAGCCCTGCACACTGGGGCCACATGGGCTTTGCTCAGCAACACAGTTGAAGCGTGCCTAATTCCTTTGTTAAGAGTGACTCACTGGCTTGGTCGGAGTCCTGGTTAGGAGCCTGTGTAAAGTTCCCTTGGGCAGCTTCCCGATTGTCCCCAGGGCAGGATCTGGGCTCCCAGGGCTCTGATAATTCTTTTGGTGCCTGTCCACCTAGTCCAGGCTGCCTGGGAGATGGATGCAGGCTATGACCTGCAGCAAGACAGGAACATTTAACAGCCCCACTAGGGAGAGCAGATGGGTCCCCTGTGGCATGCGCTCCTGGAAAGTAGGCCTGGGGTTGTTAAAGCTGTGCTGTCTCCTCCTAGGGCTACATTCAGAGCCAGCGACACATAAACCACATCTTGTTCCCTTAATTTTTGAGGCACAGCCTCCAATCGGTGTGCTGATGAGTGTAGCACTAATGGGTCTCCACGGGGAAGGCAGATGGAGCTGCTGGGCTGGGAGAGGTTCTGCAGCCATAGAAGTAACCAGGGCCCACTCAAGCAGCTGTGATCAATAAAAGATGTTACTCTGCCAAGACTCACCGACGCCTGGCCGGCTGCGTCCGGGCTCCGTGCATCTGAGTGTCAGGCTTGCAGCGAGCAGGGCTTCTCCTCCATTATTCCTAACCAGCATGTCCAGAGAGTCATTGTGGAGAGAAAAACCATCAGCCCGCACATTTGTTATCCAGCTCCTCTCTCCGAAGGACAATAGCAGATACAATCCCCAAGTGCCTCCTCGCTCTCTGATTCTGCCGCTGTAATTGACGGCGTCAGTGTGTGCTGATGAATGTAGACCCTTCATGTCAACCAAACAACACACCCAGGGCCTGACACACTCTGCTCTGTTGGTTTTAATGAGCCTCTCTCCCCTCCAGGAGGGGCAGGCGGGCCAGGCAGGAGGAAGGGACTCTGCGTGCCTTCGTTTGTGAAGCACAGAGGGGCTCAGTCATTCTCCAGTTACTGAGTGAGGGAAGCAGAGACCCCCGGGAGCCAGTGTCTCAGCCCAGGTGGCTAGACCGTGGTTGGTCTGGAACACGGGCCTTTGACCCCATATTCAACTAGGTATTCACGTAATTTTTTATTTTTATTTTTCATTTTATTATTACCCCTCTTTCCCTTTGCTCTTACCTTCCTTTTAAGGAAGGGCCCCGGGGACTCTATGCTGGCCCTGAACTTATGATCTACATACCTCTGCCTTGCAAGTTCTCGTTTAATTTTCTTTTAAGTAAACTCTTTTTTCCCTTAGGAAATAGGGTCTCACTCTGTATTCCAAACTGACCTTTAAGCTCACAGTTCTCCTGCCTTAGCTTCCCAAATGCTGGTTTTATAGATGTGAGGCACCGCACCGTATCAGGAAATAAACCCAAAGTACATAAATATATAAAAAACTATGTATACCAGGATGCTCACACAGCATTATGTATAATAATTCATCATTAGAAATAATTTACATGTCTAGCAGAGGGAAGGATCAAGTAAATGATGCATAGTCCATTAAGACTTATCTATAACCACACACTAAAACTGGGCTTTGTTAATTTCTTTTGAAGGTGTGTATGCGTGTGCATGTGTGGGTATGTGTGCTTCTCTTTCTCTCTGTCTCTGTGTATGTGTGTGTGCGTATGTGAGTGTGTGTGTGTGTGTTTGTGTTTGCGTGCTTGCTTGCTTACATGCATGCTCGTGGAGGCCATAGGAGGGGGTTGATTCCCTGGGAACTATAATTATAGGTGGTTGTAAGGCAACTGATACGGGTTTTAGAGACCAGCTTGGATCTTCCAGAAGAGCTCTTAATCCTTGTGCTATCTCTTCTGTCCTGGCTCTGCTATTTCTTCAGTGTGCACTTAGGCGGGTTCTGTAGCCCTCACACAAGTCGTTTCCTCCGCGAGTCCTGGATGTTTGCAGCGGAGCCTTTATGGGCAGCTAAATGAGGTGATGTGTGTAAGATGACTGACACGGGCCATAATCAAAGTCTTATTGAACGTTTACCATCCCCAGCAGTAGTGACTGCTAAAAATTACGTGTTTGAAGAATATTTAATGACAGGAAATAAGCGGAGCATGTAATTTCATATGATCCAAATGTCATTACAGTTCTCTGTTTCTGTGCACAGAGCTGAACTGTCTCTGGGGATGGGATGGCAGGTGCGGTTTTTCTCTTTCGCGGCTTCCAGTATGTCCCAGCTTTTCTCCAGAAACCTTTTAGTATTGAAAAGTGTATATGCTATGTCAAAACCTATCAAAATATCCACCTTAAATGCGTGCGGCGTGGAGTGTCTCAGCAATAGCTCAGCCAGCCAGTTGGAACAGCCCATCCTCCTCTTCTGTGTTGAGGGTATCAGAGAGCTTAGGGTGGGGGTGAGGAGCATGACAGACAGTCCACGGAGGACCAGCTTGCTCCCAGCAGGGTGGTCAGCACTCTGGAGCGCAGTTTCCCTTTTGGCATATGACAGGTGCTTTGTTAGGGGGTGGGTGAAGGGTGGCTGGGGGTGGGTAGAGAAGGGAGTGACTAAATCTGCTTGCAGGGCTGGGCTGGCGTTCAGACCCGAATAGGAGGTGATGGACTCGTCAAGATGGTGGGAAGGTGATGCAGCCGTAGGTGAGAGTGAGCAGAGGTGTGGGCAGGTGAGCCTATGTCTGCTCGCACAAAGTACTGGAAAGGAAGCATTCAGCTTGTAGGGGCAGGAGGCCGAGGGGGCCAGGGTGGAAGTCAGTGAGTGCAAGTGCTAACTTCCTTCAGTTTAGCCCAGGAGATCAGCCAGGGCGGGTAGGGGGTGGGGGAAGGGAAGGCATCTACTCTGAGGATGGGCAGCTACTGGGGCTTGTGTCTGATAGGACCAGATCATTCAGGAAGAGCACCTCACACAGGTACTGGCCTTGGGGAGTGGGCAGGTCTGGCTCTTTGGAGCCAGGGATCTTTGTGGTGCCTGGAGGCAGGCCACAAGGTGAGGTGGGTGCCCGGTTTATACCCTCTACTGTTTTGACAGCTGTAGCGCTTCCTGGAATCCTTCTACCTCTCTGAGTCTGTTTCTTCATCTTAAGGGCAGGGTGGCAGTGGTGTGCCTTTTGAGGACCTGCTCCATGGATGAGTGCTGTAATCATCAGGTTGTGATTGTGTATCATCTCCATTCCACTTCTCTGTTGGACTAGTCACTTGATGCTGTGACTGACACCTGACAGAAACTTGAGAAAGGAAAAGCTTCAGTCCACAGTGGGTGCAGTTGGTGATGGCAGGAGCTTGTGGAGGAGCACAGGGACTCCTGTCACAGCAGTCCTGGGATCAAGGCAGAGATCAGGGGCTGCCAGACCCTACCTCCTAAAGGATTTGTGCCGCAAACTGGCCACTTCACACCAGTCTGCCTGAGACATTTCAGATTCAAACTGGAACACTGCTCTAAAGTGGCTTTCCCTTTTGATTTTCAGATTGCCAGTGTCCTGACCGCACGGAGTCCCTCTGTCCTCCTCACTTTGGTAAGCGGCTGGTCTCTTGCCATGCAGTACTTGGCATTGTTACCCAGTGGGGGTGCGTGGATTAAGAGACTGAAAAGAAGCCAGGCACAGAGGTATGCAGGCTTGGGATGCTGAGGCAGGAGAATGGGAGTTAGAGGCCAGCCTGAGCTACATAAGTGAACACAAAAGAGAAGCTGGGAACCGGTCCCCTGTGGTGAGTAGGGACACCTGTTTTGTGCTAATGGCTGACCATGGGGCGTGCTATATCTGCTCTTGTGGCCACAGTGGGCAAGGTACCATCAGTAGTCCTTGGGCTTAAAACCAGACTTGGACATAAAACTGTGTCCATCTTAAGCTTGTGGCATTTCAGATATAGATTGTCACTCTTGATTCTCATCTGAATGCCCTATGATAATACAATTTGGAAATCAGGCTCTTGATACCTTAAGGGTGTGCACAGCCCATGGTGGGGCAGGGCTGGGCTATTGTACATTCTTCTGCCTTGCCCTCAGGGCTCACTCTGTCTGTCTGTCTGTCTGTCTGTCTGTCTGTCTATCTCTCTGTCTTTGTCTCTGTGTCTCTATCTCTGTCTCTCTGTCTCTCTTTCTCTCCCTTGTTCACACACACACACACACATACACACACACACACACACCCCTTCATCCTTCCAGAATGGCCCTTCTCTCCTTTGTTACCAATTTACATAGGACTAGCCCTCCTCCATGTTCTCCTTGCTGTGCTGCTTCTGTGGCTAACTAAGCAGGCACAGTAGCTGTGGTGGGTGCAGTCAGAGATGGCCCTGGTTTTGTTTTGTTTTTGTTTTTGTTTTAACTTTTTATTGGCTCTTTGTGAATTTCACATTGTGCATCGTAATCCCACTCATCTTCCCCTCCCCTCATACCCCGCCCTCCACCTCTGGGGGACAGCCCAGACCAGGGATGTCCACCTTTAGTGGTAACAGACCCCTGCTACTACAAGGCCACAGACCCAGACATAGTCCTGTGGCAGCACAGGCCAGGACCCCACCATGGTCCCAGACGGCATCCCCAGCTACTCCCATCAGGTTGCTCCTCACTACCCTCGGGTCTCCAGTTCTGCCTCTCTTCCTTGTACCCACACCTTATGTTCTTCTCTTCTATCTCCCCACCACTTCCTTGCTTCTCTTAGTGGCACCTGGGGTCTCTGAGTGTCTGGGGTTGTCTCAGGAATGCTATGCCTGCTGGTGCATTATGGCTCAGGGCAGGGTCAGCTCGGGCCTGTGCTGCACTGGACTGGGGGTCACCTCAGGCTAGTCCCCTGTCCAGGCCCCACGGTGCTGGACTGGGGGTCATCTGGGGCTCACTCTTTTCAGGCAATGTTGGGCTATTAATCATTCAGATGTTTCCATTCGGTCAGAACACTGAATGTAGACAGCCTCTCTCCTCTCTGCCACCTGCTGACACACATGTGACACAGCAGCCACACCTCTGGTGCCTCTAGGGACAGGATGGCCCAGTGTGTTATCTAGGATCAAAGTTGGACGGAGATCAGCCTGAGATTCTTGAGAAAGCTGTAGCTGCTGAGAATGCCTTCCCTCTCTGAGGTAGCTATCTTTTCTCGGAACCCCTCGTTTAATCTCAGTGTATGACTGAGCTCCCTTTGGAGATGGATGGAGGTGGATTAAGGCTGAGTCTATAGTTGTCCCTCTGTATCCATGGAGAGTTGGTTTCCAGACCCCTGGGATCTCAACACTACAGATTCAGGAGTTCCTTTTATAATATCAACCCACGCACACCCTACCATATCCAGCAAATCATCTGCAGGTTACCTGCAACACTTCCTACTATGCAAAGTGCCTGTCCTTAGGGTTTCTGTTGCTGTGATAAATACCATGACCTAAGCTGTTTGAGGAGGAAAGGGTTTATTTCATCTTATACCTTGGGGTCTGTCATCCAGGGAAGTCAGAGCAGGAACTCAAGGAAGACAAGGACCTGGAGCTGATGTGGAGCCTCTGAAGGGGTGCTGCTTACTAGCTTGCTCCCCACAGCTTGCTCAGCCCGCTTTCTTAGGCTGTAGAAACCCCTGCCCAGGGATGGCCCCACTCACAATGGGCTGGGCCTTTCCACATCAGTCATAATCAAGAAAATGCCCTACAGGTTTGCCTATAGATTAGTCTGGTGGGAACATTTTCTCAACCATGGTCCCCTCCTCTCAGAAGACTCTATCGTGTGTCAAGTTGACATGATACTATGTCCCTGTGTATAATGAGACACTGTCTTGTTTAGGAGATGATATTGATAAGAAAAAAATTTGCAGCTGTAATTTTTTTCTTAGTTTGGGGATTTTGTTGTTTTCTTTTTTAAATATTTTTGTTCTGTGATTGTTGGTTCTGTGGTTACCTAACTGTAGTATGGAGGACAGGCTACATTCCTATGGACCTCACAGTAATGACAGTGTATGTGTATGATAAAAGATAAGGGGCCTGGAGAGCGCAGACGGGGTGGGGAGAGTGTGTATGTCCATGTGTCTTGGTGGAGAAGGTGTCTCAGGCTCTTGATATTCTTGCCCAACCCCTGCCTGGACCTGAGTGTTTGCGCAGTGTGAGCAGAGCACTCCAACCCATCCAGACCCACCCCTGCTGTGTACCTGGGGTGCTCTGACCCATCCAGACCCACCCCTGCTGTGTACCTGGGGTGCTCTGACCCATCCAGGCCCACCCCTACTGTGTACCTGGGATGCTCTGACCCATCCAGGCTAGTCTTGAGCTGGTGATTTCCCCTTCCTCAGTCTCCCTCAGTGCTAGAATCCCAAGCATGTGCCATATAGCTGGATCTCTCTGCTTTTCACATTGTACTAGGAGAGACACAACCCTGTCTTTGTTCTGGGCCCAGCTTAGAGCTACCTGGGGGAAGGGTGTGTCAGGCTGTGCTTCCATTTGTGTCTGTCTGGAAGAGGCAGACCCTCCTAGGCAGGCCCTGGGGAGGCTTGTGGCCCTTGCGTGGCACACCTGTTCTCACACCTCCTCTTCTCTCCACAGCGTGGTGTCAACACAGACAGCGGCAGTGTCTGCAGAGAGGCCTCCTTCGAGGGCATTAGCAAGTGAGTCCGCCTTCCATGCATACCTACCTTCACCAGCTAGCTCATCTTTCCCAGGCTGGCCACACAGACATGCGTTATGGGAGGGTGCTGAGGATAGGTTGGATCAGGTGTTTGAAGGAACTGTGAAGTGAAAAACCACTTCCTCTTTTACTTTAAGGAAGACTCCCTTCCACAGTGGTCTCCCTCTCCAGAGAGCCCTGGGGCCCTGGCCACTGTGTGGCAAGAGTAGCTGTTTTCTTTGCTTTTTGGTTGTTTTTAACATTGGCTGATTGATTATGCGTATATTTGGGGTGAATATACATGCCGTGGTGTGTGTGTAGGTCAGAGACAAGCTTTGGGGCTGGTTCTGTTTTCCATCCACTGTGTAGATCCTGGAACTGATGCTGGCAGGCTTGGTGGCACAGCAAGTTTACATTGTTCATGTAACCAGCCTTGTTTTTCATTTTCTATTTAGCCTAGGCTGTCCTAGGAATGGTGTTTGCATTGGATGGTTTCTCTAAGATCAGTTTTTTTTAGTCAACCCAACGCTCGTTCCTCCCTTTCCCTGTCCTCCACCCCCCTACCCCCTAACCCCTACCCCTCACCCCCCCAGCCCCCCACCTCTACCGCCCCCAAGTCCTGGCCCAGCTCAGTTCTCAGGAACTCCCTGTGTCTCCATTAGCTGAGTCTTTTACTCACTACCTAGTTAAAGTCTGGGTTGAGCCCTTAATCCCTACCCAGGAAACTCTGGGCTATGGTGGTAAATAGGTCTGTCTCTTTGTCACCCATGCCCCCAGAGAGCATTGCCTGCTAGCTGTGGCCTGGCCAGGCTGTGTCCTGGGAGGTCTGGGCTGGAGTGACTGGGCTGTTACCGATGGGTCCGAGAGCCAGCAAGCAGCCCTCAACTATGCTCCTGCACCTGAGCCTCAGTGACCTCCCAAGCACAGGCTCTCTGTAGACACTTTGTCCTCTGTAGTCTTTTGTAGACCGAGGTGGTACCAGAAGAGGCTCCTTATGATTATGTATGAGTCTGAGCCCCAGGTGGGAGGGAATCTGTGTATGTTCGATGGAAGGGTGATTAGAAAGGATTATGAGCTCATGAATATGTATGGATTCTCCAGTGATAAGGGCTGTGGGGCAGGGAGATGGGGTATCTAGTTTGGTTCTTTCCTGGCACAAACTGCTGCATCCTCTTGGGATGTTGCCCTAAGCAGCCTGCTGGTGGCCAGCCCAGCTGCTGAACTGCCGCCTGCTAAGTCTGAGTTCCTCTTCCAGCTCCCAGCACTGCCAGGTGCCTGTGCCCTCCTCACCTTTCTCCACCCATACCATCTGCAGCCTCTGCGTGGGCTTCAGCCATGTGGGAGTGGAAGCCTCGGTGGGTACCTTACTGACCGGCTCTGTGACCTTGGTCACCACAACTAACGCAGCACTGCTTGGGTGTTGGGGACCAAAGGAGACAGTCCACAGCCTTGGTCTCCCCATCTGTGCTGTTGCCAAGTGGACCCAGCATGGTCAGTGGCCAGATTCGTGCATGGCTATAAGCTGCGGCCTCTAACCTCTGCCACAGAGGATGCTGAGTTTCTCCTAGAATGGAATCCGGTGGATTATGTGACTGGTGAGGTCCTGGGGTGAAACTGCTGAGGCCGATCTCTGCTACACTGGGAAGGTTTACTGAGAAAGGGCATCATGGTCACTGGGAACCAGAAGTGGAGGCTTCATCCTGCCTCACTGAGAGGACTTGGTATTGTGGTGAATTTCCAGCCTTGCTCTCCTCTGAGCAAACCCCAGCCTCTGCCCCTTGCTCCTCCCCTGAGTCTTTTTAGACCTTCTCGGGACCCCAGTGAGCTTGTACACTGCAGTTTTCCACCCAGTTGACATCTTGGCACTTGTCTGGTTTTGTTTTTGAGACACACGATCTTGCTCTATAGCCTGGGCAGGCCTGGAACTCACAAATCTCCCACTGCAGGTGTGCACCAACATGTCCAGTGGGGAGCTTTTTTCCCCCGAGACCCAGGGATTGTTTTTACAGTTTGTCTCATTTGTGGGATGCATATATATGGTGGGGGGCTGCTATGGTGCTCCCCAGGCCCACGGCAGCTGAGCCGGGCTGGGGCCAGCTCTCCGTGCTGGGTGTGGGCTGGCTTCGTTTCTGTGCCCACATGATAGCTAGAGTCAGACGCCTGACCTGTGTATGGGACCCATATTCCCTCCCCTCTCTGGTCCAAGGCTGGTTTGTCCCTTACTCTCCTCTTCTTGGGGCCTCATCTCACTCTGTCAGCCTTTGTGTAATTGTCCTGTGCCGGGACAAGAGCCTTCATCAGGTATCCTCTACCCTACGTTCCATGGGCACTAACTTGGGGTCCTAGCCATTGGCTCAAGTGCCCCTAGTTCCTCCCTGTTCAAAGCCATGTCTGTGTTCTTGGACTCTGGGCTATAAGCACCTCAGGACTCGGTGCCAGGCTAGGGAGGATCCTTGTCCTTAAGGGCCACCGTGACACCGGACTGTACTTACCTGCCTGCCGGGAGTCTCCAGCTGGCTGCCGGATAATAATAGCCTTTTCCTAAGCAAGACGAAGCTTCGTGTTGTCCTAGTTTCCAGTGTGTAACTGATCTGTCCCCAGTCACCTCTCACTGCCCACACTCCTGGGATTTTTGCTTTGACCCCTTTAAATGTCTCTGAAATGCCTCCATCTTGGATCTCTGTTCTACCTAGACTGATACATTGATTTGGCCGATTCTCCTGACGGCCTTTTGGGCTGCCTTTTCTTGGCCTCCATGAAGGAGGGGCTGGCAGTGGCCTCAGTAGTCTACCCATCCCAGACCCTCTGAGCTGTGGTCCAGCCAGGTGTTGGCTTGTGACTTTTACTTCAGAATGTGGCTACATGGCTTTACCTACCTGGTGTCCTGTCCCATATGTGTGGAGCCTTAGTCTCGGATCAGAGCCAGGCCTCCTGAGGCCCACAGAAGGGTGTGCACCAGGTCAGAGAGTGGTGGGGACAGTAGAGGAGCAGAGCGACAAGGGAGGTGGAGGTGAGGGAGGTGGTAGACATGTCAGAGGTCAGAGAGATCTTGCTGGAGCCACAGGCTGCTGGGCGTCCAAGAGGCTATGGCTTCTGATTTACTTTGTGATGTTTGTGTTGAGTGAGGGATCTGGCCCAGACTGTGGAGCCATGTTAGGCCCTGCTGCATCAGACACAAGTCCCGGGGAACATTTAGAAGAAGGCCTCTCCGCAGACTCTAGTAGGCATATGGTGGATGGGCACAAGGGTCAGGTTCCTTGTCAGGCTCTGCTGTGGGGGCCCGGGCTGCTCCGTAGGCTGGAGCTGGGAGAGGCAGAGATAGGGAGGACAGACCTGTAAGTGGAGAGGACTTGAGATCCGTCTTCTGGACTCCAGGTACCCAGGGCCCCTCGGAAACTTGGCCCTAGCAGCCCATGACCAAGCCAGTTGCTGTGCATCTTTGTCAGTGCCTGAGGAGGTAGATGCTGGGGCAGAGTTTCCTGAAATAAGGAAGCTGACCATGATGGCTCTATGACATGGGCTGAGAACCACCTGTTCGTCAGAGTCCAGAGGTGGTGAGGACACTTCTCTGGTACGAGGCCATCGCCCTTCCAGACAGGTAGAACCTGTGCACATGAATTCTGGGTGGAGACAGCCAATTACAGGGTTCGCTGTTTCACGCCGTCGTCTGAGAGAGAAATATGGTCCTTATTTCACATCAGCTGGCTATTGAGAACAAGCATATTTCTTATCTTTTGGCATTTAGTTAAATTGCCTTGCATATTTGAGGACAATTGGTTACAAATTAATTCCATTTAAATAAGCAGTTAAATGTGAAATGCTGAATTTGGGACTTGCTAATGCAAGGATATTAATATTCAATGATGTGAATTTTAAAGCCTAGGAAGTTAGAGGGACATTATTAAAACTTGACGATTTACAGCAAAATGTCAATTTGTGGTTTGGGGACCCTGACTTTTGGGTAAAAGTTAACTTGCATATCAAGTTAATATTTAGGATTGAGTTTCAAATTATGGCCCATTGAAATCTCTATGAAGGGAGAAACTTCCCCAGCACCCTGTTAGGAAATGTGTGTGTGTGTGTGTGTGTGTGTGCCCGTCTCCTTTAGTAGATTAGAAACTCCAGGCCCGGGGTGTAATGTGAGCGAGTCCTGGCTCAGAGGCTAGGTCTGCCCTGTTCACCCTTCTATTCTTCACCGTCCACTCCTAGGGTATCCTCTCACCCCCACAGACATGATAGGGTTTTGTTGTTTTTGCACAATGAACATATTCTCGACAGTGCAAGTGGCTACAGTGTAGAATATCTGAACGTCTTCACTTAAACCCATCCACATAGTCCTTTGGACTCTTCTGTGTGTCTGAGTGTGTTTCTCTGTCTGGAATTCTATGTGTCTGTGTGTGTACGCCTTGGTCTATGTATGTCATTTGTGTCTGTGTGCTGTCTGTCTGGATGTGTGTACATGTCTGGATGACCCTGTGCCTCGTAAGCGCATGTGCTATTAATGTCTTTTGGTGTCTGGGCAAGTAGAATAACCCCTCCTTTGTAATTTTGATTTTTACCATCTCACTTAGAGTCAACCACAATTTGATAGCGTTACATGGAAAATTCTAGAAATATGCAATTCATAAGGAACCCAAGTCAGTACTATAGCATTCTAGGTAGAACACCCTTTGAAGTCTCCCCACAGCACATACCCCACCGCTGAGCTCTGCTCTCAGCCCTCACTCATGCCCAGCAGTTTTGGGATAGGGTCTCACTTTGTAGTCCAGGCTGTCCTCTTACCCCAGGCCCCTGCATGGCTTAGGTTGCATGCACTACCGTGCTTGACCAGTTCATGACTTCATGCTGTTCTGCAAAGCATGATCCCATCTTGTAACATTTACTTGAGTCACAAATTATCCGTGGTACATATGATACCTACCCATTAGTTTCTTTTTTTCTTTTTCTTTCTTTTTTTATTGAAAAGGGAAGTATAAACACTTTATGATAAAATTAAAGATTTACATGGAAAATATTTCAGATAAAATAGAAGAGATACATAGAAAAACAAGTTAAAATTAACAATTTTCATGGAAAATTAAAGAGTAAAATGGTAGACATGTAAAACATTGCTAAATTAATTGAAATATGAAATATTTTTGGTAGAATTGAAGATTTACATGGAAAATATTTCTGATAAAATTGTAGAAAATGTAGAAAAACATGTTAGAATTGACTGTCTCTCTTATCAAATCAGCCACGGTATCCCAGCACTTTCTTTTATTTGATAATTTTTTTCAAAGCACAAGTCTAGTGATGCAATTTTATTATAGCATGTTGTAATTGTTCTATTTTATTATTACTTATTACTAGCTTCCTACTGTGCCTAATTTATAAATTAAATTTTACCATAGCTATTCATGCTTAGGGAGAGAACCAAGGTATACCCAATGTTCAGTGCTGTGTTCTCAGGCACCCACTGTGGGGCTAGGAATGTGTCCTTCTTAGGACATAGGGGACATCTCTGTCCATTTGTGTGTGTCTCTGGTGTCTCTTATATGCACATCAGTATGTCTTCTGTCTAGTCTGGTGTCTTTGTATGTGTGTTTCTGCAGCTGTGTCTGTATGCGTCATATTAACCCTGTTTTACATTGCTGCTTCTGCATGTACATGTGTGTGACTGTATACGTGTGTGTGTGTGTGTGTGTGTGTGTATGCGTGTCGTGTATGTGTGTATGTGTGTGTATCTGTGTGTGTGTGTATCTGTGTGTGTGTAGTGTAAAATCAGATGCACTACAGCTGTTCAGCTGTTGAGTAGCTAAGTCAGGGCTTTCTCCAAGGTCACAGTGACAGTTGGCAAGATGGGAGAATCTTGCTTTATGTGAACTGCTGCCCTGGTCTTTGTTCTGAGCCGAATCAGCTGTCTGTAATCTCTTTAACACACCACAGGTAGGACTTTGATTCTTTTGTTCTTAGATTTCTTTTTATTTTATGTCTCTGAATGTTTGTTTGCATGTATGTCTGTGTACCGTGTGCGAGGAGTGCCCTCAGAGGCCAGACGAGAGCCCTGGATCCCAAGCACAATTGATTGTGTTTTTATAGGTCCTGGAACTGAACCCAGGCCCTCTATAATAGCAGCAAGTGACTTAACCACTGAGCCATCCCTTCAGCCCCACTTTGACTCTAAAGTATTTAAATTGATTTAAAACCAAGAAGCTTTGTTTGTGTACTTCAGAATCTCCAAAGCTTCAGAGATTAATCCTCTAAGAAAGTGGTACCTTTTTGTTAAAGTATCTTTTATTTGCCTGATTTAATTTTCTTCTTCAAGGCTTACTGCCTCCATCTGCTGAGCTAGGCCTAGTCCTGGAAGCTTCTAGACTCTACAATCTAATCTAGGCCTACAGTGTTTTCAGGCCCTGAGCCTCACTGATAAATAAGCTCACCTTTTCTAGCTTTCTGAACTCTGGCTTCCCTCTGTCCTCTCTTTCTGAGTGAATTGCTCTGTTTGACCTCAAACTACCTCTAGCAACCTGTTTAAATCTTCTGGCTCCTTCTCATTCTCTGGCTTGTTCTGTCTTCACCTGTGTCTAGCTTGTTCTCTCTTCAACCTGTCTCTGTAATACTCTCCCAGTAAAACTGACCGAACAGAACCAACTAGAACTCAGAGATCTGTGTGCCCTTCTCCTGAGTGCTGGGATTAAAGGTGTGTATGCCCACGCCTCGACCTAAGCTTCTTTTTATCTGAAACTCTGTGCCAGGTGGGCTTTGAACTCAGAGATCTGCTTGCCTCTGTCTCCTGGGATTAAAGGCACGCCCGCATTCCAGCCGGATCATAGAGACCTAGAAGGTCTTTGAATGTGATCTCTTGTCAGAGCAGCCATGCTATGAATTAAAATTCCTTTATAGCTTTTCCTGACCACCCTGCTCCTTGATTAAAGTAAGTGGCCCTACAACCATGGCATTTGGATTAGTTCAAACTCATGGAGAGTCTGAGTTGTGTGATGTCAGGAGCTTATAGCTCTGCCTGAGCCTCCAGAAGATCATGGAATCCAGAAGGCCAAGGGCTTACCCAAGGCTTCTGCTGGTTCTCCTAAACAGGGTCGTTGGCATGCTTTCTGAGTTTATAACCACCCATCATTATCAGTTTGGGAGCATTTCATCACCTAAAAGAAGGCAGTGCTGTTTCTTCAGGCCCCTCACCCTACACAGCTCCTTCCTAACCATCTCTGTCTCTCTCTTCACCTGATGCTTGATGTCACATGGAGTCATCCTATTTGTGGGCTTTTGCATCTGGCCTCTTTCTCTTGTCAGTGTGTGTGTGTGTGTGTGTGTGTGTGTGGTGTGGGAGTGGAGGTAGTGCTTATATGTGTATGTTTGCATGTGTATGTGTGTATGTATGTATATACATGTATGTGTATGCATGCACATTCACATGTGTATGTGTACATGTGTCTGTTGGTAATTTTTAAGGAGTTACAAGAAAAAGCTACATCTTTACTGTCTCCATATTTGCCTATATGGTCACCTTTACTAGTGCCCCCCCTCAAGATTTATTTTTATTCATATCGATATATGTGTATGTCTGTGTGAGTATATACACGTGTGTTCAGTGCCTGCAGAGGCCAGAAGAGGGCATCAGAGCCCCTGGAACTGGAATTACAGGAAGTTGTGAGCCAACCAAAATGGGTGCTGGGAATTAAACCCCTTTCTTCTGGAACCTAGACATTTCTATTTCACCAAGCACTGCTTTAAAAAAACCAAACAAGAGTTGGTTCTCTTCCACCATGTGGGTCCCAGGAATTGAGCTTGAGTGGGCCTCACACCAAGTGCCTTCACCCCTGAGCCATCCGTGCTTGTGTCTTCATGTAGGCACATCGCTGTGGTGTCTGTTCAGTGTGAAGGAATCCTTGCAGGGTAAGCTTGCTAGCGGTGATTCCCTTGTATTTTGTTTGCAGTGTTTTCATTTTCCTTCATGTTCTTAGCAATGCAAGGAGACTGCCCGTTTGGAAGGATTTTGCCATAACTATACAGAACACACTCCAAGCAACTGTCTGTTCCTTTTCTGCATCCCCTTCTTTGTGGAAATTGATGCCTACTTCCTTGCGATTTTTCTCTAGGACAACCATATCCTTCTGGTCTCAGAGAACTCAGCTCCTCCGTGTCCTTACCTGGATATCAGTGTACAAAAGTCCCCTTGGCCCACATCAAACTTGTGGTCCATGGAGGTCCAGGCCTCAACAACAGCAGCCATGCTGCTCAGAATACTCGTGGCACATTCCATGCTGTGCCGTGGCCAGACTCCTAGGCGCCACACTGGGAGGCGAGTCGTTGATAAGAACCTTGAGGCCCCTGGTATAGATACGAGTCCACAAACAGGTTGTTCTTGGTCCTGATGGCAGTGATGGCAACACTCACAGCCTTGGGTAGCACATTTCCAGGGACCAGGAGGCCACGGGACATGCACGTGGCTCTGCTGGGGCTCGCACTTTACTATCTGATTGGGAGGCTCAGAGCAGCTCAGGTTCATCTCTACCACCAACAGTTCTCACAGCAGGCCTTCTCTGCAGAGACGCCTGCAGCAGAGGAGGCCAAGGGGAAGGAGACACAGGGTAGGCCACACGTTGGTCTAGAACTCTGTCAGAGTCATGTATGTAGAGCAGCATAGCTGTGTTAGGGGAGGCAGCTTGAGGGATAAGGCAGCCGAGACTGGTTTAGGTTGGGTGTTCGAGGTCACCTGTGACCTCATTGTCTTCCGCGAAGGCACAGTCTGAGTGCTCGGGGTGGTGTGGGTGACCCACAGCTGTGAACACTCGGGGCACTGCCTAGGTCGAGAACTCCAGATCAGATGTCTTGACACAGTCAATAGAGAGCTGCTCCGTCAGCAATGATGTGGAGCCAGAGCCCTCTCTAAAGCTGTGGAAACCAGGAGGCCCTGAGTCCAGCCTGGCTAGGTGATCTTCTTGGCAGTGATGGAATGATCACCGACATAGTTGTTAGTGGCATCCTTTGGGTAGCATAAGCTGCTTTGGGGAAGAGAGCTGGCAATATGGGCCATTTTAGAGCTCCCCAGTTACTGTGGGCTCCAGATCCACAGAGACTGCCTGTGACTCAGGATTTCTGACACCAGTTTCCATCAGGCTAAGTCCTTGTCTAAGAGTCAGGCTCATAGCAGTCCTACCCATCCAGACACAGGAACTGAGAGGCATTCACACCTGATGAGCCCTGGTAGTGCCTCTCATATCGTCAGGGTCAAAGGTCATAGTGGGATCCTCTTCTGGGGTCAAAGGTCACAGTGGGATCCTCTTCCTTCCTTTTTGAAGCTTATCTTTGCTGGAATTTTGGTTCTCAATTTTTTGTTTGTTTGTTTTTTTTCAATCCTTTGTACTTTAACCCATTGCCGTCTGGTTGGCGTAGTTTATGATGCAGAATTGGCCGCCGATGAGAACATAGCAGGAGCATACCCAGTATGGTTGCTGAATTGAGTTTCTCATGATGCTTGCAAGATGTAGAAGCTCCTTCGTTGATAGATGTGCTGTATCTCATTCAGTCTTTCGTAAGGTTAGACAATGGAAGTTGAACCACTCAGGTGTAGATCCACTCATTGTGAGTTCAGGACCACCGATGTATGCACCGTTTGGCAGTCCGGCCGTGGCATGTCTTTAGATTTGTACTACTTAGAGACGATTGAGCTTTAAGGGGCCTGAAAGATGGCTCTGGGTTTAGGATCACTGGCCGCTTTTCCAGAGGACCTAGGTGCATTTCCCAGCATCCATAAGGTAGCTTACAGCTGTCTGTAACTTCAGTCACCCCAGGGGATCCAGCACTGTCTTCTGACCTCTGCAGAGCACTAGGCATGCATATGGGGCAAAGATATACATGCAGGCAAAATACCCATGCACATAAGATGAATTTGACCTTTAAAAAGAATGTGCATTGTTTTTCATCAAATTAGTGAAAAATTAACTCTCTTCCTCCAAATATTTTTTTCTCCTCCATTTCTGGTACTTCTGTTATGTGTTAATGAACTTGATAAAGAGTCTGCCTCATGGAGAAGAAGGAGTCTTTTGTAGTCGGAGTGCTTGCCCTCCAACTGCCCAAGCTTAGAGGTGGCAGCCCAGGCCTCCAGGTCCGAACGAGATAGCAGCAGCTTTCTCTGGGCCT
This sequence comes from Apodemus sylvaticus, assembly GCF_947179515.1. NCBI lineage: Eukaryota > Metazoa > Chordata > Mammalia > Rodentia > Muridae > Apodemus > Apodemus sylvaticus. Next base: position 178,796,597 of record NC_067472.1, on the reverse strand, counting down.
GGGAGCCAGGAATTTCAAAGGTGGGGGAGTCTCTTGGTCATGGCGTGTTTGGGTGGAACGAGATACTTCTAGCTGGGATGTGCTAGGTCCTGCAGCTAACACCAATCGGTGTGTCTTCTCTTCACAGGTTCAACGTCAACAACACGATTCTTCACCCAGAGATCGTGGAATGGTGAGTGCGTGGCTTGTGACTGCCTCAGCTAACTGTTCAGCTCACAGAGAACGGAGACAGTTCCTTCCGCTGTCCGTACTCTGCGTGCCTGTGACTCTGCCCCAGGCAGCTCTGACATGCAGCACAGCTGGTTTATCAGGTGGCTTTGGGGTGAACCTTCTCAGCCTGGGGGTGGCTCTGTGTGCCACCACTTTTCTCCCCAGGCCTCGGGGCTGCTCCTTGATGGCGGCAGAACAGTTTTTCTTTGAGTGACTGCACTTGCCGTGAAGGTAGGAGAGAGCCTCGGTGGAGCCCGTGCTGGGCTGCACTCCATGGGGAGGCAGGCAGAAGACATCTCGCCACTTCTGAGCCTGAGTTTGTGTGCTGACACTTTCCTGCCTAGTTGAAAACCATGGGGCTGCTGTGTCCTAAACACAGCGGAGGGAAGGGGGGCTCAGGGTGTGGTCAGGGATCAAGGGCTAAGGAACCCCTGTTCAAGGACATCAGGGAAAAAGGCGGTGGCCTTGGGTGGCTCTGCAAAGCCAGGAAAGTGGACCCTGAGTGGCCTGAGGGACATTGTTGCTTGTCAGGTTTTTCAGCCTTCTCCCGAGAGAGAAAAAGAAGGCCCAGGAAACTTTTGAAGGACTTAAGAGAGTGAAGATCATGTTTATATTTCCCGAAGCCATTTTGACCTCCTACTGACTCCACTAAAGGCAGGAGTGGGAACTGGTGCCGTTCTAAGAGCATTGGTGACCATGGAGACGGCAGGGTGACAGCCAGGGGGCCATGGAGACTGACAGAACTGAGAGCCACAGATCTGAGATTTATCCACATGTTGTCAGAGGCAGGCGCCCATGGGAGCTGGGTAGAGATTCAAGAGCTACTGACAGGTGTCGGCAGTGACCGCGCCCCTGTGCCAGCCACAGCCACACACTCTGGGGATGGAGGCCGTGTCCTTCAGGCTCATGGTACCTCTTCTTGTTTGTGACAAGGAGCCAACGTCTGTCTCTGCGGCTCACTCAGCAGGACCAGTGCCGGGCACTGGGAACTGGCCTGTGTCCACCATCTCCTGCACTGGGACTTCCCCCTGGGGTCATTACAGTGGGGAGTGTGGTGGAGACCACAGCTGGCCTGTGAGCTCCAGCATCTCCCCGAGGGACGAGCCATTAGTTCGTCTCTTTAGAGCAAGCTCACTTTAATTCCAGTGACATTTGCAAGGCTCCAAGGTGGAGTCTGCGTTTATAAGAATACCGCTCAGCTTTATTGAACTGAGCAGCAAAAAGGACTTATTTGGCATTTGATGGTAGTAGAACAATTTCAGAAATGTCACATTGTCCTTGCTGCCTCAGGGGTGTGTTTTAATAGCACCGGGCCCAGTCTCTGCAGTGATACAGTTGATCTTGGCAGATCCATCATAGCCACAATCATTGCCCTCCTCGCTAGAACCCAAGGAGGGACTCTGGGTGCGATAGCGGCAGGCCCTCCTCTCCCAAAGCAGGTGGACTTCCTGTGATATTAAATTACCATTTGGCGTTACATTTTTGAGAGTTCCCGGGTTTGGCTTACTTGTTTAGTGGTGATGTGGCGGTGGCGGTGGAAGTGGTGGTGGCGGTGGTTGGCCTCAAACTTAAGCTGCTCCTTCTTTTTCATCCCAAATGCTGGGTTTGTAGGAACATCCCACCACTTTCAACTGCCCCCAGGTCTTGAATGCCCTCTCAACCCTATGAGGGTATATGCACACGGGAGACTGTCCCCTCTGGCATAGATTAGTCCCAGTCTGCCTGCCTGCCTGTCTGTCTGTCTCTCTGTCTCTCTCTCCTTTTGTTTTTTTCTTGATCTTTTTTTGAGACAGGGTTTCTCGGTGTAGCCCTGGCTGTCCTGGAACTCATTCTGTAGAGCAGGCTGGCCTTGAACTCAGAAATCCGCCTGCCTCTGCCTCCCAAGTGCTGGGATTACAGGCGTGCGCCACCACTGCCTGGTGAGTCTCTGTCTCTTTCAAGACCTCTGGCCTTCTCTGTCTGATGCTTTAGCCAGGAGACAGCTGTGTTCAGACCTAACATTCGGTGAGAATGGAAGGATTTTACTTCCCCCCCCCCCGAATGTTTTCATCTGCAAAGCAGGTGGCTGGTACAGTGATTGGATGAGATGGGTCAATTGCATGTCTTGGTTTTTTGTTGTTGTTGTTGTTGTTTTTGTTTTTTTGTGAGACAGGGTTTCTCTGTGTAGCCCTGGCTGTCCTGAAACTCACTCTGTAGACTAGTCTAGCCTCAAACTCAGAAATCCGCCTGCCTCTGCCTCCCAGAGTGCTGGGATTATAGGCGTGTGCCACCCCCTGCCCGGCTCAATTGCATGTCTTAACAACGCTGACTCCTACCGAGACTCCATGTAAGGCCTGTGCTAATAAATACTCACAAGCCACTCTATTTAAAGAGGTTGCTTTTATTGTGTATAAGGCAGCTTCTCTAGTTATCTCCATTGCTACAGATAAGGAAACTGAGGCACAGAGAGTTAGTAACTCACTCAAGGAAAAGCCAGGAGTCTAAGCTGTTGGCTCCACAGTTGTAGCTCAACATCGCACTCTGGAGTCCGGGCCTGCCCCAGTGCCACCTTCTCAGCTCACTCCCAGGCCCTCTGCAAGGCCTGCTGACTGCGTCCTTGGATTGGTTCGCTGGTCAAGTACCGCGGGGCTGAGAGCAGGGGCTGTGTGTGAAAGTGACCCTAGCATCCACACAATACCCCAGGCCCAGATTAGCACTTGGGGGCTGTGGGGCTTTTCCAGGGCCAGTCTGATTGGGAGGTGGAGAGCAGCTTCTCCTGGCCTGGGGAGCTGGTGCTCCAGATATTTTTCTTGGGCTTTGGTTTTAGATAGCATTCATTTTCTTTGTGTGACTGTTTTATTGTTTTGTACCCTCTCAGGCAGCGCCTTTTTTTATTTCCTGTAAATTCCTCCATAATTGTACTTTCCCACAAACACAAGATCATAACTGCACATTTCTGTGCCTGTGCTTCAGTATTGCGGCTGGAACGTATAGGTCAGAAGTTGAAACTTACTAAGAGCAGGCATGTCACTGCCATAATTCAGCCTGCCGCGGCTCTGCTGTTTTGTAGAGGATGAAATTGATCTGGAGGTAGGGTAGGAAATAAAAGAAGATGCCTTCATCCCGCCTCACAGCTCCGTGCCGGGGCGCACCATTATGGAAGAGTGAGAGTATCCACGGCTGCTGTGCTTCTCCCTGGGTTTTAAGTGAGACTGTGTTCATTTGAGTCATAGGCCAGTTTTAGAACTGTTAATTAAGCGGAGTGAAACTGGCCCTGCATGCGTTAAAATGCAGGCAGTGGGCACCGTCGCTACCTCTGCTCCTCTCTTACAGCCTGCACAGGAGGTAAGCTGCAGAGGGCTGCAGGACACAGTGCACCGGACTCAACGTTTTGGGTAACATGTTCCAAATCTAAAAATGCATCCAGAATTTAAAAACATGATGACCTACATTCTTGGCTTCTGGGAAGTACTGCAGTAGGACCACTGCCTGTCTCGCGCTGAGTACTTCTGGCACCCTTCATGAAATGACTGGGGATTCCTAAAGCAGAGAGAGAATTTGGTTCCTACGCACCAGAAGATGGGGGACAGGGTGGGAGTATCACTGTTCCCAGAGTCCTGTGACAGGCATCTGACCCAACAAATCAGGCCTGGTCAGTAACCTCAGAAATCACGTGGAAAGGGTATAGTCATCATTGCTGGATGGGGAAGATGGAGAAGAAGAGACTCAGCCATTGGTGGACACTGGCATGAGTTTTAGGGAGGGCAGGGCAGGACTGAGAAGTCCGTACAGTTAAACAGTCTGGGTCAGCTCGTGGTCTGGCTGGCCCTGTCCCAGCTGTGGTTCTGGCAGGTGACTCCAGAGAAGTCTTACTGTCTGCTTCTCATGAGATGTTGTTCCTGTTTTGGGGAGAGGAGACACTTCCTTTCTCAGTTTTGTCAGCCTTTGAGGTACTTCCCCCATTCATGGGTGATCTGTCTGAGAGACTCTGCTGTTTCTGGAGTGCAAGGTGACTGCAGGTTTAGAACAGTAATCAGAGACACTAAAGTGTCTTTGGAGGGTGTCTTGGTTAGGTTTCTACTGCTGCAATAAAACAACCCATGACCAAAAGTAACTTGGGGCGGAAAGTTATTTGGCTACACTTCTATATCACAGTTCATCACTGAAGGAAACAGGGCAGAAACTCGAGGCAGGAACTGAAGCAGGCCATGGAAGAATGCTGCTTACTGACTCGCTCCCCATGGTTTGTTCCATTTGCTTTCTTATGTACCCCAGACCACCTGCCTAGGGACTGCATCACCCACAGTGAACTTCCACATCAACCATCAATAAAAACAACACCCCAAGACTTGTTTACAAACCAATCTTATAGAGACATTTTCTCAATTACAGTTTCCTTTACCTAAGTATGTGTAGATTTGTGTCAAATTGACAGAAAATAACCAGCCCGGGGGGCGGGGGTGAGAATAGGATGTTATATAGCTCATAGAACCATACCTTAGTTATCTTTAGTTTTGTTTTTGAGACCTAGTCTCACTATATAACCCACATTGGAAACTTGAGCCTCCTGCTCCCTGGAGTCTAAATATCTTAGTTACTCTTTATGCCTTTAGCCTTGAGGAGTGAATGAAATAGGTCGTTTCATTCTAGACAATCAGATTGTAGACAAACATTCGGCAGTCATTAGCAGTGTGTGGCCTTGAATAGGAATCTGACCCAGAGCAAGAGAAGAGACGTCATGCTTCCTCCTGCTCCAAGTTTGTGGAGATGCCCCAGAGAGGAATCTGCACTTCACAGCAAACCCCTGGGTACATGTTCTGTCTGCCCCGCGGCACGCACAGTCAGGCCTTGTTTTGGATGTAGACTGAAGTTCCCCCCACACCTGCCTGTCCCCACAACCCCTCTAGGGGCTGAGCTTGGCTGGTTTGTTTATGGACTTGCTGGAAGAGCCTCCCAAGGATATGCAACTCTCTCCAGCCCCGTTCTTGTCCCTCCTGTTACTAAGTGGTTTTCTTCTTATACTCGGTCTCCAGTGTGGAGGGCGTGCAGTGGGCGGGGCCTAGGGAGTCTTTTAGGGTTGAACTCCTGACCACCCGCCTCCGGCAGAGCCATTGCCTGTGCTTTGGGAGAGCTTTGGGAGAGCTGGAGTTCCTGGCCCTTTAAATGGATTTTATTCAACAAGCTGGCACCTCGATGCTTAGAGACTGATCTGGGAAATACTTCATCCTGTCTTGCTACTATTTTAATCAGTGCTGCATTCAGACCTCAGTTAATTGATGTCTTAATCCTGGGTTTAATACCTAGAGGCAGTTTTGTGACCTGTGAATATTTAAGGGGGAGAAAAAGATTGCACAAATAAATCTCTGCCTCGTACAGGTTCTGTCATTTCAGGCCTGTGGAGGAGACTCTAGTTCCTGGTTCCAGGGTGAGGCCTCTGGTCCTCTGGTCATCATCTTCTCTTATACGTTAGTGCCTCTGTGTATTGGGGGAAGGGGCAGGTGTGTGTGTGCGCGCGCGCTACTCTACTACTGGGCTATGTATCCAGAGACAGGTTTTTGCTATGCCCAGGCTGTCTTCAAACTCATCATCCTCCTGCCTTCACCTTCTAAGTGCTCAGGTTCCAGGAATATGGCGTCAGACCTGGTTTGTTCCTGCCTGTCTGTCTGTTGGAGTGGCCCCCTGGTATAATGATGCTCACAGCCATTACTTCAAGGCCAAGCAGTACCCACGTCTCCCAGCACATATCCCCTGAACCTCTTTCCCCATCTGAGAACCAGAGCTGCCTACTGCCCCGCCCCGGCTTCATAAGGGGCTCACGTTGTTGCAGCCTGAGTCCTGCTCCTTGGTTTCTTCCCATAGGAGGTGGCTTTGACCTCCCATGGTGGTACCAGACAGTGGGTGGATCCTATGTTTTCAGTAGCCATCTCATGCCTCCTTGGACAGACGAGAGTCCTTCCCTCGGGTTCAGTAACCTATGGGCTGTATAATTGGTTACATTAGTATATGCAGATATCTGCCTAAGTTTAGATTAAGTTGGAAGGGACCAACCAGGCCTCTGAGTCCTGCCTTTCAAGGATAATTTGCTTTAGTTCTAATTTAGTTTGGTTGGTTTTAGTTTTGTCGGTTTGTTTCTCAAAACCAACTGTCTCCAGGTAGCTCAGGCTGCCCTCAAATTCCACTTTCCTGCCCTAGTCTCCCGAATGCTGGGATTATAGGGTTGTTCACTACTCTAGCTAGGTTTTTGTTTTTGTTTTTTTGTTTGTTTGTTTTTTTAAGTAGCCCTGGATAAACCAGCTCTAGAGGTCTAAGGGCAGGGCTCTGAGCCTCCAGCCCCACTGGCTAACATGAGCACAGTCTCTTCCTGGGAGAGCATTCTGTGGGGTCTGTTCTTCTTTCTCTCACCATGGCAATGGTGGTGTAGGGAGGAGCCAGGGATGAGTGTGGGAGGGAGTGGAGGTGACAAGGGTTCAAACCTGAGTCCCCTCCAGGGATGAGTAAGGGCTCCAGTGGGGAGTAGGGGCTCTGGGGTTGAGGGTGGTTTCTAGCCTGGGCCTCTTCTTCTCTATGGCACAGCAGCAGTTCCCAGGAGGCTGTGCTGCTGGCCTGACAGGACAGCAGTGCAGTCCTTGTGAACTCCCCTGTTCTTGTTGGGACTGAAGAGCTACCTGGCTAGAACTAGGAACATGGAGGCCTCTACCCCACCCCCCTCCAACCCCAAAGCCAGAGACCGTGTCTCACTGTGCAGCCCAGGCTAGCTCCACGCTCCCCCTGCCCCAGCCTCTTAGATCTGGGAGTGCAGCTGCATGTTACAACGTCTGCCATCTTTCCTTTTCCTGCGGTCAGCCAGTGCGCTGCCTGCCTGTCTTCCTCAGACAGTGGTGCTGAGTAGCGCGTTCCTTGGCTCTGCTCTGGGCCACAGATGTCAGTCCTTGTGGCTCCCTGCTCTTCAGATCCACTCAGCCTTTTGAAAGACACTTAGACATTTCCAGTGCATTCATTCTGGGAGGGTCTCTCTACTATCTGGACCCAAAGGTGGAGTAGGGGGAGCCCTCTACACCTTTGGAAAGGCGGTTTTCTGGTATCTGGGGGCCACTGAGCAGGTGAAATGGCAGGCAGGAGGAGGGAGGCTGAGGGAGAGGCTGCATGCAGGAGGCTGCAGGAGAGGCTGCATGCAGGTTGTGGCGGGAAGCGGCATCATGGCTTTTCTCTCATCTACAGGATACCTAAGCAAGGAGTCAGAGTCTTGCCCTGCCCAACCATGACCCCAGGTGCTGTATGCAGCAGCAAAGGTTGGAGACAGAGAAAGGGAGGGACAGCCTGGAGCCATTGTGGGCTGTCAGTGGAGCAGAAGAAGAGAGGTGCCAGGTGTCTGCATTCAGCAGCAGGAGGGCTTTAGAGACCAGAACACAGTGGCAAGTTTTGCATGCTAGGCCCTAGGTCAACAGGAGGTCAAGTCCAGAGGCTTATGCCAGAGACCCGGAGCAGGTATAGAAGGCCAAGTGCAGGGGTCAGGAGGGCTAAAAAGGATGGGCCGTGCCTGCAAGAAGGTTCCAGGAGCTGTAAGAGGAAGGTTGGCGGAAGGGTGAGGGTTCAGGATGGCAGGGAGGCAGAGGGAAGCAGGGGAGGTTTACAAAGAAGAAGCAGCTTTTGAGGAGCTTGGCTGCAAAAGAGTGGAGTGAGCGCAGGGGAGTTTGCTGCGAGAGAGTCCAGTTACAGCTGCCCTAGAGCTGCAGTGAGGGGGACGTGCGTGCGGGCAGCTGGTGTGCGCCATATGCCCATAAGCCCCAAACTCCTGCTAAGCCAGGAAGGTCTAGAGTTCAAAGCTAGCCTGGGCTACAGGGTAAATCTGAGGCCACCTTGAACTATAGAGTAAGATCTTGCCTCAGAAACCAAAAGCAAAGAGGGTGAAAGACTTGTCAGGTAGAGCAGAGAGCTATCCGCAGGATGTGTCCAGAAGGGCAAAACATGGCAACTGTGGAAGGAGAGGCAGAGTGGCCCGCCCCCTAGCTTGGCATTCAGTTGTTTGTCTGCTGAAAGGAGCCTCGGCAGGGAGGGGAGAGCAGGAGGAAGAAGTTGGGAGTCTACCTCTCCTGAATGCTCCCCCAGAGATGGGGACCACACGGTGATCAGGTGAGGCAACTGTGCTCTCCCCTGTCCACCAATCCGCCTGGTCCTGTGTTCTCCCCTGCCTCTGCAGCAAACAAGGTGGGGCCCTGTGGGTGGGTAGACACAGGCTGAGGGAGTGTGATGTACAGGCAGGAACAATGGTGACAGTCTCAGCCCAATAGAAGGGTCACAGGCCGGAGACACCTATGTCTGATTTAATTGCGGTATCGCTCGTACAGGAGATGCCTGTAGTCTGTGGAGGGGGGGCAGTAAGGAGTGAGACACACAGCAGTCACAAGGTTACCCTGCGTGCAGTTGTGGCCCTCCACTGTTACCTGGAGCTGCTTCTCTGAGGCTCACAGGAAACCTGCCTGTCAGGGGTGGGGGTAGGGGAGATACCAGCAGCATTCTGGTCCCCTGCTGTGGAACCAGAGGTCCCTCTGACAAACTGGCTTCAGGAAAGGGTGTCTGCTTGGGAGCAGTCTCTCAGGCTGGGATTGCTCTGCCTCCCACACTCTGAAGCCTGTGGAAGGTAGTAGCATGCTGCAGGGCCTGCCTCATTTCACAGGAACCAGTGGCTGCTTGTCCCCCATGCATCATGGAGACACAGATGCTTCTGTGATGTCCTGAGGGCTGGCTGCTTCTGACAGGGTCTGAGAAATGACTCAGTTCACAGCAGTCAGAGCCCATCCTGTTCCTCCCCCTGGCTCTCTCTCGTGGGTGGCAGAGGACAGGTGGGTAGATCATAGATCCCCTTGGGCTGAGACACAGGCGCTGACTGGAGGGTGCCGGCTGGCCTCTCCAACCTGGCTGATCTTGAAGGTGCCTGCTTGCTGCTTTTAGAGGGAAAGGTTGGGTGATTAGCATCTGCAAAGGAGCTGAACTGGCCATTAAAAGCAATGTGCAGAGGACCCTTGGCCTGTTCTCCACTCTCCCCTACCCAGTCTGCAGGTCTTGCTGTGGAGGCCTCCTCATTGGGTCTGTTGGGAGGAGTCTGGACCCTTCCAGTCTGCAGAATCCAGATTCCCTGGCAGCCTTCCTTTCCCATGTTATAATTGCTTTTTCTTTCTCCTGAGTCTCCAGGCTTTGAGAGAGGGACATTTTTAACTTCCCAACTGGGAATGTCAGATTGGCACTGCCTTACCAGCAAGGAGAATGCACGTCTACACTACCCCCACCCCCCACCCCCTTAAAGGTTTAAAAGTGTTGCCCAAGCAGTATGTGTACCTTGTTAGAAATCTCCGCTGGTTTTCTTGATAGATAGCCATTCTGGCAGAACGAGGTGGGATCTTACTGCATTTCCCTGATGGCAGAGGTCGCTGGGTTTTCTCACATGCTTGTGACCATTCTATTTCTATTACCCCCTTTGAGAACCGCCTGCCCCGTGCATTTGCCCATTTATTGATTGGGCCATTTGTCCTTTCAATCTTGATTTTCTTTTTTTTTTTTATTTTTTAAAGACTATTCCGGATAGTAATCCCCTGCCAGGTGGTCTTTCTGCTGCTCTGTACGCCACCTCCGTTGGTGGGAATGTAGCCTTGGACAGCCACTGTGGAGATCAGTGTGGAGGATGCTCAGAAATGCAAAAGTCAAACGCCCATATAATCCAGCTCTGCTCCCCTGGTGTTTCCCAAAGGGAATCAGTCAGAATACTACAGACACTCTCGTGCACCCATATTCATTGCTGTGCCTTTCACAAGAGCCGTGATATGGAATTAGCCTACCAACAGCTGAGAGAAGAAAACCTGGTGTATGTACACTAAGGAGTTTGGGTCACTGCAAAGAATGAAATGTTGCCATTTGCCGGAAAATTGATGGAAGTGCAGTAAACAAGGCTCAGAAAGGGAAATATCACATATGTTCCCTGTCATGTGCAGATTTTAGAGTAAAACCGTGTGTGTCTCATATGTATATATGTGTTTATGTATATGGCATGGGAGTGGGGTAGGAGGGCAGGATTTGTGTGTGTGTGTGTGTGTGTGTGTGTGTGTTGTGGGTGGTGGTGGTGGTGTAGTATGTGGCTGGGGTGGTGGAGGTGATGGAGTGTTTTGTGTGGTGTGTGTGTATATGTGTGTATGTGGGGTCTTAGGGGTGTAATGTGGGAAGGCGGTGTGTGTGTGTGTGTGTGTGTGTGTGTGTGTGTGTAAGGGAGACTATTTAGGAAGACAAGGTGGTCCAACATGAGGGCAGAAAAGGACAGTGGGAAGGTCAGCGTGTCAAAGCACATTATACACATGTATAAATGAAACTAGGCATGACAGACATGCTTTTGATCCCGTCACCTAGAAGGCTAAGTCAACCAGAGATTCATGAGTTCAAGGCTGGCCTGCACTACTATAAAAAATAAATAAAAGTACCAAAAAATGTCGAAACGAAACCCGTTATTTTGTATAATTAATATATGCTAATAACTGTATTAAATGAAGAGAGGTTCCCGTAATCCAGAATCGTACAGGGGCTGTAGATCAAAATCCTGCCCGCCACCCTGCCTCCCATCCTTCACAGGGTGCTTCCCTCACAGGATGCTTTTAGTGCTGTGCTTCTTTCGGCTCTTGCCCAGGTTCCCTTTGCCGGCTTGCCACACCAGGGCCCTCCCGTGACCCGTTCTGAACTTTCTGTACCATCTTCCCCTCATAAGCTGAGGCTGCAGACCTACATCACCTCCCACGCCGCACGCCGCACACCGCACTCTGCACACAGCACTCCGCACGTCTCTGTCCTCGCTGCTTTCCTCACCTCTGACTTGTATCGTGGCTTCCTTTTTTTTTTTTTTTTTTGGTCAGGACTCCTACCATTTCATCTGCTCTTTATTGAGCAGTAAATCTTCCGTGTTTCAGGAGTGAGAACATAACTGTAAAAGGTAAAAATAACAACAAAAATAAAAATGAAAAGAAAACCCATCAAACCGGGTTTGCATCGACGTCGCTGTGGTGGTGGTCCATGCCCACCTTAGTAATGTTCCTTGGAGACAGCTCCTCGTGTCCTGACATCACCACCCAGCCTTCCGCAAGGGCAGGCTTCTAGAGGCAAAGCAAAGAGATTTTTTTCCCTTACATAACCACCAGCTGCAGACCTCCAGCCTGTATGTAGCTCTGCGGTAGATGCCCAATCCACAGGAGGCCCTTGGTCCCATTCCCAGGACTGCAAAGAATTACTCCATATTTTATTCCCCTTTGGTATATTTTTTATTTTGGAAAATAAAAACCCGTTGGTTAGGGTAAAAGCAGCATTCGTGTACTTTTTAAAAGTTAAAAAATATAACCAGAGCCTGGAAGGAATGTGTGGAGAGATAGAGTGGTTAATAGGCACAAGGGTACAGTTGAATAGACATGATTGCTACCAACTAATTGAACATTTGGAATTAGCTACTGGGGAGGATTTTTGAATGTTTTTAATATAAGGAAATGATATATAGTCACATATGATGGTACATACCCGTGACCAGAGTCAAGGAGATTGCAAGTACAGAGCTAGCCTGGGCTACATAAAGAATTGAAGGCCAGCCTAGTCTGCATAGTAAGATTCTGTCTCAAAATAAAAGAAAAAAAGAGAAAAAAGTATACCCAAGGTGATAAAACTGCTAGGATCATTAAAAATATTGAAATGCACTGGGTGGTAGTGGCGCATGCCATTAATCTCAGCACTTGGGAGGCAGAGGCAGAGGTAGAGGCAGGCATATTTCTATGACTTCAAGGCCAGCCTGATCTACAGACTGAGTTCCAGGACAGTCAGGGCTGAGAGAGAAACCCTGTCTCTGGGTATATGTGTGCACGTGTGTGTGTGTGTGTGTGTGTGTGTGTGTGCGCGCGCGTGTGTTACCATACCCATGAAGTTTATGTCAGTGTAAATGACACATTTACACTAATAAGGAGGGGCCAGAGAGATGGGTCAGCAGTAGAGAGCACTTGCTGCAGCTCGTGCTGGCTAGTTTTATGTCAACTTGACACTAGACAAGAGTCATTTTAGAAGAGGGAAACTCAATTGAGAAGGTGCTTCCCCCATCTCTGGTCCTGTGGGGAGCATGTGGTGCATTTTTTTTTAAAGATTTATTTATTTTATTTATATGAGTACACTGTAGCTGTCTTCAGACCCACCAGAAGAGGGCATCAGATTCCATTTCAGATGGTTGTGAGCCACCATGTGGTTTCTGGGAATGGAACTCAGAACCTCTGGAAGAGCAAGCAGCCAGTGCTCTTAACTGCTGAGCCATCTCTCCAGCCCCCATGGTGCATTTTTTTAAAATTGGTGATTCATGTGGGAGGGCCCAGTTCACTGTGGGTGGAGCCATCCCTGGGCTGGTGGTCCTCGATGCTATAAGAAAGCAGGCTGAGCAAGCCACGAGGAGCAAACCACTAAGCGGCACTCCTTCATGGCCTGACCATCGATTCCTGCCTCCAGGTTCCTGCCCTGAATTCTCTGGGTCCCGGAGTTCAAGCAGTAAGATGAAATAAACCCTTTCCTCCCCAAGCTGCTTCTGGGCCCAGTGTTCTATCTCAGCAATATAAACCCCAAGACCTTGTTCTTGCAGAGAACCTGGGCTCGGTTCCTAGCACCTATATCAGGTGTGAGCGCCTGTAACTTCAGATCCAGGAGTCCAACACCATCATCAGACTTCCACTGGCACCTGCACACATGTGATGCACATACATGTGCTCAGGCACATATACACACACATAAATAAATCTGTAAAACGTGTTAGTGAGGAAGTCTTTTTTTTTTTTAAGTTAGAAAACAATTATAAACGAATTTCCCCAGTTGTCCTTGACACATCCAGTGCGGTTCCCATATTTTCCCTGGATGTAGTGACATTTTCTTTTTTTTTCTTTTTTTTCTTTAAAATTAGATATATTTTTTATTTACATTTCAAATAATTTCCCCTTTCCTGGTTCCCCACTCCCCGAAAGTCCCATAAGCCCTCTCTCCTCCCTCTGTTCCCCCATCCACCCCTTCCCACTTCCCTGTTCTGGTTTTGCCCTATACTGCTGCACTGAGCCTTTCCAGAACCAGGGGCCACTCCTCTGTTCTTCTTGGACATCATTTGATGTGTGGATTATGACTTGGGTAATCCAAGTTTCTAGGCTAATATCAGCTTATCAGTGAGCGCATACCATGAGTGATCTTTTGAGACTGGGTTACCTCACTTAGTATGATGTTCTCCAGCTCCATCCATTTGTCTAAGAACTTCATGAATTCATTGTTTCTAATGGCTGAATAGTACTCCATTAGTCAGCTTTCTGCCACCGTGACAAATTCTCTGAGACACCCAGAGTAGAGGAGGGAAGTTCCCTCTGCGGGGATAGTTAAGGTCCCTGACCTCTGAGAAGGGTGGCTGCTGTGTGGTAGTGCATTCTAGCTTCCGGGTTTGTGTTGGAGCATTTCCCATGTCCCTTCACATCCATGTCTCCTGTTGCCTGGAAGTCCGACCTACCGGCACTGTGTGTGGATATGTGCCGGCCGCCGCGAGGGCACCTGTTGCTTTCTGCGCTCCATTAGGCTGCAAACAGTTCCAATTTGACCTACCCCATTCATGATGCTAAATCCACCATGAGACTCCAGCTCCCCCTTGCACAGGGAGGAAATGTGTGCCGTTGTTCCGATCCCCGGCAAGTCATTGTAGCTTCTGTGCTTCTTAATCCAGCGTTTCGCTTGCCATTTTCTTCTCTTATGGATAGGAGGACTTCTCGCCTCATTTACCACATCACTGAGCATTCTTAAGTGCCCTGCGTGTCTGTGTGGAAATGAACCCATCCAATTCTCAAAGCCGCATACTTTGAACACTGATTTTTTTACACTTTATTTCCTTGACTTGCTGACTGCCTTACCTTCTTGCTGCTTTTAGTTATACTTTCAAACTAATGCCACTTTCTAAAAATATCCCAGGGGCTGGAGAGATGGCTCAGTGGTCAAGGATGCAGAGGACCTGAGTTCCCAGCACCCACATGGTGGTTCACAACCACCTGTGACTCCAGCCAGGTGGATCCAACATCTGTTATTGGTCTCCATCTGCAATGACACTTAGGTGCACAAACAGGCGTTCTCATCTTTTTAAATAATAAAAATAAATCTTAAAGGTATCTCACATCCGTTCATTATCTTTTTTGCTAGCCTATGCCTGGAACTAGTTCTCTCCCTCCTGCACTTTTGAATGGTTAACCATGACCCTCTACTGTTGGATTTGATCAGTAATTTGGGTGTAGAGTTCTGGTTTTGTGTGAAGTATAAGGACAAGGGAGCCGTTGAAGCACAGTGGGTCATGCAGTCTTTGATACTGTTTTAGCTAAGTCTCAATTTGCCTTGCTGCAAAATGGGAATTTCAGGCTGTTTCCTGGGAAACTATCTCTGAGGTAAGTGATCAGGAAGTGTACTGAGGAAGGCCCTTGGTGAAGAAGCAGGCCTGACTGGGCTGCAGACATATCTGCACCTCAGTTGGTCCCACCACCAGCAACATCCCAAATGATGTAAGGATCAGCAAGACTCCTGGAGAGGACTAGTTGGCTACCAGTTCTCCCAGCTCTTGAGAAGTGAGTGCTGTGGTGCCTAAGTTGGTGAGTTAGGGCAAAGCAGCCAATATCTGTTGCCTTTCATGGGACCTACATAAGTGAGACGGTGGCAAAAGGTAATTTAAGAAGAAAGGAGCCTATGTTTATTTTCTGAAGTGTGTTTAGCCTTGTGAGCGGGCTTGCTGGAATGTAAACATCCCAATGTTTGGCAGTGCAGCCATCCTCCATTTCCATGGGTTCAGTCAGCCGCAATAGGGAGAAAATTCTAGAACTATCTGACAATCAGTGCTTGAATCAACCAAGCACTGAGCACCATGTCAAATCTACCTAAAGAAAGTAGACAGGGATGCTGTGGTCTAGCCTCTGCTATCCCTTGGGCCCTCAGTCCTGCCTCAGTCCTGGTTTATCCATATCGCCCACTCCACATATAGTCCGTGTGCTCTATAGTGGGTCCTGCGGTGGCAGTGTCTGAACATATGCCGGTCACTCTGCATCTGTGTCACCAAAATACCTCTCAAAGCTACTGAGGAGGTCAGGAGGGGGGATGGGGGTGGGGAGGGGGGGTTGTTCTGGTTCACAGTTACATCCATAGGTGCTTGGCCTGATGATACTCTTGGACAGAGCATCATAACTGCAGGAGCGTGTGCCAGAGGAGAACTGTTCACTTCCTGGCTAACCAGGAAGCAGAGAGAGCTGACAGGAAGTGGAGGCCTATTTTAAGATTCCACCCCAGTGACCTCCATTTAGTCCCTACTTAAAATTCCAGAATCTCCCCAAACAGCACCCCATCTGGGGAGCGAGTAATCAAAACATGAGCCCCCAAGGACCTCGCAGAATTAAGCCACAGTGTAGTGTACGTGCAGAGCCCCAGTTTCTTGTCATTTCTTCTTGAACAACACAGTAACCCTCACACCGCATTCCCTCTGTATTGGGTATGGTCAGTCATCTAGAAAGGATTCTAAGCACAGGAGGGTGTGTGCGGGCTGTGTGCAGTTTGTGGATTTGGGTATAATGGGATGGGGGGCGGTGGCCCAGAAGCAATCACCTGTGGTGCTGAGGGATGGGAGTTCAATGCGGATTAAGGCAGTTCAGCTAAGGCTTCAAGGAAGCAGTGTAGGCCGGCCAGCAGCTGCAAGCTTTCCTCTCTCCTCACAGGCCAGAGACAGCTCTCCAGGTGCCTGGCGCTGCTCCCTTCAAAGTTCCAGGACTTTGCTGGGCACACACATGGTAGAGAGTCAAGGCCAGCTCAGTCATGACACCTTGTCTTATCCCTTGGGGCAAACATTCCACTTTGCAGATGAGGAAACCAAGACAAAGAGCCGAGCGTCTGAACCGCACCTGGGGTGTGGTGTCTGTCTGTGCCCGATGTCCTGGTGCCTTTCATGCCCACGGACTCCTCAAGGTCCCCTGCTGACACTTTACCACCATCTCTAGTCTCATGCCTTCCCCAGTCGCCTGCTCTCTGCAGACCAGAGGTTTTCCATGTTTGTTCTGCACACAGGGTAGAGAGACCCACCATCCGTTTTGTCTCTCACCACCCAACCCTGTCTTTGTCAAAGGCCTGAGTCACATGGTACACAAGGGCTAGAACTGCGGAGGATACAAGGGTTTCTAGTGCTGTGCAGAGACACCATGACCATGGCAGCTCTTATAAACGACTACATTTAACTGGGGCTGGCTTACAGTGTCAAAGGTTAAGCTCATTATTGCCATAGTGGGGAGCAGGGCAGTGTGGAGCAGACTCTTAGTCAGGAGGCAGCAGGTAGAGACAGTGAGCCACTAGGCCTAGGCTTGAGCTTCTACCTCCGAGTGATGCACTTCCTCTAACAAGACCACACCTACTCCAACAAGGCCACACCGCCTACAAGTGCCATTATGGACCTATGGGGGCCATTTTCATTCAAACCACTCTAGGCACCTTCAGCCAATAGGGCAGGTCCCTGGGATGCCAGCAGTACTCCTTAGTGTAACCCCATTTGCCATGTAATTCTATTCTGCTTCTGTGAATCAGGAAACTGGGGCTCAAGCAGGCAGGGCCACCAAGGCTGGGGGCCCCTAGCAGCTGCCAGCCATCACTGTTGTAGGCTGTCTGCCTGCAGCTGGTGCTAGGACAAAGGGACGGCTGATCCGTTCCCCTGACCACGGGCTTTCTTCTGGATAGCTCCGGATTACACATTGCCGTGGGTGTTGGGCTTCTCCAGCCTAGTTCCCAGAGGTGGTGGTCAGTCTCCCTGGGGATGTCTTCTCGGCCCTGTCAGATCGCTGAGTTGGCCCTGTCTTTCTCTCCTCTCTGCAGCCGAGTGTTCAAGACAGACATGGAGCTAGAGGTTTTGCGATACACAAACAGGATCTCCAGTGAGGCCCACCGTGAGGTGAGTTGGGCAGTAGTACATTGATGGCTTTGCTAATTGCTGTGATCAAACGCCTGACAGGAAGTGACCTCAGGGAGGAGGGATTTGTTCTGGCTTACAATCTGTCATGGTGGAGTGATGGGTGGCTCATTGGAGGCAGGAGCATGGGGAGATTACTCAGACCGCAGCCCACCAAGAAGCAGAGACTGGGGTAGAAGTGTGGATGGCTGGGTTACAGCCCTCAGTGCCAGCTCCCCAGGACCCGGCGCTTCCTCCAGCTTCACCTCCTAAAGGTTCCACTGCCTCCCCGAAGCAACACCACCCACTGGAGCCCAAGTGTTCAGACACACTAGTCTGTGGGGACATGGCTTTGGGCAGGAGTGAGAACTGTCAGGAAGAAAAATAACATGGATGCAGGGCATGGATGGAGACTCTCTGCTCCCTCTTTTCCTCTTAAGATACCCACCTTCGTGAGGGCCATGATCCCAGTCCTCATGGACTGTCTAACCAAATGGCCCCGCTTCCAAGAGAGCAGGGTTTTCCTGACATCCTGGACTTCCCAGCAAGCGTTAAAGCGTCTTCCATCTGTGACTGTAATTCCATCTCCTCCTGCTGCCTGTCTTAGTGCTCTATGGCTGTGAAGAGACTTCATGCCCACGGCATTTAACTGGGGCTGGCTTACAGGTCAGAGGGTTAGTCTACTGTCATGGCGGGGAGCATGGCGGCACGCAGGCAGACGTGGTGCCGGGAAAGTTGACAGTTCTGCATCCAGACCTGTAGGCAGCAGGAAGAAAGAGACTCTGGGCTTGGCACGGGCTTCTGAGCTTACTACCCTGAGTGGCACACTTCCTCCAACAAGGCCACACCTCATAATCCTTTCAAATTGCTGCTCCTTGGGGACCAAACATTCAAATCTATGATCCTACGGGGCCATTCTGTTTCAAACCAAACCACCATCTTTTTTTTCCTTTTCTTTTAATTTAAATTATTGTTTTTTTTACTTGTGTGTGTAAGTGTATGTATAACTGAATGCAGTGCCCTTGGAGGCCAGAAGGGGGCATTGGATCCTTTGGAGCTGCAGTTACAGATGGCAGTGAGCCCAGTGAGTGCTGGGGCCCAAATTCCAGCCCTCATGACTGAGCAGCAGGCATTTTTTAATCACTGAGTCATCTTTTCTCCTCTTTCTTTTCTGTTTTTAAAGACAACACCTTGCATCTATCCCAGGATTGCCTTGAGCTCACTCAGTAGCCCAAGCTATCTCAGCGCACCTCCTCACACCTCCGAAGTTCCAGTATCGCAGGTGTGCTCTGCCAAGTCTGCTCATCACCCGTTTCCCACAGACAGCTCCACACGCGAATAAGGAGGCCAGTGTTTTAAAGGCTACTCAAGGTGCCTGGGATAGCCTGCCTGCTCAGGGGCCATCACAGCTTAGTGCTACAGATGACTCCCAGTGTCAAAAAGCCACGTTTTCTCTTGTTCTGGCTAATTTCTCTGTTTATGAAAATTAGGTAAAAGTAAGTAAATAAACAAGACCTGTCTTAATATTCAGGATTCGCCAAACATCTTGGTCAAATCTTTTGTCTTTAGGTTTCTGGCCACCTGCAAGCTATAGCATGGTATTTATCAGCTTCCAAAGACAGGTGCTCCACAATGGTCCACACAAACTCTGTGGGTCTCGGGGCTGTTACAAAGTCCAATTTGTCACTTCTCTGCACCACTGTGCACAGATCACCCCCTCCTTCTTTTTCTTTTAAAGAGGAGCTTTGGAAAAGGTGTTATACATTATTTATAAGGCTGTGTTACTTATCTGCTTAATACAAATGTCTTTGCTTAATGCCCGTCCTCTAGGTAATGAAGGCTGTGAAAGTGGGGATGAAGGAGTACGAGATGGAAAGGTAAGCTGTGTGTCTCTGAGTAAAGATTAAAATGTAAAAAAAACCCCAGCAGTTTATGCTCCCCAAGCAAGTAACTGATGAGGGGCTGGAGCAGCGCAGGCGGTCAGGTGGGGATTACGTGCGGCCCTGGGATCCTAGGCAGAGATTACGGCCCCTCTGGTGGCGGCCACCTCCCTGGCTCCTGGCAGTGTCTGATGGTTATGGGCCTTGATAACTTTCCAGGCTGGTTTAGTGTCCCATCATTCCACTCCTGGACTTTGTTCCTACGATTTGTGGGGGAAACTTTACCCAATGGCTGCTATTGTGCCTCCGAAAGCCACTAGTAAAACAGCTTGCCGTTTTTATGTGTAAACACCACCATTATGTCTGCTGTGCTCAGGCGACTGGGTCGGGGGATGGTTAAGTGGCTCATAAAGCTCCCTGGGGAGCCCTACCCGGCCTCCAGTTCCAATTAGGCTTGCCTCTCAGGGCGGCTTGCCCAGGTGCTGCCTGGGGCAGCCTAGTCCTGCTCTAGGACCCAGATCAGACCCCCACCCCGTCCTGGGGCTCCAATCAGTGACTGTACAGTGCTTGACAGCTGTTACCCCCTTTCCCCTGCCGACAGCCCCAATCCCCTCTGGTGGCCATCCGGCCTGCCCTGTGCGAGGGGGAGCTGATTCTTTTCTGCTGTGTCTTCCAAGGAAGGGCTCCTGTCCTTGGAAGGACCCCGGGAAGCTGGGCCCACAGTGTGGCGATATAACTAGAGCTGGGCCTTTGAGGTGGGGCCTATTGAGAGGCCCTTGTGCCACTGGGAGTCCTGTACTCAAAGGTAGTTCTTGATTGAGAAAGAATTGTTGTAAAAAGCGCCAACCTGGCCACACCCAGTGAGCCTCATTTTGAACTTTTAGCTTCCAAAATTATAAGCTATACAAACCTTTTGTCTTTATAAAATAGTCTGCCTTGGGTATTTAATTATAGCAGCAGAGAAAGGACTGTTATGTTGTCCCAATCCTCATGGCCTTGCCGGCCGCATCAGTGTAATGGGCAGAACTGAGACGCACAGGTGGGGTCAGCAGTGGCCAGTGTGACATGTGTGTTCACTGTGGGCTTGGAAACGGAGGCCTTTTTCAGAGTTAAACCCTGAAAGGTGAGCTGAGTGCCTGGAGTCCTCTTCTTATTCTGAAGGACACGGAATTGTTAAAATGGCTTCCCTCCGCTGCTATGATGTCCCAGGAGGGGGCCTGTAACAACTGTCTATCAAAGCTGAGGGAGCCTCCGTCTCGCCAAGGACACTGGGGAAGGGCGTGCACAGCCTCTTTGATTTGCAGTTTGCACAGCATTCTCCCTCCCACCCGGGGACCTGAGATGAGAAGCGAGCTCTCGGCCAGCCCAGGGTGGAAGGTGGAACAATGAGCCCCTCAGACTGGCACTGGCCCAGAAACCTGTTCCCAACTGAGTTGACTCATAGTGACCCATAACAGATGCCTCAAATAAAAATAGCCAAGAAATCAGAGCAAGAATAGCATATCTCAGCATGGGGCCCCCACAACCTCTGCCTGTCAGTCAGCTGTGCCCTGTGCTGTACGGAGGTTGGCTCTGGAAGGGACCCTGAGACGCTCTGTCTTCAGCCCTGACCCTGACCCTGCTGCTGCCGCCCATAGGCAAAGCTACGTGGGTTTTGGGTCTGTAGCAAGGAATGCCTGGGTATAATGGAGGGGTTTGTTTTTCAGAAATGTAAAGAAATCCTAAAGCATAATGAACCCCGAGGTGCTCAGCCATTGTTGTTTAGTTTTGTTTATGTTTTGGTTTGCTGGCATATGTGAACAGCCCAGACATCTTGTCATTTCCCATGTAAATATTTCAGGAGATGTCTGTCAGTGAGACATTTCTCTTTCTATAACTACCCTGCCATTATCCCGTCTAGCCATACAAATAAACAATACAAGCAACTTTTTATACCTGAGCATCTGACATCACGGACTCAGCCACGTGCCAATAGTGGCACAAACTTTTATTTCATTTGAGTCGGTACCTGAACAAGCACAGGCCTTTCCTTGTCATTTTTCTGCAGGCTACACAATGTAACCACTATGGACATTGTGTTGAGTCTTTTTTTTTTAAAGATTTATTTATTCATTATATGTAAGTACACTGTAGCTGTCTTCAGACACTCCAGAAGAGGGAGTCAGATCTCATTAATGGATGGTTGTGAGCCACCATGTGGTTGCTGGGATTTGAACTCAGGACGTTTGGAAGAGCAGTCGGTGCTCTTAACCACTGAGCCATCTCTCCAGCCCCATGTGTTGGGTCTTATAAGTAACCTCCAGTTGGTTTGAAATGTTAGGTGAGGAGGTGTGGGTGCAAGTGGGTGTCTGGGAAGGCTGCTTGGTATCCACAGGGTCCTTAGAGTCTGTCCCTTCTTCTGCCGAAGACTGACTGACTCCTCGTATTTAACTAGTTAGTTGGTTTAGTATGTGAGTGGGTGGGTGTGGCACGCATGTCTGAGCATGCCCGTGGAGGTCAGAAGATTATCTCTTCTGACTCTTGAGTCCAAGGACCAAACTCAGGTTGTCAGGCTTGGAGCTAAGCTATCTTGTCAGCCCTCTCTTATGTGATGTGATGTGTGTGTGTGTGTGTGTTAGTTTATGCGTACCAAGTGCATACAGGTGCCTTAGGAGAACAGTGGATTCCCTGAAACAGGACTCCACCTGACAAGGGTCCTGGAACCAAATCTGGGTCCTCTGGAAGATCACTAAGTGCTTTTGACCCCCGAGCCCTCCCTCCAGTGTCCTGACTATAATTTCTTCATTTTATCCTTTGCTTTGGTCTACATTGATGTAAAACTGTCTTTTCTTTTTTGGATTCCTTGGTTTCCTTAAACCAAGATTCAAACAGAGGCTGTGCATTACACTGGGTGACCTGGTATCCTGGGAAGAGCTTGGTGACTAGATCTCTGAGTTATGGCCAGGATGATCTGAAGCTCTGCCAGCATGCTGGCAGCTCTGGCTAGGTATACAGAGGGCGCCAAGTGCAAAGATTTAGCATGACGACCAGCTGGTTTTCTCATGTGTACCGTGCATACCACATCCACCTGTGGCCCATAATAGATGTAGACGGCTAGATTCTAGAGCAGTGTTCTCAACCTGTGGGGTCTCAACCCCTTTGGGGTTGCATATCAGATATTTACATTACAGTTCATAACAGTAGCACAATTAGTTATGAAGTAGTAACGAAATAATTTTATGGTTTGGAGGTCACTATAACGTGAGGAACTGTATTAAAAGGTTGCAGCCTTAAGAAGGGTGAGAACCGTTACTGTAGAGGGAAATACGTCTGTCTGTGGGCCTCAGCCAGTGGGAGCACCTGGTCATTGGTCCCTGAGAACTTAGCGTGCAGGGGCTGGTGAGAACGGGCATGCAGGGAAGAGTGGGAGAGGAGTGACAGGAATGAGATGCAAAGTCTGCTCCTGGACGTAGCAGAAAGACAGTTGTCCGTGGACGTTATCACATCTGAAGATGTCTCTGCCTAGGTTTCAAGCAGGCAACTCCCCTGCCTCTCATCTGTGGCCATGAACTGGGTTGACTCTTAGTCCCAAGCTCTCTTTCCACAGGCAGGCCAGCCTGTCATTGCCTGGGCCACTTTCTGGCCCCATGGCAGTCTCAGTCCATGAGAACCTGGAGATGTCTCAGGAATTGTATCTCATCTTCCTGTTCAATAGCTGGTATCGGGAAACATCTGGGTTGTTATGGGTAGGTAGGTGGGTGGGTGGATGGATGGATGGACGGACAGATGGATGGATGGACAGATGGAAGAGAGAAAAAAGGGATTAGAGCTATTTTTCTAACATCCTGCATGTCACTGGAGACTTGAGCATTATTCTCAGGTTGAAATCAGAGCCTTCTAACGCAGATGCCGTTGGCTACCCAGGGAATGTGGCTCCTGGGCACAGACTGGACTCCTGGGCAGATAGATCAGGGCAGCCCAAGTGTGGTGTGGGCGGTGGACTCGTGGGGGCAAGAGGAAGCAAGCTTCCCTTTCATGTGTGCTGAGGGTGCCCTGCCCTGATGGTGGCATCCTTCAAGCCTGCAGGCCACGGAGCAGAGCAGAGCAGAGGTGGGGCAGAAAGTCTATCAGCAGAACAGGAAGCTGGGTAGAAATTGGGCAGCACCAGACAAACAGCTTTGCCCACTCAGGGATGCCAGCTAGAGACTCATTCTAATCTCTGCACACACACACCCCTTTTTAATTATCAGAGATTTATTATACCATCTTGAGGGCATGTTAAAAAAGCGTAGGCTAGCTGATGTCGTTTATGAAGACACTGCCTTCTCCTCTGCGCTACGCCTGCCAGCAAGGAAATGAAAATCATTTTCCAAAATCGAGGTGTAGTAAATTGTGTTAAACCAATAAGACGTTAATGTTTGGACAAATCGGGCTCGCGCAGCATCTGACTCCAGGCCCAATCAGGCGGTCCGATTTACCACCTCATATTATTTAATGTTAGTGGCGTAACTGGCTTGTAGCTGGCTGGCATGGGGCTGGCAGCTGAATCAATTACCTGCAAACACTAATTTAGAGCATGCTCAATTGGCCGTGTAAGCAGGTCCCGGTTCACATTTACTACAAGGAGATTAATAACTTGATGCCGTTGACAGCCTGGGACCTTAATTGGGATTGCTGTCTTTCCCCACCCCCATCTGTGAAGGGATGATTGGGGGCCCTGTCATGACAGCTTGTGGGGGTGGGGACTGTGAGGAACTTAAAAGACAGGTTCTGTGGGTATGACCATGTCCCAGGGCCTTGCCCCTGACCCTGTTCTCTCCAGTGAAGAAATCCCTCTCCACAGTCTTCAACCCTGTCTGGAACCCCTCCACTAGGACTGGGATTTTCTAGGTTCCTGTCGCAGGCAATAGCTCACAGGGGTAGCCTCCTGTTTTCTGTTAGGCCAGTGTTAATGAAGAACTTGCCCAGCTGCGCATTTTTAAAATTGAAGGTCTTACTGTTTTTTCCTGTGCTTTGGACAAGTGGAATGAGTCATGTGTCCTCTGTCTTCAGGGTACCTGTTACGTCCAGATTTGGGGGGGTGGGGTAGGGCCAGCCTAAGGGCCTTCATCTCATTATCACATACATGTCACACCTAGACACACTATGCACTGATGCCTCCTCCCACACACATCCCTACACCTCCATGCTCCTGAATACATGGCACAAACACATCTTCTGTGTGCCCAACATGTTGCATACTGTACACACATCACACTCCACACACACTAGCACACTCATGCCACACCTCATAGATACACATAAACTTCTAGTAACCCCAACTTGGCTATTCCATCCATGTCACAAACACGTCTGTGTGCCCAACATGTTACATACTGTACACACATCACACTCCACACACACTAGCACACTCACTCCACACCTCATAGATACACATAAACCTCGAGTAACCCCAACTTGGCTATTCCATCCATGTCTCCAGGTGCTGGGGCGGTGAAACTTCCCGTGCACCAAGGTCTCAAGTTGCAGAACCCTAGTCATTTTTCCTTTAAGCAGGCCAGGTTCTTTTTGTCTTTAAGGGGTTAGAAACTTGAGCTACAGTAAGGACAGAGGAAGGCTGGAGAGGGAGGGAGGGCAGGCGGGAGGGAGGGAGGCAAGGCTCCAACTTGCTTCTCCTGGAGTTCAGAGCGTCAGGGCAGCAGGCAGCCTGCAGCACATGGGCTCTGTGGCTCTGTGGGCCCTGACTGCACCCCTCACTCTGGGTGGGCAAGCCCTGGCTGCTCTGGCAGTCTGCTGGAGCTGACTCCAGATCTCTGGACTCCTGATTCTCAGGTTCTTCCCTTCCCCTCCTCCTGTTCCTCCTCCTCCTCCCCCTTCTCTCCTCTTCCTCCTCCTTTTCTTCCTCACCTTTCTTTTTCATCACTTTTCCCCCTTCTCCTCTTCCTCCTCCTCTCCCTCCTCCTCATCCTTACTTCCTCACCCTCCTCCTATTCTTTTCTCATGGAGATGAAGCACAGGCCTGAGCACATAGGCGAAACACTACCTCTGAGCCACGCACCCGCCCTCCATTTTGTCAAAGTCTCACTACGTAGCCAGTTTCAATTCAAGCGCCTCCTATGCTTGCCTCCCAAGTGCTGGTTTTAGAAGAGATCCTCACTTCCTTGTTCACCATCCCTCTAGGCACTGTCATCTCTGAAGAGTGACCTCTGTGCCCACACTGCCCTCTTGCTCTGTGACTTGCCCAGATGCCTTGTTTACTGGGCATGAGGTCAGACCCAGCCTTGTATGTCCATAGCCAGTGTTGGAACTCTTCCTGAGTCATTCAGCAAGCCTGGCGGTGGTGCTTGTGGATGTCACTCAGAGGTCTGTTTCCTTCTCGGAAGATTCTGGAGATGCCCAGTTTCCAGCTAAGGTACATTCTGACCTGATCCGGCTTCAGCCTGGGCGTATCTAGATATCAGTGGGGCTCTCCCTAGTTTACTGTCTGCCCCCTTGTAAAGGATACTTGGGTTTTGAAGAGAAGGAGATATTGGGGACAAACCTGGAGTGCAGAGACATGATTGGTGGACCTGCTCTGTGAGCCTGCTTGTATTGCCCATAGGTGGTGCCCGGATGTTCCATATCAGACGCAGCTGCATTCAGCCCGAGTTGAAGAATGAGAGCTTTGTGTAGAACAGCTCATTCAAAAGGGATGATAGTCTACCGGGAGCCCACATCTGGGTTCGGGAAACCCTTTATGGCCTTGGTGGCCTGATGTTGGTTTCTTCCCAGCACTTCCTTGGTAGCCCACCATGTCAGAGGTCAGCAACACCCCCACCCCACCTTCACTCCGAGTGCCCTCATGAGTGTGTGCAAGCAAGTGCTCTCTGTAAATACACAGTCAAGTGATGAACTGGTCCAGGGTATAGAGACAACATCATCTGAAGCAGGCATTCTTTCCAGCGCCAGTGCTGTCAGAACCCCAGGATGGGCCCAGTGGGTGCTTTTGTGGATCTGTGCTGTTTCAACACTAAGGGGTTCTGTTTATTTCAGATAATTTTTATCATAAGTTTAAGGAAGCTGTCTTCCTGGTTTGCTTGGAGATTGTATCAGGAAAGGATGTGGAATGTTATCAGCTGCCTTTTAAGCATCTTGGGTGAGAGGGAGAGAGAGAGAGAGAGAGAGAGAGAGAGAGAGAGAGAGAGAGAGATATTCGGAAAGTTTTCATATTTTAAAAATGTCTGTAACATTTTTATCTTATCTGTTTATGAGTGTCTATGTATGAGTGCATGCATGTCTGTGTGGTGTCCCTGGAGATCCAGAGGAGACCGTCAGTCCCCTAGAGCTGCAGTTAGGGAAGGTTGTGAAGCCCCTGAATCGGGGACTGGGAACCTAACTTAGGTCTTCTGCAAGAGCAGGAAGTACTTTTAAATAAGGTTTTAGATGAGAGTTGTGGACACACTGCGTCTCCTTCACCTCTGCTGGAATTGCTGTGGAAGGCTTGGCCCCTCAGGATGGTTACTGTTAGCTAATCCCGCTGGTTTCCCAGCATCCACCCAGTGTCTTCTCCTGACTGAGGAGAGCCTATGGAACCTAGTTGCTCTGTGTCCTGGAGCTCCCCAGAGCCTTGGCAGTCCCTCGGCCCGCCCTGGTTTGTGATGACCTTGACAGTGGTAAAGAGCCAGACTTAGGTGTTGGGAAGGACACCTCCCCGTTGCAGCTCCTCAGGCATATGCTGGGGTTATGTGGTATTTGGAGGAAGTACAGTGCCGTTGTCATCAGAAAATGGCAAGGCCGAAGCTGTCACTCGATGCATGCTTGTCAGTGTGGACCTGGTCACCTGCCTAGGTTTGGTTTGGCTTGTTTGGTTTTTCCTGTGAGGTGACTCCCACCCTTCCTGTTCCACTAGCTCACTCTGTGACAGGGCACTGTGCACAGGCTGCGCATGGGCGTGGGGGGGTCAGCCCCACCTCCTGGAGGGGGGCCCGACGCCTAGGTGCACAGTGCTCTCTTCTCCCCTGGTTATTTAGTCAGTGTTTTATACTCATTTCTATTTAGACTCTTGGATGCTTACTTTAGATTTTGGATTGCAATCTGGACTGAGGCCATCCATCTCAATGCTCCAGTCGTTCTGACTCCGAGAGCTGAAGGCTCCTTCATTTGGCTCTTGTGTCTCTTTGATAAACACCTGTCCTTTTGCCTTCCGAGCACTGCCTTGGGTTTCTCTCAGATTGCAAGATGCTCCGGGCTCATCTTGTATATTCTTCGTTCAAGCCCTTGAGGGAGACATTTCTCTAAGGCATGCTAGTTGCTGTTACTGGAGAATCATGTCAGAAACCAGGATCGGGCTGGAGAGATGAATCAGCCCATAAGAATACCTGCTACTATTGTAGAGGACCTAGCTCCCACACGGTGGCTCACAGCCATAATTCCAGGTCCAGGGGATTCAATACTGTCTTCTTGTGTCTGTGGGCACCTGCACACCAGTGGTATACCTATGCTTACATATAAGTAATGCCTTTTTTTTTTTTTTAAGAAATCAACCAAGGTTTAGTAGTAGCCATGCCTCAGGTGATTACAGCAAACTTCTGCCACAGAGCCAGAATAGCATGCCGGCACACACTCTGTTCTGCTGGGTGCCTTGCTGTGTTAAACAAGCTGAAAGTGTGTGTGTGTGTGTGTGTGTGTATGTGTGTGTGTGTACACGTGCGCACGCGCGCATATGTGTCTGTCAGTGGGGAGCCAGAGGGTTTTCTTGTAGTTTTGTGGTTAGAGTTCCTAGAGATGGGTATCCTGGACATTTGGGTCCCAGCTCTGCCACTTTACCATCTGTGTGACACTGGGCAGGCTGATAACATTGTACCTCCCATTCCTCATCTGAGATGTTTGCTAACAACCCTTCCTAGCCTGGTTGAGCGGGTCCAGTGAGTATAGATATTGGTATAGTGTCTTACTATCTGCCATTATGGGGTTAGCTTATTAGGTTTTCCATTCAAATTGTATATAGTATCAGAACAGAAGATCTAGCTCCAAATGCCGTTCCACTCAACCATTAGCCATATTTAGGGTCATAGTATAGTTAGCAAGCCCACCTTCATCCCCAATTTTCTTTTGGGGGGACCGATATAGAAAGCACGAAAGGCTGACATCCTGTGCCGCCGTTGAACCCCATTTTGCAGGTGGGGTTTCTGCAGAGCTGAGTCACTCTACACTCTCACCCGGAGCATCAGTGTAGGATAGCTTTGTGCAAAGGTTTTACTTTTACCAAGGACTTTAAATTACCTGTTTTATGCTCCTCCGTTTTTAAAGTCTCTCCTTCATATCCACAGGTATATTTCCTTTCACCTTCCTACTATGAATCTGTGTTCTTCCTCTATCGATTAGTTTGTAACAGTTGGGTCTGTTTTATTGATTTCTTCATACAGTCAATCTGTCCTAAATTTCTTTTCTGGGTCCGATGTTTGTTTGACTCATGGATTTCCAATTCCATCCTTAAGCCCTTTCTCTTCTCTTCCAGATGCTTTTTTTGAACATCCATGTTTAAAACCTGTTTGGATGAATCTTAACTCTCTTCTCAGATAATATATTGATTTGGGCTAATTTGTTACTAAGCACCTTTGGTCATATTTTAGTAAGTTTTGATTGATTTGTTTTTTGACCGAGAAATGAACTAATTCGTTCCAGATTGATATGTTTGGATTTTTCCTGGTTAACTTTTTGTTATTAGTCACTGGGTGTATCACCATTTGTAATAAGAAGATAAAGCCTTTTGTAAAAAAAAAAAAAAAAAAAAAAAAAAACACACACTTTGAGATTTTTCTTTGTGGCTTATTTTATAGTATTTTTGTCAGCGTTTTATAGAGTATTAAACTTGCTTAATTTTTAATTTAGAGTGACTATTTCAGTGCACACCCATTGGGTTCTGGTCATCTATCTCCTCTCCTTCCTCTTCTTCTCTCTCCTTGGGTTTGCTCTCAGACTGAGAGATGCACTTTATGAACTCCCCCTCATGAGGGGCGGGGTTTGAGGGATGCGGGTTGCTGGCTCTTATGTCTGTGTTTATCATAGTTGACCTTTTCACATTACAAGAAATCCCTTTTAACTATTTGATCAGAGTCCTGAATTTTATTTTATTTTATTTTCGTTTTTTTGAGACAGGGTTTCTCTGTGTAGCCCTGGCTGTCCTGGAACTCACTCTATAGACCAGGCTGGACTAGAACTGAATTTTATTTATATCTGATTTTGTTAGTGGTGTTATATGCTTTCCTTGTGTTAGGTTTCCTGCTGTCTTTGTTCTCCTGTTTTTGTTTTTGTTTGTTTTGTTGGTTTTTGCTTTCTTTTTGTGTGTGTGTGTGTGTTTTTGAGAAAAAAAATCTTGCTATGTAGCCCTACTTGGTTCCCCTACCTCTGTCTCTTGAGTGCTGGGATAAAAGACAGGTGTCACCATATCTGGGATTATTTTTTCAGACTTATTGATTGATTGATTGATTGATTGATCGATGTGTGTGTGCAAGTTTGGCCTACTTGGAAGTGCACCACACGCATACAGTGCCCATGGAGACCAGAAGAGGGCATTGGATCTTCTGGAACTGGAGTATTAGCTAGTTGTGAGCTGCCTTTTTTGGTGCTGGAAACTGAACCCAGGTCCTCTACGAGGGCAACAAGTGTTTTTAACTGCTAAGCAGTCTCTTTGGCCCAATGTTTCCTGGCTTATTATTTGTTATTTATTTTGTGGTGCTGGGGATATATCCCAAAAACCTGTACACACAGGACAACAACTGTTGCACCACTGAGCCACACCTATTTTATTTCATTTCATTTTATTTTATTTATTTTATTTTATTTTTGAGATTGTCTTCTCACTGTCCTGAAACTCACTGTAAATGCTAGCTGGCCAGCAAGCCCCAGGTCCACCTGGCTTTTCCTCCCAGCTCTAGGCTTATGGACACAGAAATGCCATGCCTCTGTGGTCCCTCTTCCTTTATTTTGATGTCTTCTATTGCTTCTAAATTGGAGTTTATTCCAAATAGAAGGCCCTCACTGGTGTTAGCAGGGGCATTCACATTACTGTGGTGGGCTGGGGTGTAGGTCTGTGGTAGAATACTGGCCAAGCATGTGCAAGGCTCTGGGTTTGGAACCTTAGTACTGTAAGTAAACAAAACAAAACAGAACAAAAAAGCAGAAAATTTCTTACCTGGCACGTTTCCGGGGGAGGCAGCATGCCTATTCTCTCCCCTGCAGTTCCTGGATGCTTTCTGGTTTCTGTTTTAACTTTATAGCTTTGATTTTTTTTTCCCTGCTGCTTTGAGCTCTTGAAGTGTCCTTTGTGTTCTTTCATATGCATCCCGCTTTCACTGTGGAGTCACCTGTAAATTAAGAAACAGATGACGTGCATTTCTCTGCTGGCTGTCTGTATTAAAATTAAATTCACATCTCTGTCACAATTAAAGAATTGGAAACCAAGCATGCACTTGCTTTTCAATCCTTTTTCCTTTTACCTCCTAGTTGTGTGGTTTTGTGATGGGTTTTATACAACGTATATTTCCTTGAATTGTTTTCCACGTGTACATTATTTTTATACTGATTTAAACTTATGTTGCTAAAATCCTTTCCTTGGGAGAAGCAAAATCTGCCCCTCCTCCTAAGGTCCTTGTTTCAAAGCGAGATACTAGTTTGTTAGAGTTCACTCTGGGGAACCAAGGAATTTATTAGGCTGAAGTGGTAATGCCACCATTGAGAGAAACTCGCCAAAGAACTGCTCGTGAGGTTCCTGCAGCAGCTTGCTGCTTCCTCTGACTTGGGTCGATTGGCAGAACGATGTGGAGTTTTGCAAAGTCAGACTCACAGGCTGAGGTAAGACTCGAGGAGCTCATGTGATGTTTGGAGGGAGTATAAAGAGGACTCGATGGATTGTGAGGGGTTTGCTTGTGAAGCTGCCTGTGCAATGGTTCTTGGTCTTGCATCTTCACTGATCTACGCTTTGTTGAGAGAGGCATGGCAGAGAACTTCTCCTGGAGTCCCTACTGGTCCAAATCCCTCCCACTGAGTCATACTGATTCAACTGAGGCCTAGCTGTTCCTGTTAGGTTGTGCCACTGCTGCTGCCATTCCAGCAGTGCTGAACTAGACTGCTGTATAGCTGTGAAGTGTTTGCGAATGGATTGAGTCCCATGTTGGGCGCCACATATAGGCATGAATTGTTTGCAACCTACTTTAATAAGTGTTCAACCTCTCCTCTTACCCACCACTCATCAGAGGTAGTGGAAGAGAAAAGTTATTAGGATATGGGGAAAGTGGACCTGTTTAGCAATTGGGGGGGGGGGGGAGCTCAATCGTCTTTGGCAGCAGTTCAGTCCCAAAGCAAACACCAAATACAACTCAGCAGCTGTAGACCAGTCTTCTAGGCATGCAGACACCGCACACAAACCAGCAGCTGTAGTTCAATCCTAAAGAAACCACAGGCTCACCAACCAGCCTAAGGCAAGGCCATGGAATCAGCAAGCTGCCACAGGAACTTCACGAGCAGTTCTTTGGCTTTACCACTTCATCAGGCTTAAAAGCAATAGTTGGGGATTACAGGCAGGAGTGTGGGTGACACCGGAAGGTCAGTACCTAGCATAATGTCTTCCCCATGGCTGCATGCATGGAGAACCCTTCTTTATTTCTTCCCAGTCTCTATACTTCTGAACCCTCTCCGAGGCCATGTGTAGTTAGGGCAGAATTAGATGTGCTGCTGGTCAATGTGGTGGCCAGCAGGAATGGTTAGACATTCTGGTGAGGGTCTCAGGACCCTCTCCAGCTCTCCTCAGATCTATAAGAGAATGTTCCCTATGTAAGCCCTACTGTGATACTGCTTGACAGTGGGCACAGCTGAACGGTGGCTTAGAGGACAGAAGTTCAGCAACAACCTGAACCTATCTTAGCAAAGTCACTCATTGCCTTTACTTACAAGCCTCATGCTTGCTAAGTCTTGGCTCAGCATTTGGAGTGTCTCACGTGCGGGAGAATCTTTTGTGATCGATGATGGCATAAATGGATTTTGAGTCTCTGTTCTCCCAGAAAACTGAGGTCTTTGACAAGTTACACTCTTGCTCTTTTCCAGAGAACTTTTAGGCTTCTTGCCTAGACAGATGCCCCCAGGATTCTTGAGAGAGATGGTTATTTCCCGTGACTCTCTCGTGGTCCTGTTCAGAAGGAGGATACTTTGAAAGTCTAGGGTAAATCTGTCTCCCTGCCAGACACTGGACGACAAAGCTTAGGGAGGCTGTTTCAGTCTTTGCTTGGGCGAGCAGGGCTCTGGTAGAGCTTCCAGTTTTTTAGTGGGTGGCACCTCACATCTTAGCAAGATTTAGAGCAGTGGGTTCTGACTTTGGCCCATCAACTCTGTCCAGAGGAGCCACCACATGAAACACAGGAGCAGATGAGGTGAGGAGACGCACCCTGCTGACTAACGTATGTTACAGGCTTATGGAGTCAAGGCTGTTGCCTGAAAGGCTATTCTGCCTGCAGTATCCTGGGCTGGTAGTCCTACCCAACTGGCAGGGTCACATGGCACATCATTACTGTCCTTAGCCCTCAGACCACTCCCCAGCAGGTCATGTGATCTGAGACCTGTGATGGAATGGTTTATCATGCCATCCTAGACAAGTCCCTCAACCCCCATCTCTCTGTAGCTTCCTTCCAGGTTAAAGTAATATGGTGTTATTGAAAGTAATATGGTGGGGCTGGAGAGATGGCTCAGCAGTTAAGAGCACTGACTGCTCTTCCAGAGGTCCTGAGTTCAAATACCAGCAACCACATGGTGGCTCATAACCATCTGTAATGAGATCTGATGCCCCTTTCTGGTGTGTCTGCTACAATGTATTTATATATAATAAATAAATTTTTTAAAGTAATATTGTATCGGCAGAGCCATGCACTTAGGCCTGGGCTGTCCCTGTGAGCCCCTACGATGCCTGTCTGTGTCTCTGGTGCATCTTTGAAATGCCTGCTCTCACAGACTCTGCTGGGGGCAGAGCCCACAACACTTGAGCTTTTGGGGGAGACATTTCTTATTTTACCACAACAGACATTGTGGCTCTGGCTCTATTCACTCAGCTGACCGAGAGCTGTCAGGTGGGTCCTGGACGCCTTCTGGAAGTGCTCAGGTACAGAAGAAAGGGAATGGATATTTACGTTGTAGATAGACTGTGGGAGGTGAACCCGCAAAAGCTAAGGAGTGGGGTGTGAGCTGTCTACCTCCTTTCCTCAGACATCTTCACCAGCTGTGGTTGGCTTTGCCTGCCTTTTCTTTAGGGCAGCTGTTGCAGTGCCAGGGAAATGTTAGCAGTCCCCAAAAACAGACAGGAACTGATCTGATGCAGCTCACAGCAGGGTTTTTATTCTATTTTTTTATTCTATTAGAGCTAGCGTGCCTGCTGCCGCCACCGCACCCACCCCCACCCTGCCAGTGCACCACTGTTACATAGGACAGTTTTGGTGGAGGGGGGAGCCCTGAATGTTTATTAGGGCAAGGCTCTATAGTAAGCAGCAAGCAAGGAGTACATGGTACATGTGCAAGCATCTAATTGGAAAGTTCCTGTGGCCTTTTACATAATTGGCTGGTGCTGGGAGTCATATTGTAAACTTAATTTCTGCTCCCCTGTGCATTGGTGGTCATTAGGCAGGGGACAGGCTTGTAACCTGGGGGTGCAGGTTTGTTGGAATAACCCAGAGACGATGGTCATGTTGAGGGTGTAACCTGGAAATGCTGGTCTTGTTGGGGATTAGCCTAGAGACTGGGTTTTGTTAGGAGGCAACTTGGAAACTAATCCTAGGTACCAGCCTGTTAGTTTACCTAAGTTTAAACTTAGGTCAGGTTCTCTAAAATGGAGGCTGAACTTAAAAGATTTGGCATCCCACTGTCAAGGTAGTTTGGCTCCTGTGAGCCAACCTCTGAGGGAGGGTGGTTACCTAGGGGCCCTCACACCATGTTGGCACCCTCCTGCTAAGCCACACCCCTTCCCTGCTCCTCCTGCTTACTTTTTTGTTTGTTTTCTGGGACAGGGTTTCTCTGTGTAGCACAGGCTGTCCTAGAGCTCACTCTGTAGACAAGGCCTCTGCCTCCTAGGGCCTCACTAGGCTGTTCTTGATCTTATTCCTTACCTCAGACAGGCCTTGCTACCCCCTGCCTCTGCCTCCTCAGTAGCTGGATTGATAGGCCTTTACCACCAGGACAACTGCATCAGGAAGTTTTTATCATGGCGAAGGCCAGAGTTTATATTCTGGTAGCCTCTGAATTCTGGTTAGTAGATACCCTCAGTTTGGTCCATACAGTGTTTGTTTTTTTTTAAATAATAATTTTTATTTTTATTTTTTGAAATTGTAATTGTATTATGTCATTTCAGCTGGTCGTGGTGGCGAACACCTTTAATCTCAGCACTCAATAGTGGTGACAGTAGCCTTCAGGTGCAGGACATGGCCTCTTCCAACCCTTCCCTCTGCCACCCCCAATCCTTCCCCTAGCCCTCCCAAAGCTCCTTTCCCACCTTTCTTCTACCAGAACCTCCCAGACCTCTCCTCCGCCCCAGGCTGACTTTCTATCACACTAAGAATGCTTACTCTCTCCTAGGTAAAAAAAAGATTTCTCATACCAATGTCTCTATCAAGAAGAGGGCGGAGGGACAGAGGGGAGTCTAAAGGGTCACATAATTTTAAAAGAGAAAAGGGCAGTGCTATGGGCGAAAAATAAAAAGGCTTTGTGTTTTCTGCCTAAATGCCTGGTGGGCTCTGCTCCTGCCAGAGCCCTCTGGGCCTCTGGGTGAGCCCTGCTCCCACCCCAGGAGCCCCCACCCTTCCTGACACACTCCCAAAGGAGTTCCTGGTAGATCAAAAGGGTGCAGAGATCCCACGCCCATCTCAGAGAGGCTTGGTCCTCCCTCCTTGGTATCAGGAGACAGTGTGGAACCGTGGGGGGTCCAAGGAGGATTGTCCCAGAGGAGAGGTGATGTCAGTTTGACTTCTGGTGCAGGCAGACGGTTATGATTAGCAGCCAGCTTCCTTGCCGAAGCTAGAGAATTCTCATCCAGACCTTGTACACGCCAGTGCAAAACGACGTTCCCTATGGGAGCAATTATCTCGGGCTGGGAGTTTTTCCCTCCCAGCTCTGGATTCTGTGGATGTCATGATGGGTTTAACCCTGGAACTCTGAAAGGCGTTTCCATATCCACCAGTAGACACATCTGCTCTTGAAACCTGGAGTTAGTTTCTGTGGCACACAGGGCAGGGCGGGGAGAGGGTTCTTCCTGGGGAGACCCCAGTTCCTGGGCCTCCCAGCCCATGCTAACCTCTACCCTGCCCACAGGTCAGGCTGTGCTTGGCTTCGCTCAGTCAGGGGCATAGATGGTGAATGTTGTCAGCACTCTGGGTTCTTACAGCGACTGTCCAAGAGCATGCCACAGTGTGGGACCCAGACTCCCAGGGCGCCCCTAGAGCAAGCAGATGAAGAATGCCTAGGGCAGGCGGTCAGCAGGCTGACCACCTCCCTCGGATCAGACACATCTGCTGTGCCTGCAGCTGCCGCAGAGTGACTGACTCCCAACTCACTGGCAAGTCTGAAGAGGCTCTGACACCCGAGGGAGCCAGCTGCTAATGCTGGATGGTACCCAGTGCTGTTCAGAGGCCTCCAGCTAGGGGGCTGCACTGTCAGGGTCCTGTCCTGCCTACAGGATAATGTGTTTGTCAGGTATCCAGGGTTTTAGCAACTTTAGAAGCCTGGTAGGGGTGTGGCTACAGGAAAGGGCCTGTAGTGGTTGCCTGCTGCTTGCAGACCTAGCCAGCTGCCTTCACATGAATTCTACATGTGACAGCCTGGTTCTGTGTTAGAGTCGGGACCTCACCTTTGCATCCCTACCTGATCCTGCATATACACACACTCACACACATACATACCTCACTCACTCATTCACTCTCACACACTCATATGCATATCCACTCACATTTACACACTGACACACGCTCACACACTCCCACACACTCATGCACTTATACACACACTACTCACACGTATACTATCTCACACACTTGCACACTCACATATGCCCCTTAGCACTCATTCTATAGACACATGGTCTCTATAACAGTATCTAATAGCAATCTGGGTCTTTCCAATTTATGAGGGGCAAGCACTGTGTCTGCACGTGGCTTAGAGTGGGTCCCATGTTACTCAGCCTTCAACAGCAGCACTGTGGCTGCCCAGGGCCTTCTCTGGGCCATCCTATCTAGAAACAGGTGTGTGTGGCACTCCCAGTAGGGAGTTCTGGAGCCGCTTGGTAGCCAGCTCTTCCTGTCTGCCCTGCCCCTGGCATGGCAGGTGCTTGGGTGGCTGAACCTGGCTACGCTTCATTTGCACTGTGTGATTTTCTACCTGTTCATCCGAGCAGGAGAAGCAGGCTCAGTTCCTTCCTAGACAGCTGACGGCAGAGGAGAAAGATTCACCTGAAAGCTGTATGGCCTCGCATAGGTGGAGGAAGCCTGAGTAGGACTGGGAAGGGAGGAGGTGAAGGCAGCCTGCAGAGCCTCGCCCCAGGACTGGACTGGACGGGACGGACAGGACAGGGACGAGCAACTGAGCATGCCCTGTGGTGGGCTGAGGGCTTGTTTTCTAGGCAGCAGGGCTGGAGATGAGGTTCCTTTTGGATACTGTATGCAAACAGGGCACCTCCTCCCTCCCTCTAACCACGGTCAGTTGGCATATGCCCTGAGATTGTCACTGGCATTGTGCAGGAGGCAGCAGGGACTTGGCCTGCCTTGGCCATGCAAGCTGCACAAGCCTCATCAGTCTACACATGAAAACACTGTAGAGAGCATGTGGCTACGGCCAGAGCGGCAGTGGCAGCGTGCTAGCCAGTGCTGGCCGCCCTTGTGCTGGCTTATGCAGAAGCAGCTTTCACAGTCTATATACTTCTAGCCACAGCCAGAGTCTTTGAATCATTTATCTCGGCAGCTCGTCTTAAAGCCAGAGAAAGGTGGAAATTCATCTGGATCCTGAGAAAAGCGCCTAGGAGAAAAAAGTGTCTGGTGGCTGCCGTGATGGGTGGTGTGCCTGGAGATAGTGCTGGTGGTTGGGAGATCAAACAGCTGAGGAATGGTTTTGTAGGAAGAACCTGGGGAATTCTAAGTAGATAATGAGGAGTGACTCTCTCTTGATTCATGACGAGGCTTGGCAATCAATCTCAGATGCTTTGAAGAGGAAAAGAGCGAATCCAACAGGCTCACAATCTGGTTGGGACCACTAGTCCTTGCAGGGCGGAGTGGTCAGAACCCCCCCCCCTGCTGGGGGCAAGCATGTCCTCTCCTCTCCTGACGATCCAGGTCTCTCCTCCACACTGTGTCAGGGTCTGGCTTGGAGGAGAGGGTTCCTCTGTCTTTTTTCTGACTCCTGCTAAGTAAGGTATTAACTTTGGCCCAGGTAGATTTCCAGTTTAGAATTCAAGTGAGGGTGATTTGGGTCCCTGTGGTTTGTGG
This sequence comes from Apodemus sylvaticus, assembly GCF_947179515.1. Lineage (NCBI taxonomy): Eukaryota > Metazoa > Chordata > Mammalia > Rodentia > Muridae > Apodemus > Apodemus sylvaticus. Next base: position 178,759,092 of record NC_067472.1, on the reverse strand, counting down.
CCACACCCTACCTGATGTATCTGGGGACTCTTCTGTCGTCCCTTTGCCTTAGAGGTACAGGCATCAGTCAGCTCAGAGTTCAGTAACAAAATACCACAGACTGGGAGGTTTGACAACAGAAATTTATTCCTTGTGACTCTGGAAGCGGGCAGTCCAGAATCAAGGAATCAAGCCATGCCCAGTTTTTTTTTTATGTGGTTCTGAAATTGGAATTCAGTGCCTCTTATTTACAAAAGCAAGCGCTTTTACCCACTGATCTATCTCTCCAGCCCCGTGTCTGTACTTCTGTAAAATCCTGTCTTCACATATAGTTATGTTCTGGGATCTGGGATGAATCAGGGAGGATCACTATGCAAATAGTGCCTCTGCCACATGCAGAAACTGCATGGGCCCCTGGTCACTGCCCCCACACTGTGGGGCTCACACTGAAGGTAGCTCAGCTACTGTCTAAGAGATTTACACTTTAAAACATGTATGCATGTAGAGTTACAGGTAGATGTGGCTGCTAGAGGCTAAACTCAGGTCCTCAGCAAGAACAGTAGGCATTCTTAACCACTGAGCCATCTCTCCAGCCCTAGGTATCATCTTCTTTCAAGGCTGGCCTCTAGGGCCGGGCACACAGATGACATCCAGAAGGATGACATAGGGAGAGTGTCTTAGTCACACTGTTCTGTTGCTGTGAGGAGACACCATGACCAAGGCAACTCTTATAAAAGAATGTATTTAAATGGAGGCTGGCTTACAGGTTCAGAGGATTAGTTCAATATCATGGCAGGGAAGGGAGCCTGACTCTGGAACAGTAACTGAGAGCTACATCTTGATCTGTAAGGGAAGGGAGCAGCGGGGGTCACGGGGAGAGAAAGACCCTTTGCCTGGTGTGGCTTTTGGAACCTCAAAGCCCCCCACCTCCACCCATCCAGTGATGAACTTCCTTTAACAAGACCTCTTGATCCTTCTCAAACAGTGCCACTCCCTGAAGGCCAAGCATTCAAATATATGAGCCTGTGGGGTCCATTCTCTTCCAAACCAACAGCAGAAGGGACACCTGCATAGTAAAAGGTTTCTTTGTCTGAGGAATTGAGGAGCTGGCTCTGTAGTGCCACATGCTGGGAAGATGAGTAGCAAAAGGAATGAGTGAGTCCTTGTGGGGAGGGGAGGGGAGGGCAGGGCAGCAGAGCCAGTCCTCAGTTCTGCTCACAGCAAAGGGAGCTGGACTGCAATCCTGTCAGCTGGGGCTGGGGCTCTGGGTGGCTGGTAGACGGAGGGAGGGTGGTAAGGAGGCCGGTGAGTGTGTCTGTGCAAGCAGGCGTTCCCTCAGACATAGCTTGGGTGCTGGGATGAGAAAAAAGGAAGAATGGTAGTGAGTCTCACTGCCAGGTGGTGGCCTTGGCTGGTTGAGTGTGGCCTGTCCCCACCAGAGAAGCTGATCCAGGTAGTCCTAGGCAACACACACACACACACACACACACACACACACACGATATGTGGGGGCGCATATATATGACAATGCCCATGAAACGCACTCTCAAGTCAAACCATGCTGCTTCCAGCACATTTACTAGCTTTACAAACATTTATTGATCACCTCCTTTGTATTAGATACTACTACTATTCCTATGGAGAGCGGTAGAGCACAGCTGCACTGGTTACTTTTTCCATCTTTATGACAGGCAGAAGCCACACATTTTAGATGTGGCAAAGATATGTGGCTGCTTCATATTATGATAAATGGGGAAGCAAAGAGCTTGGGCAGGAAGCAGAGATAGAGATAACTTTCAAGGACCACCCCCAGTAGTCTGCGTCAGTGAGCTAGACACCTTGTTCCAAAGGTCCCAAAGTTCCCTCCCCAACAGTGCCACTGGCTGGGGACCAGGCTTTCAAATACTTGAGCCTAATGGGGGACATTTCAGACTCCATAGCAAGAGTTCTTAGGACTTCCAGTGGACATTGTTGAAGACCTGTTTACAGGCCAGCTCTGGTCTGGACCCCATATGTATCTATAATTAAATGAGGGTGCGATCCATCAAATCCTCAGAGCAGCCCCGAGAGCACAGTGACCATTCTTAAGCTCCTTTAATGGACGAGGAACAAAGAAGCAGACTAATTTGTCCATGTTCATGCCAGGGGCAAATTGGGGAAGCAGGATTTGGAGATTGGCTTGTCAGCCCCAGGGCCTACCACAGGGCCTCTAGTGAGGCCTGCCACCCAGCAGGTATCCTGTGAGCACTCCTATCAAGAGAGGGAGTGAGGCTGCGTGGGGATTGAGACCCCGAAGCTCCTCACCAGGCACCGGGGCAGGGGCAGGGGTGGCTGCTCAGGGAGGGTGGCATCAGATCTGGGTCACGGTCACCTGGGTCTGTGTGCCCTCCAGCAGCCATGCTTCCTGGGGATGTGGTTGTCATGGCCCAGTGGTTATCGAGGAATCAGGTCTACAGTGCTGGGATGGCAGATAAAGGGCGTGTTGTTGGTGTTGCAATGGGGTATATGTGCCAGTTGGTCCCTCTGGGTTAGGCAGAGGCCACAGCCTCCTCAGAAAGATGTTAAATGCCTACATGTGATTCCGTAGAGACCATTTCAGGAAGTCTCTGGGCTAATGTCTCTAGGCTTCCAAGAAGCAACAGAACCCTTTTCCTTCAAGAGCGCGCGGGGGGGGGGGAGGGGGGCTTCCGTCCGTCTGTCTGTCTGTCTGAGACAGGATCATGCTATGTAGTCACATAGTCCAGCTAACCTCTGACTCCCAAGCTTCCTGCCTATGAGTCTTGAATACTGGATTTACAAATGACTACCATACCTGCCCAGACCAGGAGTATCCAGAATTGTTTCCACCAACCTTAGGTGACCCCAAATTGGTCAGGAATTACATCTAAGGCTGTCTGTTTCAGAAAGCTTTTGACTCAGAACCAAGCAAGCCGACAGGTGTCCACTACACGTTGTCCATCCTTGCTGGGCAGCCTGTCTGGTTCCTACTGCCTGGCATGGCATCCGCAGACGGCCCATGCTAGTTTGTTAGATCACAAATACTTACTGCATAATGGCAAGTGTCAGACTCTTTTCTGGGAGCTGGGGAAGCAGAAGCAAGGAAAAGCTGTCTGGAGATAAATCAAGTAAAGTCAAATGTCACATGTATTTGGTGACAAATTCAGTGTCAAAAACTGAAGTCAGGGAAGGTAATGAGGAGAATATTGGGCGTCATTTGTCATTAGTTTTAAGAGGGCGGTTGGTTGCCTTGGCGTTCTGTCCCTGGGACACTCCTGAGATGATCAGCCTATAAAGAGGAAGGTTGTTTTGGTTCACAGATGTACTGTTCTAGTTCACAGTGTAGCAGTTACATTGCTTTGTGCTTATGACAAGGCAACATCATGGTAGGAGCATTTGGCAGAACAAACGTGTTCACCCTGTGGCTAGAAAGCAACAGAGAAGAGGGACAGGTGTTTCACTGTGCCCATGTGCCCAGTGGCTTGAAGACCTCCAGCCAGGCCTACCTCTAAAAGTTTCCAGCACCAAAGCAACTAAGCCTTTACCTTGTGGACCTTAAGGGGTGTCAGTCCAGTGAGATGTGAAGTTGGTAAGAGGCCCAGGCTACCAGAACAGAAAGGGTTAAGGGTAGGAGACAGGGTTGGGGCACAGGTTCCCAAGTAGAGAAAAGACTTGGTGAGAAGGCTCATGGCTGGAGCAGACTGCAAGGGGGGAAAGGCAAAACAGGGAGTTTGTGGAGGGGCCTAGAACCAAGATGGTGGAGATGAGGATGGTTCAGGGACTGAGGGTGGGCAACCAATCCTACCCCTTTCTCCCAAGGTCTCAAAAACACACCAAAGTAGGATTTCACCCTTACCAGACACAAGTGCGAGAGAACCCAAAGCTCTCCCAGCATAGATGATCACTTCCTCTTAGCCTCATAGATGACTCTTCTTTTAGTCATCCCCAATATTCTACACTCTAGAACTTCCCAGGGACCCAAGGCATGTGCAGGTATGCAAGATTGTATACAGATGGTTGGGAGGAATTGCTGGATAGTCAGTACTCCAGGGATCCTCACCACACCCTACTTCTCAGAAGTGCTGTAGTTCACAGCCTCCATCTTGATGGACTTTCCCAAAAAGCACAGCTGATCTCATGAAGATGTCAGCAGTTTGGCTCCAAGCACCTTGTTACAGCTGTCAGGGTGAAGAGGAGAAAGTTGGGATGGGGAACACCTGCAAGTGTCGATGAATGAAGAAAAAAGGGACCCACCTCCTCCCTGTTGAGGCAGCAAACGAGAGGCCTGGAGAGCACATGGCGAAAGGTTTATTCCTAGCCTGTGGTACCACCCACGGCACACCACATGGGATTTCACTGGGAAGGACTGCGTGACCCAGTGCTGTGCTTGAGGGGACAATGGGGAATTTGTATTTCAGAACATTTTGGGGGGCTAGTGAGTGGTTGATAAGATAAAGGTTCCTGCTCCCAAGCCTCATGACTCCAGTTCAGTCCCCACGTGGTAGTGTGGTAGAGAACTGACTCCCACAAGGTGTCCTCTGACCTCCACACATGTGCTATAGTGGTTATACACACACACACACACACACACACACTTTCTCTCTCAAAATAAATAAAATTATAGTATCTTAAAAAGGCATTTTCTTGAAACTAATATTTTGCCATTATGAGAGGCTAACAGTAGCAGTACCTTCAAGGTTATAACTTGACTTAATCATAAGACCCTTCTCAAGGTAGGGATATCCTGGCAAGGACAGTGCTGGTTCCCTAGTTCTTGACATTCCTCAAGTCTTGTTTGTATACATTGGATCTGTGGTCACTTGGGGAACTGTCTGTGGTGGACTTTGCTTTTTCCAGAGTTTTTCTTAGTTGTGTGTATTGGGAGGAGAAGAGTTATACATGCACATGGTACAGGTGTCCTTGGAAGCTAGATTTCCCTGGAGCTGGAATTACGGACAGTTGTGAGCTGCCTAGTGTGCATGCTGGGGACTTGAATTTAGACCTCCCATAAGAGAAGTATTTGGTCTTAGCCAGTGAACCATCTCTCTTGGCCCTGTGGTGGGCTTTTGGCTTTGCCCTTCTTACTGAGGAGATTTCCTTCCCAACGAGCTGAGACAGGGCTGGACATTGTGGTACATTTCTGTTATCTCTGCTCTTGGAGATATAGGCAGGAGGATTGAGAGTTCAAGGTCAGCCTGGGATGTGTTCAGTTCACACCTGGTCATCAGAGAAGGCCCAGTAACGGTTTAAGTCTTACTCATCCTGGGGCGTCAGGCAAGGGAGGACTCTTTGACCTTTCTTCTCTGGTGTCCCACAAGCACCATTTTTTAACAGCCCCAAAGTCAGGGCATGGGCCTAGGAGAGGAAGCAGCCCCCTCACTGTGTTGGCCCATGGCTGAGTAGAATTGTAGGCAGGTGAGCTTTCTTCTGCTGAGTGGGTACAATGTGGCCCCTGCGAGAGTTGGGCCATAGAGGCCAAAGGGATCTTCACTCGTGCCCAGCACAGTGGGCGTGCCCTCCAAGAGTCCTCCCTGGCTCTTGACACTCCCCAAGTCTTGTCCATGTACACTGGCGACGTCCTTTAGGCTTGTGTCTGGGCACTGGGTCAGCTGCAGGGATTTGGGAGTGACCTCCACCTGTCAAGGCGATTTGGGAGTGACCTCCACCTGTCAAGGCGTCACCCGCTGCTTCCAGGCCTCCTTCCTCACCCACCCTTGCTACTTCACCGCACTGTTCTCCTGCCATTCCCTTTTCTGCCCTCTCCTCTGCTCTACTGGACCAAGGTGGGAACCAGACCTCACGCGTCACCAGAGGTGTGGAAGGAAGGCCACATGATGGGAAGTGGTGACAGTCAGTGAGAACACAGACCCCAGAGCACGTGTGCTGTGTGACGACACCTCCCGCCTGAGAGCCTCCCACTCACCTGTAGTGGGAAACTCTGCTGGGTCTCCGCCAACGGGCTCCTCACTCAGCAGTTAAGAAAGATATTTGTCATTTTGCTATAAAACATCAAACCCGCCATGACCTAAACGATTATGACAGCAGAGGGTTCAACCACAGTCTAAGATTTCAGCTTTATTTATGATGCTTGGAGGTCTGGTGCCTACAGTGTCTCCTTAATCCAGTCTACATCCGGACTGCTGTCTCCTGGGCTTGCCCATGTGTCTCCCAGGGCTGTTAATAACCGCTCCTCCAGGCGCCCTGTTTGCCGACGGAAAATCCATCTGAGGTTTTACATGTCACGTGGCCGTTAAAAATTGACATCTCCTTATTGATGTCACTAGTTCCTGCCAAATACTCAGGGACAAATAAAAGTGGCCGGACTCAGAGACAAGCAGAAAACCATTTGTTCGTGAAATTGCCAGCCAATTGATGTTGGCGGTTAAACAAGCCATCATTTAAAAGAATCTTGAAAGGAAAAAGTTGACAGTTGCGAGACAAGATTGTTCACGGTTCTGAGCCAAGTCCAGGTGATGATGCCTTTCTGTGGGTCGGGTCAGCCTAGAGACCTGTTTTCCAGGCTGTGTGTGTGTGTGTGTGTGTGTGTGTGTGAGAGAGAGAGAGAGAGAGAGAGAGAGAGAGAGAGAGAGAGAGAGGATATGTGTGTGTGTGTGTGTGTGTGTGTGTGTGTCTGTGTGTCTGTGTGTCTGTGTTGAGATAGGATCTCACTGTATTGTCCCAGATGGCCTGGAACGTGCTGTTGTAAACCAGGCTGGTCTCAAACTCAGAGATCTACCTGCCTCTGCCTACTAAGTGCTAGGATTAAAGGTGTGTGCCAGCATGCCTGGCCCAGGCTGCATTTTTCTTGAGGACCTTTGGTATGATCACTGCTTCTCTGACACACACAAGGATTCCCATTTGCTAATCCTTCTGAAAGTGCCACCAAGGCCAGGGACCTCCCTCAAGGCCCATCCCATGGCTGTGTTCTCCCAGCACATAGCTCCTGTCTTCTTATGTTCAGGATTCATGTAGAAAGATTCTCTTCCATGGCCTCAGGACATGGCTTTCCCATGTTGTCATAGCATACAGTAAGTGTCCAGCAGGCTTGACTACACACTTGACAAATGAGCCACAGAGTCTCAAGGGTCAGCAGAGTGTGTCATGGTGGCTGTCAGCCACAGCTTCCCTCTCGGGATCTGCTGAGATGCCCCTACCCCTGCCCCACTCTAGGAACGCTGACCGGGTCCTGCCTGTCGTCACAGTGATTGCTGTAGGAAGATGGCACAGATGTAGTTTGCAGTGTAAGAGCCCTCTTGGTATTACCCCAGCCTTACTCCCTGATGAGCTCTGGTCGGCTGAAAGACAAAGGATATATTGGATGAGAGTTGCCCATAGCGTCTGGGCCTGTGTCCAGGGCCGCACACAGTGAGGCAGGTGTCTCTTCAGCCCAGCATGTCTGTAGCCATCTTGGACTGGCAGGAGCACCCTAGCCTGGGTGGCTGGGAGAGGCTGATGTGCTCTGGTCCTCGTCCTCCTCCTTGTCCTCCACCTCGTCCTCCACCGTCCTTACTTTCCCCTTCTCTTCTCTCCTCTCCATCCCCTCCTCTCTGTCTCCCTTCCCTCTATTCCTACCCCTCCCCTTCCCCATCGCCCTCTTCACACTTCTCATCTCATCCAGAAGCGGCACAAGGTGGGGTTTGTGTGGAAGCTTGGGCCCAGTGTTGCAGTGTAAGCTGCGGTGGGACCTTTATAGGGTGTGGCTTATTCTCCAGAGAGTGGGCTCTGATTCCTGCGTGGCAGGATTGGTCTGTATAGGAAGGGCTGTTTTGAAATGTGTCTGGCATCTCCCCCTCGCCCTCTCAGCCTCACTCTTCCTAGCCACTTTTACACATGTTCCTGTCACGTGATGTCACCTGCAATTTTGAAATGCACCATGAGGTCCTCACCAAAAGCAGCCAGTGTTGTCTTCTGGTTTCCAGACCATGAGGTAAATAAATAAGTCTCTTTGCCTTATAAATGTCCCGGTCTTGGCGATTTGTTATAGCAGTCGAAAACAGACTGAAGTGAGGCAGAGAGGTCAGAGGGAGTCCAGGGCCGACTTTAGCTGAGCCTTTCCCAGCCTGCACCTCCCTCTCATCCTTTTTGCCGCTCTCCGTCTGCCCATTCTACCTGGCAGAGGAGAGCTGCTAAGGCCTAGAGGGAGCAGCCACATGCCAACCAGCCTGAGGCCATCGTGAGCATCCCGTGGAGATAGTGCCCAGCTCAGGGACAGCTCAGGAAGGTGGTTGGGTGTGTGGTGGTATGAGGGCCTGGGACACAGCGAGCCTGCAGCCCTCAGCAGTTCCCACCCAGGACCCTGTGAGACTTCAGGGCCATCCAAGTGAACAGCCTGGAGGCACACAGCCTGTAATGGTAAAGGCAACACAGGAGCACTGGTGTTCTTACTGACAAGGCAGCTTGTCGCTGAAGTCACTAGGGACATGCTTGAAGACCTAGGGCCCCACGACCAGAGCAGCCATATCCAAAACAAAGTAACGGAGTGGGTTCCGGTGCAATTGGGAAGGAATTCCAAGACCCCCAGACAAACCAGATGCCCCAAGACTCTTGTTCTTAGCTATAACTGAGCGAGGGGCTTGTCTCCTGCTGACCCCCGTCCACTATGAGGGGCCAAGTGGTGGGTCGGACAGGAGCTCACCCACCAGCTCCTTGTCCTGGGGCTTCCACTTGGCTCCAAAATTCTGTTTTCCATTATACTAATTACATTTATTCATAAATGGCTGAAACCGGCTTCTGGGGCCCCAGTTTCCCAAGGCCCCCCCAGGCGGTCACAGCACAGGCTCCTCTGTGTCGGCTTGCCAAGGGTCCCTCATGGTTTTGGGTCAGGATCAGACATTCGCATAGCCAAGGGGGCTTTGGAGTTTGGAAATGAAAACAAAGGAAGGCCCCTCTTAGTGGCTTCTGCAGCCACTGTGGAGGGTGCCTGGAAATGCTGGCTGGGTGAGGAGGGCCACCCCACCCACTCTCACCCAGTTCCCTCCTGTTCCCGTTGTGCCTTTGATCATCTTCCCAAGCTCTTTTCCTAAATTTTGGTTTTTATAAGTTGCGGAGCAGCAATGGAACCCGGGGCCTTATGCTTGCTTGGCAAGCTCTCTCTAGCCCTGCACTGCACCCTCAGCCTTTGTGACTTTGATCTTCTGAGTCCTTGGGCCTGGCCCCAGGCTCTAGAGCTCTCTCTGTGGAAGAGAGCTTCAAGGCCGTCTCTCCAGGTGTCCTCAGATGTCTGTAACTGTCCCACCCATGGATGTCCTCAGATGCTGTATAGCTTTTTACTCTCAGAGCAGAGCGGCTCAGGCCCGGGTGGGCAGGCCTCACATATGATTTGCTGGGCTTTCTGCAGCTCCATCTGGTTTGTTTCTAACCCTGTTCCCAAGGTCCTCTGACCACTCACTGGGCGTGAGTTTACCTCCAGCTGGCAGCTCTGGCTTCCTGTTGAACTTGTGACAAGCTGCTCAACTCCAGAGAAACATACACAGCTACTGACTCTTTTGCAAGGCCCCAAGACAATACAAAGATAGGTCCTGTTGAAGTTCCCCCTGGGGAGGCAGTGAGCTTACTGGGCTTAGCACAGCACAGAGCTCGGGTGATGGGAGGGACCACACACAGGAGAGTCAGGAACCTCCACAAGTGCTTCACTGCAAAGTCTTTCCCCAGAGTGAATGATGGAGTTTTCTCTTAGCCTTCCCCAGCTTCTGTCCTCTAGTGCCTCGCAGGTCTGCCAGGCCAGTTAGACAACCCCGCAGTCAAGGCAGAACTGCATACAAATAACTCGGAGAATCAGCTAGAATTTCAGATGGGAGGCCAGTGACCCAACCACCCCCTCCTTCTCTAATGTCAACAGACCTGACCTCAGGGGGTCTCTTGCAAATGGTCCTAGCATACATGTGTGCCCCCTCCCCCAAGTTTCCTTTCCTATGAAGCCTCTACTTGTAGAAAAAGCTCTGCCAAGAGAACGTCACCTGCTCCTCCTCCCTCCCATTTCTGCCTGGTGTGAGGAAGACAGCAGTAGGAGTCGTGGAAGTGAGCAGTCCCCAAGCATGGTGGACCCCACTGACACCTCCGTTCCAGCTCAGGTCCCAGGCTCATGCAGGTGACAGGCGTGAAGGTTTAGTTCCTGTCATGGGAGAAAGCAAACAGGAAATAGAGGTTCTAGAACTTCTGCCGAAAAGCAGCTGTCAGCAGCTCCTAAAACTGAGCACCCCACGTCTGACGCCCCAACAACCCCACCGAGCAGACAGCACCTAGGCAGAATGTGTAAGCACGTGGTTGCCCAGACCAGGATAGGTCTGACAGTGGGCAAAGCGTGGGCCTGTTGATGGTGGGTGGAACAACCGTGCCTCAGTCACACCATGGGGACCCAGGCCTGGAGAGCAGACAGATTGCTGCTGTGCACAGGAAGGTGGACAGATGACTCTTGGGAAGGTAATGTCAAGTGACTCAACAGGTCTCATGTATATATAAAACTCTCACACAAGTAAAACTCTGGTGAATGAGGAGCAGGGCGCATAGGGGAGGGGACAGCTGGGCCCCCTAGGAGACCAGAAATTCCCTGGGTCTCAGCCTCAGAGAAAGGCTTGTAGAACTTTCTGTCTGGACACCTGAGATGCCTGTGCATTGAAGGAGTTAGTGAGCATTTCAGCACCTGAACTACAAAGCAGGGCCACTCCGCTAACTCACAGGCTGAAAGGCTGCTGCATCCGTAGCCCTGAGTGGTCCTCATAACTTCCAGACTCACGGGTGTCCTCTGGAATTATGGGCTGACACAGTGAGATGACCGCTTGACCACTCTCTGAATTATTCTACTGACCGACACAGAAGATATAAAGTTAAATGCAATCAGGGGAAGTGCCACCCCTGCTGTCTGCTAAGGCCAGGGCCTGGACCTGAGTCTATTAGAAGCAATTATGAAAGGGACAGCATTTCTTAATGTTTCTCATTTGACACAAAGCATTTTTTAAATACGAGGCATTAGTTAATAAAAAGTCCCCAGAAGCCCAATGCAATATATTACCTAACTCCTTACAGCTCATAGCCACTGGAATAGGTAAAAGGGGGATGTAAAATTAATATATAGTTATTATTAAAATTGCCTTATAAATTAGTTAAGGCCCCTAGAGGGACAAAGTAGCCATCATTATTCTAGGACCGTCTCAAGGGCTTCGCTATGCCCTGTGTGTTTGCAGAGTGGGACTTCCTCCTGTGCAGGGTGGGGCAGGCTGAGCACTGGGGTCTAAGGTTGAAATACTTGCTCCCACTATCGACCCAACAGCCAGGAGGTAGGCACTTCATAACAGGAGCTCTTCCTTGGTTATTGAGGTTTCTAGGGAAGCAAGAACCCTGGCTATCACTCAGCACATTCTACCCTGGGGGCAAAGGTTGGACAGGGTCACAGTACATTTACCAGTAACTCTTAGGGTCTTGGGGACCCACTGACTTATTTCAAGTCAGTAAGGTAGAAATAATTTCCTGAAAGGATGCCCCAGGTCACAGGCAGTATGGGAAGGAAAGCCTGTAATTTTAAGCCAGCACGCTTACTAGCTGCTGTAGCTGAAACAATTGAGGCTGTCTCAAAAAGACAAGACAACACAGAAACAAAACAAAAAGAATCTGTAGGTGAGACTTAGGTCCTGCCCTGGCCACTGCTTTCCGGCCATTTGCCCAAGAGCCCAGGATCCCGGACCTTCCATCTTTTGCCATCCAACCATGCATTTAATTGGGGGATTTTGAGGTTGTGACTGGAAATCCTTCCAGATTCAGGCTATTTGCTGAATCTCAGTTTTCTGTCCCAGAGGATATGACCATGTGATACTCTGTACATTTGAGGTGGTTTGCCCAGGCTGGTTGAATCTGTCTTGGTAGCAAGCTGGAGTCCACAGAGTGGCCTGGTCTTCCTGAGTGGAAAAGCTTCCTGTCACTTCTGGGCCAGGCAGATGGATAGCTGGGTCTTGCCTAGTGACAGCACCAGGGGCACCTTGGATGTTTTAAAAGCTGCAGGTTAGCCTGGTGGCCTGCCTCGGGCTCTCTGTTGGTGGGAAGGTGTGTTGGTTTACATGGGTGCCCCCAACAGACAGAATGCACCGTGCACAAGATGGAGCGGTCAAAGGTTGCTTCCACCTCCCTGCTCCTTGTGCGGAGAGTGTGGATGCCTCTCTGTGCAGAAGGGCTTTGAGAGACCCAATCTTAGAGAAAGGCTTTTGAGGCAGAACTGAGCAGTTGTTCATGTGGTGAGTTCCCTGAATCACACACCCGAGCCTTGCCTACAGTTTGTTTCTGTACTTTTTGACACAGTGTATAGGAGACAGGGTGTACCGTCTTCTAAGAGGACACCCTGCCCTGGTGAGGTTTCTTCTTGGCCCCTCCCTCCAACAGGCTTCTGAGGCTCGCCAGCTGGTGGCCACTTGGAATGTACTCACCAGAAAGCTGAAGAGCAGTCATCCCTAGAGACAGGGTGCCTGTCCCAGGCAGAACTGCTACCAAGTATGTGTGATAAGAGGCTAGGGGGAGAGTCTTTGAGGATGCTGTCCCTCCGGGAAAGTTCTGTGCCCAGGAGGCAAAACATGGTCAAAATGGAGACCCTGAAAGAAGCATTGAGAATGTGCATTCTGGAGCGTCCCCTCTGAGGAAAGCCCCTGTGTGACTCCCGGGGTGATTGATGTGCCTGGGACCCCAGTCCTGGCCTCCAGGGGCCTTCAGCATCTCCAGGTTTCCTGATTTCGAGTCAGGCCAGATGTAGGCCTGGGTTGCATAATTTTTAATTTGTCTATAAAGGTAGTCTAGAAAGCAGATGGTCCTCACTGTCAGCCTACAGGTATTTCAAGGTGCTCCTAGCTGGAGGCTGATGGTGTGCACGAGCGACCCCTTGTGGCAGCCTCGAAAAGTCAGCCTGGCTCTGGGCCACACTTGAAAAGTGTGAGTTGTCACTGCAGGGAGGGATTCACTGCTGGCCAGTTTTCATCACTCTCTGAAAGTGTTCAGCAGTGAAAATAGCTTTACTCTGCTAGGAAGGTAAAAGCTCTGCCTGCCTGTCAGCACAGAACACTGTAAACTACAATGTAGGAAAAGCTGTCGCCCTGAAGCTCACCCACCCAGGGTCTCTCTGGGTCCCAGATGAACAGACGGATGTGCAGGAGGATCACAGTGGGAGGACATGTCCTTCCTTCTTTACAGACCTGGGAGCTCTAAAGGAATCTGTGTAGTCCCCCTGCCCAGTCCATCACCCAGATAGCTAGGTACTTGCCAATGGGACTGATGCTATAATGTCTTCAGCTTCCACTATTTCCTGAGGGAGTCTAACTGATCGTTGTTTTGGGGTGGATTCCTACAGTGACATTTCTGGGAATATTTCAAAGCACAAAGAACCAACTGCCTTTCAGCAAAGCTGCCCAACTCAAGTGGCATCTGGTGGCAGCATTTGGAGGGTAGCTGCTTACTGGGATTTTTAGCTAATCCAGTGAGGGGTGAGCAGCCCCTCCTCTGCCTAGTAAGTCGCAAAACCGGGAGGAGCCGAGTGAGCCTTCTCCAGAAGCCACCATGCCCACCAACGTGCTGGTGGCATTTTAGGCGTGGCCATGTGTCCGCTGGACCTCAGGACTTATGATGCTCTCTCTATGCTAATTCTTCTTCCCCCGACTAATGAGAAAGAAGTGTCTCCCACCATCTTAGTGGATGTCTCTGAACTACTGGGAAGTCCATCTTTGCCCCTTAGCCGTTTTCTCCCCATCTTGTCCGCTCTTTGTCTTGTTTGCTTAGGGAGCTGTGGAGTAGACAGACTGATTTGTAAGAACACTGTGTAGTAGGGCGGGGGCCTCATGTTTTGCCTGTATTTTGAAAATATGTTTCACAGTGTGATGTTGAGAAATTTTACGTGTCAGCTTTCAGACAGAGCCTCTCCTGTGCAATTCACACCTCTGCCTAATCACATTTGCACTGTTACTGTTTGCACTACCACAGTACAACGTGTGTGTGTTTGTGTGTGTGTGTGTGTGTGTGTGTGTGTGTGTGTTTTCCAGTCCTGACAGTTTTATTTAAAGATTTAAATGTATTTGTTGTTTATATTTGAAACTGTATTCAAATACTACCTCATATCCTATATAGCACATAGACAGCATAGGCTGGTCTTTTATTAATTTTAAGTTTGTAGATTTATTTATTTGGTGTGTACTAATGTTTTTGAGTATTTTGCTTGTGTGCATGTGTGTGTACCTCATTTGTACCTGTTATTTGTGGAGGTTAGAGGAGAGGTTTAGCACTCTGGAACCAGAGTTCGGGGTGGTTGTAAGCTGCCGTATAGGTGCTGGGAACTGAGTGTGTAACCTCTGTAAAAGCAACAAGTACTTTTAATCACTGGCCATCTCTCCAGCCTGAGGCCTGGGCTTTTTAATCAACCTTCCTCAGCATCCCAAGCACTGGAATCATAGGTGTGCACTACCATACCGAGAAGCTTTGCATTTTCGTATCGAGCTCTTCATCTAAAACCTCACTTAATTACAGGGCTGGGGGACGGCTCACTAAGCAGTGCACTCTCTGTGCAAGCGTGAGAACAGGAGTTTGGTCCTCACAGCTCACATACACAAGCTGAATATATGGTCAGCATTGTAATCCCAGCACTGGGGAATTGAGAGAGAGGGGAGGGGGAAGGGACAAGGGGAGGGGGGTGGATCCCTGGACTCAGTGGGCAGCCAGCCTGGCCCACTTGGTGAGCACCAGGCCAGTGAGCGACCCCATCTCAAAACAAGGGGTTGGGGGCTAGAGAAATGGCTCAGTGGTTAAAACCAGGTGCTTTTGTCCCAGAGCTTGGTTCCCAGAACCTCACGTCAGACAGCTCACAACTACCTATGAGTGCAGCTACAGTGGTTCCAGGGCCCTCTTCTAGCCTGCTTGGGTCCCAGCACACATGTCACAATGTGGCACGCACACCCACAGATACAAAAATAAGGACAGCTTCTGAAGAATTACACTTGAGGTTGGCCTCTGGCTTGCACACACACATGCACGCACACACAAATAATGTGTAAACAAGGATCTGACTTTTTTTTTTTTTGCCTTAAGAAAATGACCAACTGGCCCACTCACTGTCTTTTGGATAATGTCCCTGCCCAGTTGGTTTAAAATTCTTCCTATTCTAAATGTGCATCACTTGGTCAGCAGAGAACAGCTTTTGCTGAAATAACAACAAAAGCCAGATTTCATATGGCTCAGCACAGCCAAGGCTTCTGTCTTGCTCCTCTTGCAGCCTGCAGCTGGCGTGTGGCTGTTCCCAGCCCCGATTCCAAGCTGCTTCCGTTTCCTACCTGCGCCTGCTCTGAGCAGCAGGACGGAGAGCATGGTGTATATACGTGCACTGGAATTTCTCTTCGTATTCCCGCTGGGAAGAAACAGTCACATGATCTCCACTTAACAGCACAGAGGCTCAGAAGTGAGCCCAGAAAGGGAAAGGGGAGTTAAATGGCCGATACTGGACGGGTGGGACTTAGGGGTGAGCGCAGGACATGTTCCGTGCTGGTCATTATGCCTGGTAAGGCCAGCTCTCTGTGGCCCCGCCATCACATGCCTGCTGAGGACATTCTGTTTGCTCATCTGTGTGCCCAGCCCCGGCTGGGTACGGGTGGTTATGACTCTGCATTTAGGAACCAAGACGGAAAGATGCCAGTGCTGTGGTCAGCTACATGCCAGTGTGAGAGTTCCTCGGAGTAGACGTGGGCTGAGCTCAGTCATGCAGGGCTTTCGGTGTGACAGAAGGGAAGGGGGATCTGAGAGGAGAGAGGCCACGGGAGGAAACCCAGGGAAGTTCCTAGAGAGGGTAGTCATGTCTGGTGCATGGAGGGACGCAGGGCAGATGACCTTGGTGACGAATAAGAGGTGAAGGTGCTCAGCGCCCAGAGACCTCAGGACAAGCAGCTAGTGCCGAGAAACCACTGAGACCCCACCCCTACCACCTCCAGGGTGCAATGGGCCAGAAGGGAGATAGCAAAGCTTGGGGGGTTACCACAGTGGGGTGCTGGCAGCGGGCGGGTTCCAGTTGTTTACTGAGGGAGAGCTGGGGCGTGCTGCACAGGTATGTGGATGTGTGTGCTTCCCACCCTGACTGAGCACAGCAGACAGGAATCGGGCCTTCCACAGTGTGAGCTCCGCACCCTCCCAGCCCTCCTTTATGCTCTACAAACCTTTCAGTTTTGATGTCTTGTGTGGTTTGTTCTGGTGAGAGCTTAGAGGCCAAGCAGCAGCAAATTCCAGGGCTCTCCTGCTCTGTGGCTGTAGGGAGGGACTTCACTGTGGCTCCCGCCTTAGAGAGTGACTTCAGCCCCTGTCTGCAAGGAAGGGGTACCCTTGGGCACCCCTACCACACTACAGGCCACCGAGATGATATTTTATGCATGGAAGGAAGCCTTCCAGTGTCTACTGGCTTCAGTGAGCAGTGTTATTATCATAAAGAAAGAATGTTTAACTTTGCATCGATAGGCAAAGAATAATTAAAATGTAATTAAAAGCATGAAATTTTCTAATTATTGGCTTTGTAGAATGTGTATTTAAAAACAAGACATCTGCAAACGCTTTCTTTTGAATACATCCAGAAACAAGAGAAGGTAGCATTTTAATTAAAAATGGATTATTTCAAAAACAGTTTAATCATCCTGTCATCAAAGGATGTAGGCCTTATTAATTAGCTATTGATATGCAGACCTAAGTTACCAGAAATTTAAATTCTTGGGGGTTGTCTCTGACACCCCTCTCTTGGAAGAAATTTTTTCAGATCTACTGTGTGTCTTGGATGTCAGCAGGAGCAGGGTCTGGGACACATGGTTCCAACGCTCCTTTCCTAACCTTTATGGGCCCCCAATGGGCATCCCTGGACAGGGAAAGATGGGGAATGGCATGTAGCAATCCCACCATCCCCGCCTTCTGCCGCTAGTCACCATGAGTTGGTGCCAAGGTCCTGGTAGGTGGCATCTGCCCACTAGATGTACCCTCCCACCTGAACCTTGCCTGAGGCCCCTCTGACAGGCACAGAATATGCTGGAAAACACTAGCCCTGTAAGTCCTGAGCCCCACCGACCCATGGCAGTAGCAACCCCTTTCGCAGTGCTGATCTTTCTGTGGGGGCAGCATGAACGCAGCCCCCATCCATCATCCGAAGTGGATAAAGACTTACAGGATGACAAATACTCTTTGTGCTGCTCCCTTGGCCTGCTGTGGCTAAACTAATGCTCGGAAGTCACTCAGAGCTGTGAGCAGGGGTGACACGGGAAGGCTCAGAACAGCCCTTGCCTGTCTACACTCAGCACACCAGTACATTGCTACCCCACAGCCCCATGCAGGATGGAAACAGGCCCCTCCCAGGACTCGCCTTACACCTCAGCCTCCCTTCTCTGAGGTTCTGGGTCTGCCTTGGGCTTTGTAGTTCCTGAGTACTTTAAGAAATTTCTCAAGTTGGAAAAAGATACTTTCATAGGTGTCTGGAAGCTGGCCTTCTTGGCCCTACCTGTTATTTCCTGAAGGTGGCAGGGGTCTTGACATGCCTCCAAGCTGGCACAGATCCCTGAAACCCCGCTGACCACTGGGCTCCCACTAGCTCCTGGGTAACTAGATTCTTATTTTCAGTCCTATACCTAATAGTGTCTCTGGTGGCCTGTGTCTCTGCCTGCCTGCAGGTTAACTGTGGCTACTTCCCCCTGTGACCCCTTCAGGACTATCTGCAGAGATGTGTGGGCATAAAACCCAGGGAGTAGATCAGAGTGCGAGGGGGGCTATAGAAGGCTACCCAAGACTGAGAGCTTGGGGTGACGTGCAAGACTGTGCCTCAGGAAGGCATTCATCCAAAACAACATTTCCTCAGAGAAGTAACTCACAGGTTTTCACATTTATAAAATATTCTAGATAATAAGGCTGAGAAAGAAATCGAATATCTAGAAATAAAGTGTCCCTGGAGTCTTTTAAAATGAAACAACCCCCCCCCCCTAGAGGGGTTCACAAGGCAAACACTTTGTTCTCTAATGGCGGTGATTTGGGTCTGCTGTCCCACCCGCCCCAGCTGGAACTTGGCATTCCAGTATTTAGGGAACATCTGTCTGCCGGAAGATCTCAGGTTTCATTCTCGAAGGGGGAGCACAGAGCTGGGGAGCCCTGAAGGATCCCCCAGTGGAGTCAACAGCCACTGGGCATTAGTGGTGCTTTATAGCCTTGGACCCACAGCCTGACAAACCTGATGACTGAAGCTTTGCCCAGGCTGCGTCTAGTGACCCGGTCTCATGGTGTTGGATAAAGCAGATGCAGCGTGCCAGGCATGCTCTGCCAGCACTCTGGGCCGAGGGAGGCACACATGCCAAGCCTCGTTAGCAGAGCAGGCCATCCTCATAAGGATTTGGCACCTGCTTAGCCAGTGCTCTCAGCCTCCAGATTGGCTTAGAAATGGCTTCAGTCCCTGACATCCCTCAGCACCCAGGCCCGAAGATCAAGAGGCCTGTCTGGCCTTTGTCCACAGGGTCCTCTCTAGCCTGAGCCAGGCAAAGATGCACCTCAGACACTGAGGTGAACTTGGAGTCTGTTGGAGTTCATCCCGCAGCTGCCAAATGGAAACTCGAGAGCAGTGGAAAAGGGTCCAGACCCCAACACCCTCTCCTGTGGAATCAAAGCCAGGCTTTCCTTCCAAGACGCCTCAGAGCAGAGCAGCCCAGCCCGGCCTGTTGCTTGGCATTTTCTCGATGTCAGCCAACTTCACATCCTGTATCTACTATTTGCTACTTTCTGGTTTTCTTTAAATTGAGTTTTTTCCCTGTAAGTATGCACTTTAAAGATCTAGTTTTACCGCCAGGCAGTGGTGGCACACACCTTTAATCTCAGCACTTGGGAGGCAAAGGCAGGTGGATTTCTGAGTTCGAGGCCAGTCTGGTCTACAGAGTGAGTTCCAGGACAGCCAGGGCTATACAGAGAAACCCTGTCTCGAAAAAAAAAATACAAAACAAACAAACAAAAAAGAATAAAGATCTAATTTTGTTTGTACATATATGTGTGCCAGCACGGTTTTGTGCACCACATGTATATAGCTGCTCCCAGAGGCCAGAAGAGGGCAGCAGATCCCCTGGGCCTAGACTTATAGGCAGCTGGGAGCCTCTCAATGAGTGTTAGGGATTGAATTCAGGCCTAGAATGCAAGAACAGAGGGTGCTCTTAACCACCGAGCCAGACATCTCTCCAGCTCCTTGTAAAGATTTTTCAACTTTTATTTTTAATTTTATTTTTGTGTTTGTTTATTTACTTTTTCATGACAGGGCTTCTCTGTGTAGCACTGGTTGTCCTGGAACTCATTCTGTAGACCAGGGGGGCCTCCAGCTCAGAGATCTGTGTGCCTCTGTCTCCTGAGTACTGAGATTAGTGGCATGTACCACCACCACCCAGCTAAAAGAAAACCTTTTATCTCTATCTTAAGTGTAATTTTCCAATTTGGCAAGTAACAACTTAAAAGAGTAAATTTACAGAGTAAATGTCTCTTGGGAAGAAAATGGCCTCTGGATTGGGTCAGATCACATCATCTCCCTCCACAGTGCTGCCTTTCTGTTTCCCAGACATCATGTGGCCTGTGTTTCCCTGAGTGATTCCTGTTCTGGGGCAAGGGGTGGGGTTGGGGTGGAGAAGGGAAGCACTTTTAGAGATAACTAGTGAAGTCTGTTCAGTTGAGAGCAGACATTGACTGGAGCCAGAATCAGGTAGAGAAGCATCACTAAACTGCACTCACTCCCATCTTCCCATGGGGCCACCCAAAGCCAGGGCTCTGTGCTCAGGGAGCCTGTCAGCAGATAGATGCTCAGACCTGGAATCCCCACCTGAGCCATGCTATGGGCCTGGAGCTTCTGCCTCCTGGGCGTTGTCATCCAGCCACTGTTCTATGTGTCCTCCGAAAATCATCAAAAAGAACACCGGAGAAAGTCGGTGTGTGCTGCGCCAGCTGCTTGGAGAGAGGGTGGCACTTATCCTGCAAGTCACAGTGAGGGCGGGAGACAGTCCTTGCACTTAAGCATAGAGAAATGATGGACAAACTCAGTGCACACACACACACACACACACACACACACACACACACACGTGCGTAAAAGAATTCACACACGCGTAAAAAGAGCTCATCTTTTAACAAGATGATGATCTGGGTCACCGTGTGAGGCCAATATGTGAGAGAAAAGAAACGGGATCAGTTATGGTTTGAATCTGAAACGTCATGTTTTCGTGCATGCCCTGGGGCTGCATTGGAAGGCTGTGGAACCTGTAGAAGGTGGGTCTGGCTGGGGGCAGTAGGTCAGTTGAGACATCCTTGGAAGAGTCTATCTGCCCCTGGCTCCTGCCTGCTCGGTCTGCTTCCTGGTCCACAGTCATGTGACCAAGCCTCAACCTCACACACCCCCACCACCATACCACACTACCTCCCTTCCCTCCACAACAGGCCAAAGCTGTCAGGACATGGTCCAGAGTAGTCTACCTCCCTCAGCTGTGTGTCAGGTGTGTGGACACGGCAACACTAAGATGACTAGCTGGGCCCTTCCACAAAACTCAGGGCTGACTGGGAAAGAGAAGCCTGCCTTCCCCCCACACACACACCCACACCCACACAAAGGGATAGTTTATATAATCACAGGGATAAGAAAGAGAAATCTTAAATATGATGCCAAAGGAAAAGGCCATAAAGAAAAAAGTCAACACCAGACCAATAAAAATGTAAATGATCTGTCCAGAAATACCATAAAGAAGATTAAAGAGCAGAGGAGAGAATGTTACATGGATGAGAGGCTACACCACTGCCTAGAACCTTCCATATATAAATCCCGTAAGGATCAATAAGAAGATGAACATCTGCATTTTTCAAAAAGGAACAAACTATTCAGAAGGGAAGAAATACGAGGACTAAGCATTTCATATTCTTCGGTTTATTAGTAAAGTGCCTGGTGTTTCGCCTGCCAGATGCCCAGTCCTGTGGGCAGACAGGCCCCAAGGTGTGGCGCTGCTCAGGACCTTGGGAGTCTTTTCTGAGTGTCCAGGGAACTGTTCATAGAACACTCCCTGAGACTAAGCACCATGCATGTGTCCAGTAATTCCACGGCTAGGGATGGAGACCATGCCAATGAAAAGGAACATGGCCAGGAGCGTCCTTCATAACCCAGGCGGAAGTAAGCTAGATCTCTGACAGCGTGTGGCTGGCTGTATGCATCGTAAGCTTCATTCAAAGTTAGTTATTCAGTCATTCTTCAGAAATGTAGCCCAAACACCGTGTGTGCCAAGCACTATATGGGGTCAGACTGCAGGGAACAAAACATAAACCCCAGCCTGTAACAGATGAGGGAGGATAGATAGATGGGTGGATGATGGATGGATGGGTGGGTGGGTGGATGGATGGATGGATGGGTGGATGGATGGATGGATGGATGGATGATGGGTGGATAATGGGTGGATAGATGGATGGATGATGGGTGGATAGATGGGTGGATAGATGGATGGATGATGGGTGGATAGATGGATGGATGATGGATGGATGGGTGGGTGGGTGGGTGGATGATGGATGGATGGATGGATGGATGGATGATGGGTGGATAGATGGATGGATGGATGGATGATGGGTGGATAGATGGATGGATGGATGGATGGATGGATGATGGGTGGATAGATGGATGGATGATGGGTGAATAGATGGATGGATGATGGGTGAATAGATGGATAGATGATGGATGGATGGATGGGTGGGTGGATGGATGGATGGGTGGATGAATGGATGGATGGGTGGTTGGATGGATGGATGGATGGATGATGGGTGGATAGATGGATGGATGGATGGATGGATGGTTAGATGGATGGGTGGTTGGATGGATGGATGGATGATGGGTGGATAGATGGATGGATGGATGGATGGATGGATAGATGGATGGATGATGGGTGGATGGATGGGTGGGTGGATGGATGGATGGATGATGGGTGGATAGATGGATGGATGGATGATGGGTGGATAGATGGGTGGATGAATGGATGGATGGATGGGTGGATGGATGAATGGACAAATGATAAGTAGATGTATATATGTGAAGATCAAAGCAGAAACAGGTACTCTTTATCCAGACTCAGGACTGGCCTCCCTGGGAATGAATCATTAGAAATCATCCCTAGAGGACTGGAGAGATGGCTCAGCAGTTAAGAGCACTGACTGCTCCTCCAGAAGTCCTGAGTTCAGTTCCCCAGCAACCACATGATGGCTCACAACTGTCTGTAATGGGATCCAATGCCCTCTTCTGGCGTGTGTCTGAAGACAGCTGCAATTTACTCATATAAATAAAAATAATCTTTAAAAAGGAAGGAAGGAAGGAAGGAAGGAACGAAGGAACGAAGGAACGAAGGAACGAAGGAAGGAAGGAAGATCATTCCTAGAGAAGGCAAGAATCAACACTGTGGATTTCTAAATGAGACAGACTCTCCGCAGAGACAATGGGGCATACCCAGTGGACCAGAGATACGAGGTTGCCTGGCAATATCAGGAACAAGGAAGAAAATTAAGAAAATGAAAACAACTAGGGCATGTTGCAAACTGTAAATGTGGGGTGTAAGCAGAGGAGTCCTGTGATATTCTCAAGGAGATGAGCAGGAAGGTGACCAGCGACCGGGCAAGAGGGGAGCGTGCCTGCCCTGCTGGGGAGAAACAGTGGCAGTGTGGAGAAACGGTCAGTCATAGGCACACAGCATTCAGAGTGGAAACCGCATAGACATGGGACTCCTGACAAGGAGCAGAGATTTGAAATCCTTGGGTACTCAGCTGGACTGGGCAGGCTATTTGTCTGTAGACCTGTCTGGATCAGATCGGCTCCCTGTGCAGGTGGGAAGTGGAAGAAGAATCAGAGGCTCCACGAATGGGGCGCCTGGAAAACCTCTGACTTTTTCTCTGTTAGAGCTGAGCCCGCACGGGACCCTGTGACGTCATACCTCTACTCCCAGATGTCAGCTTAACAGAGAAGCTTGTACAAGGGTCCCAGAGGACCAGATGGCTTCTGCAGTAGCAGCATTCATAATGGCTGTGACGTGGGAGCAGCCTGAAGGCCCGCTGCTAGAGTGGAAAAATACGCTGGGCTCTACTCAGCCAAGTGAGACCTGACCATGATGGTCGTTTGTAAAGGTGTATTTATTTTTATCTTATGTGTTTGAGGGGTTTGCCTGCATGTATGTATATATGACCATGGAGACTGGAAGATCCCTTGGAACTGGAATTATGGATGGTTGTGAGTTACTGAGTATGTGCTAAGAACTAAAACCAGATCCTATGCAAGAGCAGTCAGGGCTCTTAACCACTGAGCCATCTCTCTCTCTGTCTCTCTGTCTCTCTGTCTCTCTGTCTCTCTGTCTCTCTGTCTGTGTGTGTGTGTGTGTGTGTGTTCATATAATGTATAATAGCATGTATGCCTGCGTGTGAATGCAGCTATGCATGTGCAATGGCTCAGGTGCGTAGGTCAGAGGACAACCTCGGATATCAGTCCTAGCTGTGCTGATACAGTGTCTCTGTGGTTTCTGATGTACACACTAGGCTCCCTGGTCCTTGGGTTTCCTGGGGTTCTTTCTCCACATCCTGTCTCCCTGTAGGAGCGCAGGGATTATGCACACTTCCGGCTTCTATGTGGGTTCTGGGAATTCTAATTCAGGTCTTCACATGTGGATGGCAAGGGATTTCGCCTGCTGAGCCCTCTGGTGGTTCATCAGCTTGGTTGAATTGACAAAGTTGCAGACCTCAGCTTGTCTGTGATGGCATGACTAGAGACAGTGAGATCACCAGGGCTCCATCCTAACCAGCACTCCAGTCTCTTGATGCTGTCATCATGTGTTACTATGATGGGGGTGGGGAGGATGCAGTGAGAGGTGGGAGGGGGCCCAACTTGGCAGAAGTCCTCACTGGGGCTAGGTCACTAGGAGTCTGCTTGGGACAGTGTCTTGCCCTGGCCTCTTCCTGTGTGCTCTTTCTCTTTCCTGCCCACAATGAAAAAGCTCCTGAGCCTTACCTGCCAACCTCCACCATGATGTTCTGCCCGGGTCATGGGACCAAGCAACCAAAATAAATCCTTCAGCACTTGACGGTGCTTTTGTCACATGGTTAAGTTCCAGTTATTCCAAAGCAACAGTAAAATGCAGGCATGACATACGGGACAGACAGACAAGAGCACCCACTGCCCACACATCTCACAGTCAGGACTCTGGGCGGCAAGAGACACCAGACACTAAGGAAAACATGCCACCTGGGCCGATTTACAGCAAGCTCAAAAACCTGCCAGCCCAATCTGTAGTGTCAGGAGTCAGGCCCCGCGTGGGAGGGAGGGTCTGACGAGGGGAAGGGGCACTTATGTGCTGCCTCCTTAGGATGCGAATCCTGCCTGCATGGATGTCATATTTCAGTAAAACAATTGACAGCTAATTATATTTTTAAACCTGTGTTTATGCATTTTAAAAATGCCTAGAAGGGTGTTCAAAATATTTAATAGAGGTTATCACTGGCTCATAAGATTGTGTGGGGGAGAGGGGATTGACAGACAGAGTTTCACTGTGAAGCTTCTGTCAGCCTGAGCCCTCTGTGTATCACAGAGCTCCGCCTGCCTCCGCTGGGAGCAAAGGTGTGTGCCACCAGGCCAAACAATGTGTACCGCTTTAACAAGGTTTATTTTTAGTTTATGTGCATGGGTGTTTTGACTGCATGTATTGCAAGTAGACCACATGCATGGAGGCCAGAAGAAGGGTTCAGAGACCCCTGAGACTGGAGTGACAGATGTGAGGTGACACATGGGTGCTGGGAACTGAACCCACATTGTCTGGAAGATTGAGTGCTCCTAACCATTGAGCCATCGTTCCAGCCCCCACTGCACAGAATTTGTCTCAAAGTTAAGAATGTCTTAAGAATTTCTAAGGGTGTGTGTGTGTGTGTGTGTGTGTGTGTGTGTGTGTGTATGTGAAAGAGAGAGACAGAGACAGAGACAGAGAGAGAAAAAGAGAAAGAGAATATGAATGAATTGAGAATTTTAGTAGTCTACTGCAGCCATGGCTTTGACAAATTAAAGCAACACGTTGAGCTCGGTTTGGTATATTTTTTTCTTCTTCCAATAACTGATACGGACAAAGTCAGAAACTTAGCTTAATCAAGCATGTCAAGAATAAAGGGGATGATTTGTTAATTGAATGTCATGTTATGTCCTCCGTTATGCTTAATAGAAGATAGGCAATTTAGAATTCCCAATTATCCAATTAAAATGCTAATTATCCCGTACCTTGATAAGGCATTTCCAGTCGAGGGGAGCTGCCGTACAGTCGCTGCTCACCTTCCTGCCTTCTGCCACGGCCACTGCAGACTCCGCTGCTGCCCTTGCCTCTAGTTAGCAAGGCTGGTCCTCTGGGGTTCCCGCATCCCAGCATCCTTTCTCCGAGGACCAGCTGCTGCTTTGCACCAGCCACCTGGTGCCTCTCCCCCCCCCCCACTGGGTGGAGTCATAAGTCCTTGCAGACCCTGTGCACAGATGCAGAGGGTGTTATCATAGCACCCTCTGCCACCAGGATTTATGCAACACAAAGCCCTTCCCTGCATGATCTCAATCAGTCTTCCCAGGACGGATCTATAAAAGGTGCCATCTCAACCCACACATCTGACAGGCCTGAGACTGTGGAAGCATTCAAATCTGAAACTGTGCAGACACCAAACCCTAACCCTCTGGCCTCTATCCTTCCGTGATAGGACCTTAGATTGCAAGTGTCAGGGTTAATCTTCACTAACATCCTGTTTGGAGTTAGGATCACCTAGGGTGTATCTGAGGGTTTCTCCGGAGACTGTTATCCGAGGGAAGAAGACCCGTCCTGAATGTGGACAGCACTGTCCCATGGGCTAGAGTTCTAGATGGAAAATGAAAAGAGCTAGCTCAATGCTAGGATCAGCCCATTTGTGAATGAGCTAGCTCACACCCCTGCTGCCTCCACGATGAACTGCACCCTCACATCTGAGGCAAAATAAGCCCTGCTGCTTCTTTCCAGGTGTTTGGTCACAGTAAGCAAGAGAGGTAGCCAATGCACAGCGATACCCTACCCATCAGGAGCAGAGAAGTTAGGACGAATGGCTGGGGGTGGTCTATGCAGGCCCAAGACGCCCTACCCATACCCTGTGGTAAGATTGGCAGGACCTTTGTAAAGTTGAGCTAGTCCTAGGGTTGAGCTGGTGAGAGGAAAGATTATGGAGACTTGGGGAGCTCCAGGATGTCGGGGAGACTGCTAATGGCAAAGATGCCACCACCATTATTACAGCCAGCCTTGTGGCTAATGATGCCACATCGATGCAGGCTGTGTTGTGCTGTGTTAGGCCCTCTGCTAATGCTGGTTTCACTAACGATGCATTGCTGGCTTTAACCTAAGGCTTTACACCAGATCCTTCTTAGCAACATACTATGAAACCCACTTGATCATTGGTGGTGGCACGTCTGTCCCTAGCCTTCTCTGGGTCCATCCTCACCTGGGGTTTGGGGCCAGAGGAGGCCCAGGAAAGTACCCCAGTTGGGGTGTCCCAGTGTCTGTCTGTGTGTGCATGTGCCCAGGTCTGTTTCTCAAAGCCCAGTGCTAGATGCCTACAGACTTTCCATTTCTTACAGGAGAGGGTTCTACCCCATGAACTCCCCTTAACAGGGAGGCAGACATGTGGTGGACATGGTGCTCATGGTGTGTCACTCACTGAGCCACATATTCTGCTGACTAAGCCAAAAACTCAGGAGAAGTAGGATACTGCTGTCCCTCTCTTCACAAGTGAGACTGCGGCCCATCAGGCACACATAGGTGACAAGTGGCAGGTCAGGGGCTTAGTGTCTGAGTCAGGACTGAGCAGAGCTCCAGGAGGCCGTGTGTGTGTGTGTGTGTGTGTGTGTGTGTGTGTGTGTGTGTGTGTCGGTCTTCAAAGACTGAGGACAAGGGACTTGGGGTGGGGGTGGCCATACAGTTTTCCTCCACCCAGCTTCACAGCCAGTGTCCAGAGCACTCGCTCTCCTAGCCCTCTGCATGGCCTTGTGGTCTGCATCTCTCCCCTGCAGTCTTCCCTCCCATGCATCTGCTCATGCTATTCTCTATGTCTTGATGTCCGCCAAAGACCAGCCCAGGGGATGGTGTAGCCAGAGACACCTCCTTGGGCTGCCTCTGCTGACCTCCAAAGCCCCAGCCTCATGAGCTACCAGTCTTGGTTTAAAAAAAAAAAAGCTCAGCCGACTTTGCTACTAGGGCAGGCCTTCTGCTGGTCTCTTAATCATTCAGTGCATTTTATAGGACTGCTTATCCTGTTCAAGAACTAGAGCAGGGCCCAGGCACACTCCCGAGGCCAGAGAGGCAAGCTCAGAATGCTCTCCCTGGGGACACGGTCTGTACAGTCATGAGCCTGGGCATTCGCTGGTTTTTTGCCCCATTAGTCATGTCCAGACACTGACAAATGGCCCTGAGTCCATTCTGTCACTGTAGTGACTCCATCCACCTTGTTATTCACTGCACAGATTCTCTGGGGTTACCTCAGGCCCTCATTTATGCCTAGATACTATGCAACTCTTACCTGAGGCTGGCTTGGGGGTAAAAAAAAAAGGCAAGGTATCATTGGAGGAACGGCTAATCAGACAAGAGCCCCAGGAGCCCGGCAGTAGGGTGTGTGGACAGGTGGGGAGCTGGCACACTGGCAGCCCCTTTGCCTTCAGAAGGTCCCTTGGTCAGCACCCTAGTGCCTGGTCAGTGTGCCTGTGTTAGTCACCGTCCTACTGCTGTGAAGAGACACCACAGAGAAGGCAACTCTCCTAAGAGAACACATTTAACTGGGGCTTGCTTACTGTTTCAGAGATTTAGTCCCTCATCGACCATGGCGCTGTGCAGGCAGGCACTGGAGCAGTAGCTGAGAGCTACATCCTGATCGCTAGGCAGAGAGAGAGTCTGGGCCTGGCTTGGCCTTTTGGAACCTCAACCTGCCACCACCACCACCACCACCACCACCACCAGTGGCACACTTCCTCCAACAAGGCCACACCTCCTGATCCTTCTCAAACAGTGCCACTCCCTGATGATGAAACATTCAAATATATGAGCCTGTGGGGGACATTCCCATTCAGCCCCCATGGTGCCCTATTCTCAAGACTCCCAGAAGAGTAGTGGCATCTAGCACCATCCCTGTCTTCCTCTAGTGGAGAGACTGGTCATTTCCAGTTCTTTCCATTCTGTCCATTTGGGGTTTCCCACCCCCCCCCCAAGAGTTTCTAGGTGTAACAGTCCTGGGTGTCCTAGAGTTTGATTGGTAGACCAGGCTGGCCTCGAACTCATAGAGATACACTTGCCTCTACCTCCCAAGTGCTAGAATTAAAGGTGTGTGCCACCACTACCCAGCTTCATGCTCTCCTTTTAGGTATTACTTATACCTTATGTGTTTAAGGTCTCAGGCATTGTTTTTTAGAAATCCTTGGGTCGGGGAAGGTCTCAACCTGCTGTTTGTTGTATATGAAAATTTTGTATGCATTGGTCATTTTGGGTGTGTGAGTTCATGGTGGGTGTGCCATTCCACAGTGGTTGTGGGGTACATGATGGGAGTGTGAGTGTATAGTGGGGCAGGGGGAAGAGGCATGATGTGTGTGTGCTAAGTCCATAATGGTAGGGTATGATAGGTCTGTGAGCTCATAGTGGTGGGGTTTACCATGTATGTATTGTGTGTGAACATCACAGGTGTGTATGTGGCCTGTGCCATGTACTCTTGTGTATCTAGAGTATGACGTGTATAGCATGTGTGGTGGGTATTTGTGTGTCATGAGCAAGTGACAGTGTACATGTGATATGTATGTGATGTGTACATGTGATGTATGTGTGAGAACTGAACTGTGGTCTGTCTATGGTGTATGTGATATGTGTGAATGCTGGCTGTGGCATGCATATGATGAGTATAAAAGCCCATGCTGTGCATGTGTGTGTGGTGTGTAAGTGTGGTGTGTGTGATGTGCTGGAGGCCCGGGGTGACAGATGTGTATATAGGCCTATGCTGTGGCTGTATCTGGAGTCCTTGGCTGGCACTCTTGAGGCTGTACAGTTTGGATTTGTGTGCCCTCCTGCTAACAACTCCAGTGTCACCATCAGAGACTTGAGAATTTTGTTTATATCCTGCTCGGGGGGTTCTAAACCCTGCGGATCATTCCCGTTTGAACTGGGAAACTGGGGCAAATGAGCCAGCTTTGAATCCTGAGATACGTGTGCCTTGCATAGCCCGGCAGGCATTCTGGCTGCTCTGGTCGCTTCACACCCTGCCTTTGTGTGTGTGTCACCAGGCAGGCCCGGCTCCATGTACGGACGACCTCTCAGGTCTAAGCCTCTGGCCCTCGTGTACCCACGTGGCACTTCAGCTGCTGCTTCTGGGTCTCCAGGCTGGCTGGCCTCTGTGCCTCGCTTTCAGCCCTGCGTGTTGTGTTTCCTGCTGCACCTCTGTGTGGGATGCTGGAAGGTCTCTGGCGGCAACTCTCCATCAATTCATGTACTGCACTTCCGTAGGGGCAGCTGGCCGCCTGTGACAAGTTACCACACCGACTTGGGCCCCTCGGCAGTCAGCCTTTCCGTTACCAGGTTAGCTAGACCCTTCTCTGCCTTCCAGTTGACCTATTTTCCATGAAGCTGCAGAGAGACCTTTTTGAAGTGTCCTGGCACATGACGTGGGGGTCAGGTCGCTCTGTTCCCTGGCCCATGCTTGCTCAGCCCAGCTCAGCTCAGCCTGCTGAGCTCAGAGCAGCCTGCACGGAGCCTGGCATTGCTCTGTGTGGCAGCTGTGGCTCAAGTCAAAGCATTTGCTCCTCTGCACCAGGCCCCTGCCTCACCCTCCCTTTCCTTACAACTTGGGCACCTTTACACATCACAGCCCAGGCTAGACGCCTGCAGAAAATGTGGTGACCAATTAGTCTGCTTATTATCACCTCCAAACCATCCATGTGTCCTTCTGTGGGGGGTGGGGGTCCAAACACCAAGTAGTGAAGTGAAGTGCCAGCCTCACATGTGTAGGACTAGACCTTGCATTGGCGGCTTTTCCTATGCCTGTGACAGAATGGCTGACTGAAGCAGGCTAAGGGAGGAAGGCTTGATTTTGACTCACACGGCCGGGACTATCAGCCCATTGTGGCAGAAAAGGCTTGCCACAAAAACAGCTCCCAGCTGCGGCCTCAGGAGTGGTGGACAGCATCCCTCTCATCCTGGAGGATCAGCAGGTGGAGAACTGGACTCAGAGTGGGGTGGGTTACCTCGGGCCCACCCCCAGTTAGCTTGTGTCTACCAGCAGGCCACATGTCCCAAAGGTCCCATGGCTTCCCAAAATACCACCAGCAGCTAGCCACCAGCTGTCCAGACAATCCTTTAGAACAAAACATGTCTGTCGCTGTCCAGTGTGAAGAACAGCAAACTCCCTTTAGAGTGGATGTTCTGCATGAGGGTGATTCTCCTCCCTGGAACTCCATCTTGTGGGAATGTGAAGTCATACGCCTTGCTGGCCAGTGTTGGGCTGAGGCTTACCGTTGAAAACTGGGTCTTTCTTACCTTCCCGTTAGACACTACTATGAACCGTACCTTGCATTGGGCATTGTTTTTTCTCTTCCACAGAAGCCAAAGATACAAGGAAGGCTAGTTGTCTCTGCTGAGATTAGGCCCTAGGCTCTGTCTGGTGAAATGTTTGCTGCCTATACATGTATGCCAGGGACGTGGCTGTCCCTCTGCCTCTGCTTTCTGAAGCCAGATAATCCCAGTAGCACTGTGGTCATGTGTAGGTCACCTGACTCCACCTCTGTGAACATAGCCGTGTGGCCCCCTGATGTTTGCAAAAGGACCAAGCCTCCGAAAGCTGAGGAGCACTGAAGGTCCATGGGTGCCTTCAAAGGTGTGCCACACAGAGAGGGAGGCTGTTTCTGAGGCTGCCTGTCAGGGATTTGTAGTGAAGGTCGACTGCCCAGGGCTCTCTGGCTAAGGTCTGACTGCCCATGGCCTATATGCTCCCATTGTGACAATGGGACCAGCTAAGGGAAGGAGTGAGTGTCTCCCCACTTTTCCACAGCTCCTTAAATCCTTTGTGTTGAGGAAACATTTCACTTGTAAGACACCCAATTATCCTGGGAGGTTTTTCAAGGCAAGTCTGAAAGCCGATCGAATCCAGTGGAACCATTTCTGCATAACAACTACTTAATACCCAATCAAAACAATTATACATAATTTGTGTTTACGGTGCCTCAAAGATTAAACTCCTCCACGCAGACACTTTCCAAAACAGCCTAGAATGTGCAGAGCGTGCAGGGCTGCCTCTTGGCGTGCCCATGGGCTGCCTTTGGCACTCTGCATGTGACAGTAGGCGGGATAGGACCACCGATGCTGGCTTGTTGGGGCAGGGTTGAGTCAGGGACCAGCAGGGAGAAGATGCTGGATCCTCTGGGATGGAGTGAAGACAGCTTTCACCGTCATCTCCTTACTAGCTAGGCTCTGCAGAGGCTGGCCATGCTGTGTCCTAAAGCTGAGGTCCAGGCACATGGGGGGGGGCTGGGGGGGCACTCTAAAGCTCTGGGCGGTGCAGCCTTCCTGGGATTCAGCTTTCCTTATTTTGAAAAAAAAAGAAAAGTCAGGCTGGTGGAGCTTACCTTTAGCCTTTTCAACACTCAGGAGGTAGAGGCAGGGAGATCTCTGTGAGTTCAAGGCCAGCCTGGTCCAGAGTCCCAGACCAGCCAAGGCTTCAGAATGAGGAATTGTCAAGGGGCTAGGGGAGGGTGATTTTTATTTTTCTGTATGTATATGAGTGTTTTGCCAGCATGCATGTATGTATGTGTACCATAGGCATGCCCAGTGCCCTCGGAGGTCAGATGAAGGTGGCTGTCTCCTGAAGCTAAAGTTTCCGACAGTTTTGAGCCTTCCATTGTGGATGCTGGAATTACACTATAAAAACAGAGCGTGTTGCTCAGTCTGAGCCTTCTCTCCAGCCCTAGCTTTCTTGTGTTTGTTCTTGATTGGTGTTTGGATTTTTGATGACAGGATTTTGACATGTATCCCAGGCTTATTTTGAACTCATAGCAATCCCCCTGCCTCGGTGTCCCAGGGCTGGGATTACAGGTGTATGCCACCGTGCCCACTGAGAGTTCAGCCTTCTGATATGACAGGTCTGGTCCATCCTCATCTGGACAGCCTCCTGAGTCTGCCCAGAGGGTCCCAGTGTGAGGAGGAAGCTCACTGCTCCTCCCCCACACGTGTTCTCATTGCCGAGCCTTGTAGAAGGCTGGACCCCTTCCTGCCCTCCTTGTCACAATGTACACTATAATGATAGCCCACTCTCCCGAAGGCACCCCCTAGCCCTGGGGTCAGGCCCATCCGTCCTCTCAGCCCTTGCTGTTGGGCCTACATGTGTGAGCATTTCCCGAAGCCAGCTCGCCTGTTGCTCTCTCAAGCAGGAACCTAAAGACCTCCTCACTCCCTGGCGATTGCCCTGCCTTGCCCGCTCACACCAGCCCTGCCATCCCATCTGCACAGCACGCTGGTGGAAGCCCAGGATAACCCTGGCTCATGCTGCTCCTCAGCCGAGCTCCAGGCACAGATTCACAGCAAGACCCCTCTAGTGCCACAGAAGTGTGTCCGTCATCCCAGCTTGTCTTCCAAGGGCCAAGCTCCAGTGTTCTGCTTGCTCAGAAGTCCTGATAATGTAGCTGGCAAGTTCCCCCAGCAAGGGTCTGTGTCCCAGGGTGGGCCCTGTGCTCACACAGACTGGGGAACTCCAGTCTGCTCGGGGCTGTGGCAGAAGCAGGTCTACGCAAGGAATCTGCAATCAAAGAGCAAGGCTATATAGACTCCAATAATGTTCTACCATGTCTCTCTCTCTCCACAGCCTGTTCCAGCACTATTGTTACTCTAAGGGTGGAATGCGCCACACCTCTTACACCTGTATCTGCTGCAGGTAAGTCTTGGGTCCAGGCCTAATGGAGGATCCAACCCCTGACCCCTAGCTCACAGGCACTTGCTCACTCCTGTGCCCCAACCAGTGCCTAGAAGTCTTCTTGCCCTCTACTCCTGGCACTCGATGCTCACCGCATATGTGCACCATAGCATAAGACAGACAGGGTAGCCTCCAGGTAGCATGTAGCAAATGGGTGGATTACTGTGTGGAGTAGGGGTAAAACATGGATGGAGCTGTGTCAGTAGAGGGACTGTAGGATCAAGTTCTTTTATAGAAGTGTGTGCGTGGTGGGAGGCAGATGATTGGCTCTGTGTGGGTGTCTGTGGCACACTGAGGCTATGTCATCTGCACATGATGGGATATGCTTTAGTGTATATACATTGTAGAACTAACCATGGCCTCATTGTCCCTAACCGGGGATAGCCATTGGCTTTTGACTGCATTGCTGTAGTCTCGGGGCATGCATAGCTCTATGAGTGGCTGGTTGCAGATGGGGCTGTATCTATGAAAACAGCTTGCTCGTCAGTCTGAGCCTGTCTCTCATCATAGGTGTAGGTGGCCTCTTGCGTCTGGGCTGACCCAAGCTGGCCTCCCCAGCTCTGTCCTTCCGGCCTGGTCCCTGGGCAGCCTGGGCAGAGGTGGGCACATCCTTGCACATGAATAATACATCCGAGCATCTTGGTCCTTGGAAATGTGCTTCCCTGGTAGATAGGGAGAAAAATCATTATTCCTACTTTTATGATTCCTGAGACTCCCAAATGGAGCCATAAATATTACACCCACGTGCCCCTCCCTTTGGACAGACTCGTAAGTTCTTCCTAAAGGGTAGCCCATTAGGGTAGCTGCATGGATCAGGGAACAAGGAGCCATTGGCCCTGGATAGGACCAAGATGTTCCAGAGACCGACAGCATCCTTCCTGTGACACCCCACCCCCACCCCCTGCTCTCTGTCAGGCAGGGACACCATGTTCCTCTCCTCCTGGCTGTGGGCCTGGTCCAGCCCCCAGGGCCTGCTGGTGACAGTGAGCTCTTAACCACCCTCTGTGGCCCTTTCCAGTGGGGAGAACGCGGCCGTGCTGCACTATGGCCACGCCGGGGCCCCCAATGACCGGACGATCAAGGATGGAGATATTTGGTAAGTGAGGCTGAGCTGCCTTCCCCCCACGGTGCCCATGAATAGCCAGGACAGTGGTAGATGCTCCACATCTGGGTCAGCCAGAGGCCTCTGGGTCCCTGTCCTTAGCTACAGCAAAGCCTTGGGCCTGCGTTCAGCCCAGACTTCTCTGCTATAGCTGTCAGCCTGGATGCTAACTTCTCCAGGCCTAAGATCTGCACCCTAGAAACAAACATCGTGCGGCACAGTGCCCACAAGATTTCAGGTTGTTTGCTGTGGAGTTGGGAGGGGTGGGGCCGTTTTTGCTCTCCCCCAGCTTCTTCTAGGCTGTCCTTTCAACCATTAAGCTCCCTGGGTTTGGTGCTCCCCGCCCTAAACTCTATCCTCCTTGGCCACCAGGCTCCATGCGCAGCCATTGCCTCTGCTCTGTACCCTCAGTTCCTCACAAGGCCACATGGGGCAGATGTGGGCAGAGCATGCCGGGCTGCATCCTTGGGCCTGGAGGGATCTGTGCTCACTGATCCAGCTGTTCCTAACCATCCTGATCCCCAGCGGACATTGACCAGGGCTGACTCGAGCCACGCAGGGCTGCTGGGGGCCACCTTGAAGTCTGCAGCTTGCTCACAAGCTGTCCAGCCATCTTGCCTTAGCTATCAGATATGACGCGAGTACCCGCTTAACCAGAAGGGCTCCTGTCCTGCCTGGTTCTTAAATGTCTGTTTGTATTTTGTTTTGTTTTGTTTTGTTTTGTTTTGTTTTGTTTTGTTTTATATTGTTGATAGAAGGTCTAGATAAGAGCTGGCTAAGAACTTAGCAATCCTCCTGCCTCTACCTCCCAGGTGCTGGGATCACAGGCACAAACCGCCCTGCCTGGCTGGTGCTTAGACACTGTTTGAGCTCCTTGGCCGTGGTTGGCTGGGGTGCCCGGCCGGACCATCAGTTCCCTTCTCAGCCACTTGTCACACTCATCCCCCAGCCTCGGGGTCCTGTGATAGCTGGTCACCATGTGGCTCTGGCCCTGCTGCAGGTCATGGGAGCCCGTGTCTACCCAGGGGGAGCACAACACATGGACAGACAGATAATGAGCTGCAGAGAAAGACTCCATGCTTTGAGTAGTGACCACCGAATATGAGCCAAGCACTGTGTCCCAGTGTCCACGCTGGCACGTGACTGGCCAGACTGCCCACAAGGGAGACTTTCTGGTTCAAGCCGCTCAGCTTCCTATAAGGAAAACTTCGTCTCTCTGCCTCAGTTTACCTATCTATGAGTGGAGATAGCATATACATGTCAGGACTCCCCATGATAATGGCAGAAAGGGTATGTGAGGAGCAGGCTGATAAAGACCTCTTCCTGGGGTCCAACCCGAAAGCCAAGTGGGAGCCGGGAAGAGACCAGAGGATCCCTACAGTTTTCAGGATGCCACCCATTGCCACCCCATCCCCTCCATGACCACAACAGGACCTCAGTCCGTGTGAGTCTCGCTGGCTTGCCTAGCAGCACAAGTCCACAAAACCTGTGTCTGCACAGAGTCTGTGTGTAGGCCTGGGAGCCTGAGAACTATCTCCGGGCGGGCAGGCAGCAGGGTGCTGGCTGGGGCTGGCACACCTGAGACATAGCAGACAGAGTTCATGGTCGTAGGGACTGGGGATAGGGTTGACTGCCTCAGACTTGGCTCAGCATTGACAAGGAAGAGACGAATAGACCCTCCCTTGTAGGCCATGTGGAGCCAAAGGCAGCCAGAGAGGCCACTGGTCTCCTCGGGCTCTGCGATTGCCCCAAGCTTCCCCCCTCTGGCCTCCTCCACCCCCCACCCCTCATGGATACCTGGGCCCTTAAGCACGTTTGGCAAATACTCTAGCGTTGAGCCGTACCTACTGCCAGCCCTCTTCTCACTTGTTATTTTGGGGCATTCTTACTAAGTCTTCCAGGCAGAACTTGAAGTTTCAGTCCTCCTGCCTCCACCTCTAAGGAACTTGTTGGCCCGTACCGCAAATTCCCACTGCCTTTCCAAGAGCTTTTCTGACACTCTCTAGCTCTGGCCTATGCTGGCTAGGACCAGAGGAGAGGGCGCTAGAACCCAGGCCTGGGGCAGAGGCTTCGATCCCTGCCACCCCGGGGGAGCTCTGGCTGGAGGCCACCTTGGCCATGGATTTGACTCTTCCTGAGTTCAGCATACCCCAGAGGAAGCAGTACTTCACGATCTACTTCATCTGTCCAAAAGGGGGCTCTTGCCCTGTAAGAAGGCTGCCCTACTGACATTTCCGGGAATCTCAGAGATGGGCAGGGGCCAGCCAGGGCCTATATACTGTGGGCCTCTCTCTACATGGCCTGGCTGCTGTGACCTCAGCCCTCATAGGCAGCTGTGGCACCTGCATCTCCTAATACAGCTGTGGACAGGCATGATCTGAGGAAACCCAGGGACGTTCATGCCAAACTCAAATTGGTGATTTTGTTTTTCTAGTGCTAACTTTGAAATGTAGCCAGTGGAATCATTATGAGTTTATTATAGTCAATTTATTATGCAGCATTTAGAACATGTTTTGTTGATTACTGCTACTGCCAGATTGCTGGCGGCATTTATAATCCATTGTTTTATTGAAATTGATCTGCCAAGCACCTAGCGCATTTGGTAAATAATAAATCACACTGTTATCCTAACATAAAGCCACGATACTTCATCATAAGGTAGGGGGCCAGAATATGTGTATAAACTGGAGGCTCTCCCAAAGTTGAGTGCCCCCTGGGACAGGGCATGTGTTCCAGGCACCAAGCACAGGCATGGGCTCCGGGCTCTACCTAGCTTTTGACAAGCAAGATATGTTAACCGTAATGGGGCTCTTTGGGGAGTCAGAGCTGGTTCAGAGCCGTGAGGGGGAGGTGCTAAGTGACAGCCCCTTTAGTCTCTTTCAGCCCAGGGCTGAGTGCACCCACACTTCTCAGTATGTACCCTCAGAAGTACACCAGGAGCCAAGAGGCTCCTCCCTCCCACCTCAGGTTTTCTGTCAGTCTAGAGGGGTCCTAGAGCGCCTGACTCCAAGGGGTCAGAGCCCAGGAAGCTGAGACACAGCTGCAAAGCCAGGCAGGATGGGCTGCTTCCTGCCTTCTGTGTCTCTGAAGGACATTTTCCAGCCCCAGGCCAGGGCAGAACACAAATCAGGCCTACTTTATTTGGACAATTTTTTTTTTTAGCAGTTTAACTAGGGTCTCACACTGTAGCCCAGGCTGGCCTTAATTTATACCAGTCCCCTCCACCCCACCATGGCCTCCCAAGTGCTCGGATTACAGGCACATACCACTGTGTCCGCTCATGTAAACCCTAGGTGGAGCTGGGAGTCAGCTAAGGCCACTTAGCTGTGGGCCCCAGCCGTCACGCGTGAGGTCGAGATGCTGCCCAGGCTGGTCTGTGCTGCAGATCAAGTTTGTCAGCCAAGAGCTTCGGGCCATCCCACATCCCGGCCAGTAGCTCCCAGGTCCCTTCCTGTTTCTCTGGGCCAGATCCCATGCCCAGCTGCTCTGTGTGGATCCTAGGGAAGGCATGGGGATGTGTGTGGCTTTGGAGTCGGGGCCTCTCGTCAGCTCAGTTCAGTGCCATGAGGCCTGTGCATGGCCTGTGGCTGCTGTTAAGCCTCGCAGAGTTTCCTCTTGGCTCCAAGAGCACCTTCCAGCTGTGTCCCTGGAGTTCCCCCTGACCCCGCTGCTCAGGTCACGTCCTGCAGCAAGCATCGGCTGCGTTTTGTTTTCTTTCTCAAGGCAAGCAGGCAGGGCTTTGGTGACCCAGCTTACCAAGGGTGGCAGTCCTGTTGGCTGGTGCCTCCAGCTTGTTCTTATAAAGGATGTTGTTGACAAGACCACAGGAGGCCCTTCCTGAGTGGGAGGCCACAGAAGACGCTCCATGTTGCATCTAGGTCCAGGCAAGTGGGTGCGAACACGTCTGGCCTAGAGAAGCAGGGGAGGAGCCATGGCCCACCGGCTCTGGGTAAGGAGTGGTCCTCAGATACCCCTCTGAGCTCTCCCACAGCCAGCTCAGACTGCGGGCATCTAAGCCCACAGGGGCTGCACCTCGGCCAACAGGAAAAGTACCAACTGTGCCTAAACCCTCTGGGAAGCAGGGCATCCCAGGTTGAGTCATGCCTGTGCAAAACTCTCCCACCTGCTTCTCCTGACTCCTGTGCAAGCTCACCCCAAACATCAGACAATGTCACCTCATTGGGGGGCTCTGATTTGGGAAGCAGGTGGGACATGTCTCCTGCCTGCCACCCTAGAAGAGGTGCCATGTCCCTTCTCCAAACCCATTAGAGCACATGTGCTGCAGGTCTGACTGATGGTATACAGGGCGCTCCAGCACTGGCCAGAAGAGGGCAGTGTAGCTTCAGGACTCTGCCAGGTCTTCTGGGTTGTAGTTTGTTGTGCTGACCTGGGGTGTGGGAAGTGGGCCTGCAGTCCACCTAGGGACAGGCCTATCCTAGCTCTGCACTTAGCAGCTTGCCAGTGTCTCCTCCCTCTCCATCCCTGCTGTGGCCTCTGGCCTCATCTGTCTCCCTGTTCTGGTAATGACCATGTCCAGATGTCACCAAAACCCAGAGAAATGAGGGTAGTTTCATCCCAGGACAGTTAGTACTTATGGGCCCCCAGAACTGTGCCACTGTCACTCCGTCTGGGTCACAGCTGGAGCCAGGGTGTCACCCAGGCTGTCTTGCTATTGCCTGTGAAGGCGAGCCAATTCTCAGTCCTGGACTTTAGCAAGACCCTGCCTCTCATGAGCCCTGCACTGGATAAAATGATTGTGCCTGTTTTAGTTGTGTGTTAGGCTGCCAGTTGTGGTCCCAGGCAGAGTGAATCTGTGCCCAGGGCTCTTCCCCTGCTGCACAAGGCCTGGAGTAAAGGGCCATGGTGGTGGTGGTGGTGGGGGGGATCCAAGGTTCATCTTCTCGGCCTAGTATTCCAGTAGACTTTAGAGAATTTCATCCAGGGCTAGGTGCCTGCTGCCAGGCTCAATTCCCAGCCCCTCCCAGTCTTGTTATTTCCAAAGGGAGGCTTGGTGGGCCTCCACTAGAGGGCCCTCTCAGGGCTTTTCCTAGGGGGAAGCTAAGCCAGCCTTTGGGTGTGAGAGTTCTGCAAACATAAGTCTGTCTGGATGAGCTGACTGGGGCCTTCAGTGTCCCATCCCAGAAGACCATTAGCCTTCAAACTAGGGCTCCTATTTGCAGATATGCCTTCTGGCCATAAGCAGAGGCCCTTCCCACCTGCTTTCTGTCCCTTCTGTTTAGTTTGTCACTGTTTTGTGGCCTCGCCCACTCCATTGACGTCACAACCCATGGTTTAAAAAGCGCTAGTCTAGACAGTGCTCACAGACATCACAAGACACTGGTCACCCAAAAAGTGAAATGAAGCATGTGCTGTCTGCGTGATAATGACTGCTAGCCTCCCCACCCCCCACCCCACCACCCACGACAGCTACCGCCCTGGTGCCCAACCCTGGGCCCTTGGGGCTGAGCAGGCAGCAGCTGAGTGCGTGCCCCTGTCCAGGCCACAGTATGGTGCCCTCCTTGGGTCTTGGCCTGGCACTAGTGTTCTGCATCTCTGTGCCAGTTCTCTGCAGACATAGGAGGCCCCCAGCATGGGACTGTTCTCATTAGAATCTACACTGGGGATTTGGGGATGGAGATATGCTGCCGGTGTGGGGGGACCATCCCTGCCTACCTAGTCCCTGAGGAGTTGCTGGCCCAGGGCTCTATAGAAAGAGGTTCCCTCTGTGGGTCTACCTGTAACCATGGGGAGCACTTAAGACATGGCGCTGCTGCTGCTGCTGCTGCTGCTGCTGCTGCTGCTGCTGCTGCTGCTGCTGCTGCTGGCTATCCCTGACAGCCAGCATGCACAGAGGCCTGGAGGGGGAGCTTGAACTGTGAAACGAAGAGGCGGGTGCCCATTGTGGCCAGCCTGGAGCGCATGCACTGCTACAGAGACAAAAATGACCAGTGCCTTCCTTTCTAACCCCCCGCCGAGGACTGGGTAGATGGGCATTTTCTGCTGTTCAGAACCCCACCTCTCTCCCTCCAGCCTGGGATGCAGACTGGGGCATCTGCACAAAGCAAGCATGCTTAACACACGTGCATGTAAGATGTCAGTCCTGGGTGAGAAGCAGCTGAGTGTGTGCTGCATACTAAGATTGAAAATGAAGCTACAAACCGAGTACAAAGTGACCCTTGTATAAACATTGCCGAGTTTCCCTTGGAGCCCTTCTGCCTGTGGGCTGGCTGGTCCCCTGCACAGGCCCTAAGGGAATTAAGCAGGACCTGGATAGGGTCTGGGTGGGCCAGTGGTGGCAGGTAGCCCAGGCCTGGAGCTGCCCCACGAAGAGCCAGCGGAAGACAGAACCGCTCATCCCGGCCAGAACCACAGCCGTAGGAACACATGTGGGGAAGAGACGCCAGCACATTGCTTGAAGACATGTCATCTCCCAGATGTCTCAGATTATCACACAGACCCACTCGGCTAGTGATGGAGGTGTCCCTGGTGGGTGTCCCTACACAGCCAGGAAGGGGAGATCTCGCATTCTCTTTTGAGCCAAGAGTGACCGAATTCTCTATCAGAGTTCTACATGGAAAGGGCAGGCGCAATAGACAGAACACTGGAGGGAGGTGATTTATAAAAGTGATGGCTTTCTTCCCTGGATTCCAAATGGCTTGAATTGGAATCACTTATGCATGGAAAAGCACTGGGGGAGGATTTAAAAACAATAAACAACAACAGAATAAAGGCAGAAAATATGGGGAACTGAGAACACAAAAATAGACTCAAGCCCGTGCCCAAGCATCGTCGCCGGGCAGGATGGAACTGGCTGGCTGGGTGTGCACTTCCTTCTCCCGAAAGTGGATGAGTTTAACAAAAAAAAAAAAAAAAAAAAAAAAAAAAATAGAGTTGAAGTCTTTAGAAGCTGGAGGAGAAAGCCTGGCCGGCTGAAAACATCAGGCTCCCGCCATCTTAACCTCGGTTCTAGGGAAAGTTTGGAGAACTCGGTTCAGTCTGCCGTGCCCCAGAGAATCTTGTTTGTCCCATTCTAGATGACTCTAGCATCTCGTGTCATCTTGTAAGCTTCCTGGTTTTTAAAAATAACTCATTTCTGTTTTTTCTTTAGACCAGCCCCAGTAGACTCTTCTTCCCCAGGGGCGATCGCAGGTCACTCTTTTAAGTGGCACCTCCCAGGAATGAGTGTCCCAGGAATGAGTGTCCCCACATGCCTGGCCCTGTCCTGTCTGCCCAGGCTGTTTATTCTCATATGCTCTGAATCCAGCAAACCACGAAGCATTGTCTTCCTTACTGACTCCAAAAAGCCCACATAAAAGTGTTGTTTCCTCCAGCAACATGAGACTGGGATCCCATGTCTCACTGCAGCCTGCTCTGCCCCAAGAACCCTAACGCACCTGCAGCCTGCAGACATGTTCCCATGTCAAAGATGGGAAAACGAGGTCCCAAAGGTTGACTGGCCGAGTCAACACGAGGTAACTGAGATGTTTACCTTCCTCAACTGAGGGTTTTGCTAGGTCTGCGTTCACAGACCTCCAGCTGAGGCTCCACTGTGCCCAGTCTGAGGAGGAGCACATCCTGCAGGCAGCTTCTGGCCCTGAAGGCCACAGCACACCCCAGAGAGCGATGCCTGGGTGTGTCTCCAGCGCCCCATGCTTCATGGCCCCCTTGTAACTAAGTTGGGCGGGTCCTCCTGAAGTGGGGCCCAGGTCCCTTGAATTTACACTACACAGGGTCCTCCCCAGAGACTTTGACCAAGTCAAAGTTTCCAGTCGTACTGGGGGGTTGGGGGTGGGGGTGGAGGGTGGCTCCCCAGGAATCACCTGAGATATTATCTGTGCTTTGCTTTCCGTACTGTTGACCCCGTTTATGGTGTTTTGCAACTAGAAGAGTCAGGAGATTAAAAAGTACCTCATTGAGGACTTTGGATTCCAGTATGGTGTTCAAGCAGGTTGAGCATTGGGGTTTTTTTCTTTAAAACCAGCTGCCACGCAATAGCCAGTGCTGTCTGGTAAGCCTCGTGGCTGGAATCCATGCTCTAAATGCAGGACAAGGGGCCCAGCTGCTCCCTTGCTGTCTCTCAGTACTAGCACACAGGCAGCTTCTGGAATGTTTGTGGTTACCATTAGAGTGGAATTTGGGTGAGAGGCTCTCATAAAGGAAGCCAGATATGCCCTGGGCTCAGACTAGCCAGCATGTGTGTGTGGCTGCAGATGGCTATGCCTACCACTACCCCACCGGCACCGGCACCAGCACAGCACAGAGCAGAGCTGGCCTCCACTGATGCAGGAAGACTGGGTCATGGTCCCTCAGCCAGTTTCATTGGGATTAACGTCATGACCCTCCTGCGAGTGCTAAAGGGGAATGGGTTGGGAAGGGGGGCCTTGTGTGAATGTCCTTTTGCCTTAGTCACTGTAGCATTCTGAAGTGATCCTTGCCACGGGAGACTGACCCATGTCCTGAAAGCCAGGCCTGGACCCACAGACCTTCTTTTGCTCTATCCCAGATGCTGCACAGGGTAGGATTCTCTGTCCACAGTGTTGAGTCCCAAGGCCTGTTAGGTGGGCTCTGCTGTACCAGGGGCCATCACATAGTATCTAGAGTGGTGCTTCCATTCTCCTGACCCAGCAGGCCTGGCTGTTCTCCACCATTGTCCAGCCTCCACTGGCTCTGGGCCTCTGGGTCTCCTGCAAGACCGCTTCGCCGTCTCAGCCTGCACAGCCACCCACCCCAGGAAAGCATTGCTAACTAGGGGGCTATTCTGACGCTTCCTCTGTGCCCCTCTCTTGGGCACTCGTGAGACGTGTGTCCTACCTGGGCAGGGGGAGGATGATACCAGGCAGTAGAGCAGAGCCAGAGGCACCAACCACTTGCTGGTTCCTCCCAAGCTTTGTGGGCCAAACAGAAAGGCCTGGGGAAGCTCAACCCACTGACATATGGCAGATGTATCCTGGGCACAAGCAAGGTCCCCACCTTGAGTGAGTCTCGAGACAAGCTCATATGGAAGGCAGTTGGCATGTGGGAATCTGGAGACCTAGCCATCCTTCTGTGAGTCCTCCTGCTATTCTGAATGGGTCCCCACAGCTAAGGCTGCTAAGGCCGTGCTTCTTCCTTGGCTTCCCCTGGACAGGCTGAGCCAGTCCTCCCTTGCTCTTTCCCTCCCCTCCTCTTCCCATCTTTCTTTCCTGCAGTGCTTCTGGAGGCTGAGCCTAGGATCTCATGTGTGCTAGCACAATCTACTGAGAAACATCACCGGTGCTCTTTGTACCTACTTTTTTCTGAGATTGGGGGGCTTGACGGAGGGTGGGGGGGCACACAAAATTCCCAGACTGACTTCAAACTTATGGTAGGGAGTATCTGTAGCCTAGGCAGATCTTGAGGTTGTTTCCTCCACCGCCTGCCTAGAACTTGTTTTGCAGACTCAACTGGCCTCGAACTCAGGGATCCGCCTGCTTTGCCTCCTGTGTGCTAGGATTAAAGTTGTGCGCCACCATCAGTCACATCTGATGAGGTGACCTCAGCTCCCTGCTGCAGCCAGGCCCCAGCAGAGAGAGTACAGGGGGTATGTGGGTTGGCACCTCTGGTCATCTGCCCACCTGCCTCACAGTGCCCTGTCCCCACAGCCTGTTCGACATGGGTGGAGAGTACTACTGCTTCGCTTCTGATATCACCTGCTCCTTCCCTGCCAATGGCAAGTTCACAGAGGACCAGAAGGCCATCTACGAAGCAGTGCTCAGGAGCTGCAGAACTGTCATGAGCACTATGAAGCCAGGTGAGAGGCAGGCGAGCCAGCTGAGGACCTGGCTGGGAGATGGGGGGACGGGACATACTCCTTGACTGACAGACACCCACAGGAAGTAAATCCTGAAGTCTGTCTGCATCTATTCCACATGCTTGGCTAGTTAGATCCAGGTGATATGACATCCCCCAGATCACCCTAAAGTCACAGGGTTGACTACCAGCCAGGAAGAGTGCTGAATCTGGAAGTTCAACCCCTCGTGACCCCACGTC
Organism: Apodemus sylvaticus; assembly: GCF_947179515.1. Lineage (NCBI taxonomy): Eukaryota > Metazoa > Chordata > Mammalia > Rodentia > Muridae > Apodemus > Apodemus sylvaticus. The sequence continues at coordinate 178,715,033 of NC_067472.1, read as the reverse complement.
TGATCCATTCATATCTCCGTACCCACCCCTCCACCCACACTGGTCATTGGAACATCAACATGTCCCTTGCTTTATCCCAAAACAGAGTCCACTTGAGGAAAGGCCAGGCCAGCTTTGGAACCTGGCATCTGGTTGAACTCCAGAGGAAGCTCTAACCTCACTCAGAGGCCACGACCCTGAGGCATGAAGCAACTCTCTCCTTTGGGACTGGTTTTTGCATGTATGTGGAGAGAGCGCTTACTCCATAAGATGTAAGCTGAATGGTAGGGAGTATCTGAGACCACTAAGCAAGAGTTAGCCATCTGTTATGGTCACTGTCCCTGTGTCAGTGATTGTATTGACCCTGGTATCCTCTCTTCATCCAACCAGCTTCTCCCCACTTCATCGTATGGCCACCATTGTATGGTCTTCCCCATGCTTCTTTACACAACCTACAGAGCCCCTACCCCGTGGCATCTCACTTCATGACAGTTCTCTGTAGGGGGAATGGTGACACCAACTTTATAGCCTTCCTTCTGGGACCTTCAGGTTTTCCTGGTCCTACTTCAACACCTGGTCGTGCTACCTGATGAGTCTGCCCTCCTCCCCAGCTCATGGTGTTGAGATGTGGGAGCAGGCTCCACAGCACTGAGCTACAATTCTGGCATTGGCTGTTTCAGCCTGCCTCACCTCGTAGCATCAGGGAGTGTGCCTTGTATAAGTACCTCAGACTAAAGGGGAGCATTTAGGGCTACGTGTGGCTCTACCGGATTTTCACTTTGAGCCCACATCTTAAATATAGCTTTGAGGTGCCAGTCACCCCCAGGCCAGGCCCTCTAGGGACACATGGCTTATTTGACACCACCTAAAAGTCTGTTTGCTGCAGCCAGGGTCCATCTGGCCATGGGGCAGCTTGCCACATCGGTCTCCTACCTGGTGATTCACCCACACCACCCCAGGCAAAGATGTCCCACTGAAGCATTGGCCTCTGCGGCCTTTGCCTGTAAGCAGCAGGGTTAGGCCTGGTCACAGGCCCAAAGAGGTCGAATGGCCTGCCTGGCCATCCAGACCCCACTCAAGGTATCATGCTACTCAAAGCCTGCTTCCCTGCCCGTACCTCATCTCAGAGAAGCAACTGGCCCTGTGACAGCCCAGCCCTCCCTTGATAGGGAGAACCCAGACTTCTCCCCAACACTGGGGCCCAAGACACCCAGAGTGTAAGACTCGGCCCCAGCCCACAGCATGCTGGTTGCAAGCTGGGCCCTCTGGTTTCCTTGAACCCCAACCGGCAGGGTAGCTCCCCATCCTACTACAGAGCCCACTCTAGGGCAGTCTCTGCCAGCGATGGTCCCAAGCATCCAAACCCTTCTGAAGGGCCAGGGAGCTGCAGCCACCCAACTCTCTGTGATCTGGAGGTGCTGAGTAAGAGCTTCGCGTCTGTGGTGGACCACGGGAGGCCTGAAAGCTGGGTTTTCATACTATCTCTAAGGGCTCTGGTGGCCAGACTCGCACATCCCACGGTACCCTGATTTAAAAAAGAAAAAAGAAAGAAAAGCAAAACAGATGATCTTGCTCCCCAGGACTGTAAACGCTCCGGGATGTGGCGGGGCTGTAGCCCTAGAACTTGGTGGTTCCGCATTTGGCTAAATAGTCCCCTGTGACCCCATTTCCCATTGTTGGAATGATTTACATTGTGATCTCAGGGAGGGACCTCAATATCAGTCATTTTCAGAGGAGCCATGCTGAGAACAGCCCTTCAGTGTGGGCTAGCCTTCAGAGCTCCCACTGGAGTCGAGGAACTGCAGGGATTTGTGGTGGCAGGAGGACACTGGAGCCAGGAGCTTACAGCCCCTCACCCTCACTCAGCAACCAGAGCCAGAGCTTGACAGATGGACAAGTCCAGCACAGAAAGTCAATATGCCCTAAAAGGAAGACAAGGAAAACCTGAAAGCAGAGCCCCCCCCCCCCAGGGGCAGCAGTGCTGACTGGCTCACCCGGGCTGCTGCAGGGCACAGCACCTCAAAAGCAGCTGTGTCTCTGAGGATTAGATAGGGCAGTGCTGGGGCACAGGGCATGTGGCCCTCACGGCCCCTTGACTCAGAACAGCCCAAAACCTGGGTTCTCATTTGTGGTAAGATCTATGATAGAGCCCTGGAGGAACCTGGAGCTGGAGACTTTTTCCTGTGTCGCTTTTAAAACTGAGGTCAGGTGGCGGCTACCTAAGGCACGGAGCCTCCTATCTTTACACCACAGGCCGGCATTTTTGCTTGTTTTGCACACTGTTTGAGTGATCAGTATTTCAGAGGTATAGTTTGGACCGGGAAGATGGGGTGGAATGTTTTCTCCTATGATGTTTAACTACTGCCACTCCACCAAGGACTAGGCCATCTCCCCACTGAGGACCCACCACTGGGCACAGTCCCTGGCATGGGCGCTGGGGCCTCTGCCATCCAGCGTCTGTGATGCGAACCTCAAGCAGACAACTATGTCATTACTCGGGTTGAGCTGGCAGTGGCTCTGTCACATCAGGTGGTATCTTCAAACCCCTGCAGGCAGCAGTGAAATGGCGGTGTTGGGTCAGAAAAGGCTGTTCCCACTAGTCAGAGCAAGGCACCCTCATATCATGATGACGAAGGTCATCGTGGGAGCATGGGGCAGGCCCTTCAGACCCCACCCCACCCCCCCACAGGAAGGAGGGGCACAGAATTGTCATGCCGCAGTAGAGGCTGGAGGAGGGGCTAGGCCTCCGGAGTGTGGATGCAAGGGGGGCAAATTGGAGAAAGGAGCCCTGCTTGTTGGCACAGCAGTGTGTCTCCATCTGCTAATCCAGGAGCACCACGCTTGCATCCCTCTAAGCTGCTGAGTCTTGGTCACTGCTAAGCTGCTGGCACTCACAAAGCCAGGCCCCACTTACACTCAAGAGAAGCCTTTGACTGGATACCTTCACCCACTTGGTCACCTTTCCTAGCTATACAGACTACTTGGGGAAGTCACTAGGCTAGATCATCCAGACCCAACTCCTATGGAGGCCACAGGAGGCAGAGCCAACCTAAGACCCACTCTTGTCAATGCTAGGCTATTGTAGACACAGAGAGCTCATGCTGGTGGCTTGAAGATTCCTTGTGGAAAGGTAGAACAGAGCCCCCAGCTGTTCCCATAGATTATGACACTCTGAGGGTCCACAAGGGCAAAGCTAGACTTTTGTCTGGTCACACAGTATAGGCCTGGCCTGCAGGGCTCAAATGTCCTGTGTTCACAGAAAGCTGCTTGGCAGATGGGGACAAATCGCCTCACCATAGTGGTGAATTGGCAGTGGCTAGGTCAGCCCCCTGCCCATCTCAGTGGAATTGCCCCTGGTTTGTGGGTTCAGCTCCTGAGCCAAGACAAACGCCCTGCTGAGACTGCCCGGCTGCTTCCTGAGACCTTCCAAGGAAGAATAAATAAAGACAGGCAGGAAATCACACAACGACGCCCAGGGGAAAGGCAGGACCGAGAAGGATCAGAACACACACGGACCAGCAGCTGCAGCCCCGGGGGATTGAAGAATGCGGGCCTTGGCTCCTTGTCCTGAGCCAGAAGGAGGAGCAGGCTCTGTCACTCAGAGAATAAGGGTGGGGTGAGCTTCGCCAGGAGGTCTCTGGAGAGTCTGCAGGAGTGTGGGCAGGGTGGGCAGGCCACTCCAGCACCTGGGAGAACACTGTTCATCCTGGCTGGGTGGGGTCCTAGTTCTAAGTGACTCTGGTGTCTTCTGGGCCAGCAGCCCATGCTGCTGCAGTGCAGACTGGCATGAGCCACCATACCCAGCTGGGTCTTGAAGTTTCCATCCTTCTATCAAGCACTGAGGCAGGTACTTCCCGGGATCTACTGTTTCTCCATCTTCTGTGCAGCCACAGTCTGCCCCAAACACCTTGAGCTGCTGTGGTCCTAAATGTGGCTGAGAGGAATGTGGGTGATGAGCAGGTGAAGTGGAGGGGGACACAGGGCCGTGTCCACAACAGCTGACTCCATGTCTCGTGTTGACCAGTGTATGGGGAGAGGGGCAGGTAGGGCAAGCCGCTAGATTTCCTGTTGTCCCTTGTCCTTAGAGATGGTGAGGAATATGGAGGTTGTGCCATTAGTGGTGCAGGGACCTCATGTTACCCTGTGGTGCCCTTTGCAGGAGCCAGACCTAGAAGGGCCGCCTGGGGTCCATTGTCCACCACTCATCGTGGCTGCAGGATGGAGGGCAAGCTCCCTGCTCTCTGCCTAGCTCCAGGCACTTGTATGTGTGCTCTCAGACTGTAGAGGCAGGAGCTTCAGGAAGTGTGCACATGACAGCTCCCAGCTCCGCCTCCGCCTCATCAGCAGCATCGAGGCGCCTGCAGCCTGGACACACGCTGCTTCCTGCCCCTCTAAAGGGTGAATGAGTCCCCAAGGTCCTGAAGTAGACACTGCAGGGTGGGCTGGGCTAGAGGCCCTGGGCCTAATGCCAGCTTGGCCTGCCATGCAGCTAGCTCGCTGCAGCTCTCCGGGCCTGCCCTGAGACCTGGGCTTTATGCCTTTGCTTCCACACCCCACAGGCCTGGCTCCCACATCAACCATCCCGCGAGGGCCATTGTCCACATATGAAGTGAGCTCTTTGTCTGACCAAGTAGCCTGGGGGCAGGCGAGGGGGAGCTGCTGCCTTCCTGGCTTGGCTTGGGAGCCCCCCAGGGCTGTCACTCTCTGGGCAGGAAGCCTGGGGCTTTGATGGATGTTGCCGAAGCTCTTAGAGGCTTCCCTGGCTCCAGCAGCAGCAGGCTCCAGGCCCACTGGAGTGCTAGGAAGGGAAGCCAGGTGGAGCAGGGGGCCAGCAGAAACCCATCCTGGGGCCCGAGCACAGGAGCCATCCCTCTGAGCGCTCGTCATTATTAGGCGGTGTGCTAACCTCTAGATGCTCTTCCCACCCTGTGCTCTGATCTCAAGAGTGGGGTGCAGGTCCCTTAGGAATTGAGGACTATGTATTTCCAGTTGGTGAAAAGCCATGGGGGGAGGCTAGTGCTTTGCTTACTCCTCATACTTAGCAAGTACCAGGCACAGAGCAAGGCTGGAACCCCACCTCCTCAGGACTAGACTTTGCTGCCCTGCTGGGCTATCAAGGATTTATTTGGCTTTGGTAGGCCAGGAAGGGACAATCAGAGAGGACATCCTGGAGAAGGTCTCTCAACCGAAGGGCCAAGATGAGGAATAGGAGCTTGAAGAGGCGTCTCAGCCATGAGCCTGCAGGTGGGGAGCACACACAGATGGGTGAGACCCCAGGAGCAGGAAACAAGATGCTGCTGCCCCGGCCCACCGGTCTCCTCGCGCCTCTGAGCAGTACCCAGGGACACTGCTGTTGCTAGAAAGCCAGGGTGAGATTTCGTGGCACTCATAGGATGAGGTAGGAGAGTACGGCGGCACCCCCATCCATAAGGGTCTAGAGTGGGCCTCTGGGATCCAGGGATAGATACCTCCCAGCAGGACCCGGGCCTTCAAGGTGCCTGCAGGCTGCAAAGGTGGGAGGAGCCCAGGCGTGATTTGTGCCCAGCCGCAGTCTGGCCCGAGGAGGGCAACCTTCACACACTCCAGGGCCCCGCCCCAGCCATGGGTGTCATAACTAGCACCTGTGCCAAATGCTGAGGCCAAGTCGCTGGAGGTTTAGTCACTGTCACAACCTAACCACACACAGGCACAAAGCCCCCACGTACGGCCAAGAGAGCTGTGCAAGCAAGGGAGATGGAGCCCAGGGCCCGGGCCCTATGTCTGGGCAATTAGAGCCACCATGGAGCATGGGTCTATCTGATGCCCCTTCTCAGCTGAGGCTCAGCCAGGCCTAAGCCAGGCTGGAAGGCAGATTGTTTCCTGGGGCTCTCCTTTGGTGACTAAGGAAGGCCCCCACTCAGGGAAAATGTTTTCTATGCTCCCTGTTCTGGGCTGACTTGGGGATGAGTGAGCACAGCCCTTTAGACACATAAAGGACCTGAATTAGGAGCATATGGACCTGAGGAGCAGGTACTCTGCCAAGCCAAGTCCTGGGGTATCACAGGGGACCCCACCATCCTGGTGAGGGTGCATGCGCAGCAGCTAAGCAGATGTCTTCAGGTAGTGTACAGCAGCATTGGGGAGGAGGGATGCCTTCAGAGAGGCAACTAGGATGCTGGGACACCACTACCCCACAAGGATAGCCCAACAAAGGCCAAGGCCCCATTGTAACATGTGCTTCTAGAGCAGAAAGGCAACCTGGTCTCTGAAGAGTCCTCCAGGAGTGGGGCCAGTGGGGAGAGCAGAACTATCTAGCCGGCCACTTGGATCCCAGGAACGAGCAGCAGCCAGAGGTGGCACAGATGTGACTCACATTTCTAGAGCACGATGGCCAGAATGTTGAAACCAGACTCTGGCTGGTCCTAAGTGACAGATCATTGATGGAGAGTGCCCTGGAGACACAAGGCTGGAGCCAGCTTTCTGGGGCCAGCTTTGTGGCTCTTGGACAGAGGCAGCACCTGTGGCTTGGGGAATCAGGAAAGCTTGCTTAGGTCACAGCACAAATAGCAGCTGAGATTCCAGTTACCTAAACTCCATCTCTTGAGTTGCCAACCACTGGAGAAAGGCCTCATCCACAAGGGTGCAGACTGGGCCAGCCAAGGAGTTATGTATGTCCAGGAGGCCCCCAGATGTGAGGCAGCAGTAACCAGACACCCCAGGGCTGCCTGGTAGCAGATTCTAGACCCTAGGAAGGCTGGTCCAGCCTCAGACAGACAAACATCCCCCACCTCTCAACACGTACAACTTAGGCCATGTGTCACAGCCCTATGAACCAGCCCTGCAGCCTCACCATGACCTGTTCAAGACCCCATACTGCCAGCCTTGCTGGTGACCATCTCTGGCAAGGAAGGGGGCCCCTTACCAGGCTTCTATAGCCATGGAGGCTCAGCAGTCTGAGTTTCCAGGCCTGGCCCTTTCCCGTTCAGGATCTGATAGAGCAGTGGTTCTCAACCTTCCTAATGCTGCAGTTCCTTAATATAGTTCCTCATGTGGTGACCCCAGCCATAAAATTATTTTCGTTGCTACTTCATAACTCATTTTACTCTCGTGAATTATAAATATCTGATATGCAGAGTGGTCTTAGGCAACCCTGTGAAAGGATCATTTGACTCCCAACCATTGAGACCCACAGACTGAGAACCGCTGCTATAGAGCCTTCAACTGCATAGGGTCCCAGCCTTCCTCTCTTACAGCATTGATCAAGGCTGGCTGGGAGGTGCTGTAAGGGCTATGATGTCTACCCTCTGGACAGTGTACTGCTGTGACCTAAGCTCAGCCTTTGCAGTCAGAGCTGAAGACTTCTTTGTCTAGTGGTCTCCCAGGAGGAGTGGCTGAAGGGGATCTCCACAGCAGGCAGGGCAGCCCTGATACTGCCTGAGGCCCTGCAGGGGCCTCCCTATTAGTCCAAGCGGGGATGACTTCTGTCCTTAAGCCTTAGACCCACAGAACCCATCTGGCCCAGGATATTATGTGCCTAGAAGGTGTCTTAGGGTTTCTGTGGCTGTGAGGAAGCACCAAGGCTAACTTGTGGAGAAAGGGCTTATTTGGTTTATATATAACAGTTTGTTGAGGGAAGCCGCGGCAGGAGCTGATGTAGAACCTGCTGCTTACTGGCTTGTTTCTTATGGAACCCAGAACCATCAGCCCAGAGGTGGCCCCACCCACCATGGTCTGAGCCCTCTACCGTCAATCACTAATTAAGAAAATGTCCTACAAGCCTGCCTACAGCCTGATCTTATGGAGGCATTTTCTTAATAGAGGTAACTAACTGTAGCCTGTGCTAAGTTGGCACAAAACTAGCCAGCACAGGAGGCTCTCCAGTGACCTTTGCCCCAGAAACATGGGGTAGGGATGAATTTGATTAGTAGCCTGGGCTTAGTTAGACACCCAGGCCCACCAGAGGGTGAGGCCGTGCCAGCTGTACCTTCACCCAGAAACCTTTGTGCCCACAGCGGCTTCCAGACTGAGTCAACCATTCTTGGGTGTGCAGGGATGCCGTCCCCCAGGCCCCGGCCCTTTCCTGCCCCACCCCCAACAACAGCAGTCTAGGATGACTCTGAAGCCTCCTTTGAGCCTGAACCACTCATATCTGCTCTTGGGTGGACAGAACCAGACCCCCTGGCTTTGAGGGACAGAAGCTCGATCCCAGTGTGATGATGCAGTCTCTGGGCCCCGAGCTTCAAAGGCAGCATGGGCTATATCACACTTACCCCGTTCCTTCGTCTCTGGAGCCCTGGCTTACCACAGCCTCCTTAAACCACAGGTGTCTGGTGGCCTGATATGCACCGGCTGGCTGACCGTATCCACCTGGAGGAACTGACGCGCATTGGCCTCCTGAGTGGCAGTGTGGATGCCATGCTCCAGGTCCACCTGGGAGCAGTATTCATGCCGCACGGACTTGGCCACTTTATGGGCCTAGATGTGCACGACGTGGGGGGCTACCCTGAGGTAAGTGTGCGTGGTGGTCTCACTAAGCCCGGCCTTGATGGAGTAAAGTGAGGGCTTGTTCTGGGGTTTCTTTGGGGGGAGGCAGAGGGTTCTAGGGATTTAATGGAACAGGAGGGATGTGTCTCACCATGATATGTAGAATTGGGGTTCTGGACACCCCGCAGGGTGGGTCAGTAGCTGCACAGGCCTCAGGCTTGGGGGTGGGTGCCTCTCCCTGCAAGGCCCCAAGACATGTGCTTAGTATTTGTACACAGGGTCCCCACAAGACAAGGAACTGAAGCCAGAGTTCACGGGCAGTTAACCTTACCTCAGCCTTCAGCAGCTCAGCAGCAGACCCCTTTCCTATTCCCCAGCTGGCCCATCCTCTCCCTCCGGGGCCACTGGAAGGAGAGGAAGGCTTAAAGAGCATCTTCTGACAGGGCTTCCTCTCTCCCACTTACTACCAGCTCTCAAAGGACCACCCAGTGGGTGCCCGAGGGCTCCTGAGAAGCCCTGCTGGGCAGGTGGCTATAGCCCCTTAGGGCCTGTCCCTGCTGCCCAGCCTGGCCTGGTGCCTACCGTGCAGGGGGCTGATTGTGCAATTGGTGCACACCCTGGGGCCCACCAGCCAGTTAGCCAAGACTAGACCCAGCCTCTTGGCTGTGGGGTATTTTGAAAGCACTAAGAATGATTTGGGGGGAGGGGGGGAAGATTGCTCAAGAGAAGCATTATTATTCAATTATTTTTTTCTCAAGTGTAAACAGTTAAATTTGGAGAAACAAAATCAGTTTTAATTTCCTAATTTCTGTCCATCCTATTGTGTGCAGGGAGCCAAGAGCAGGCCCTTCCAGACATTGTTAGTTGAGGTTCCTTATTCATTAGTCGCCAAAGTCCATTTTTTCCACCAAAGAAAATTGGCAGCAAACTGTTTTCATCTTTTCCAGTAAGCAGCCCTTTGTGCTTGGTCTATTCTTCTGACAGATAAACACTGTGGAAAAAATATGGCTTTTCCTATAAAAGTCATTTATTTCAGGCCTACAGACAGAGACATCTGGGTCTCTTCTCAGAGTCCAGTACAAGTTAAGGCCTAAATGAACCTTCTGCCCAGGCAGAGAAGCAGGCATAGCTGGCATCCCTGACCAAGAGGAGGGAACCCACACTGTCCCCATCCTGGACATGTTCTCACTCGGACTGACTCGCCATCCTCTGCTCTGTCTGTTGGAGGCTAGCCTGTAATCCCTAACCTGGCAGCCCCTAGGAGCAATGCTCTGAAGGAGTGTTGGCTCAGACTGGTTATCCTTTAGCCCTCCCTGCAAACTCTTTATAGTATCCCCTGATCCCAGCTAGAGTAATTAATGGTCTTAAGCCTTCCTAGGTGGCAGGAAGCTGTGCCCCTCCACAGCCCTGGAAAAGGATGGAATGGGTCGGGTTTAAGCTCGGTGACAAAACACTTGCCGTGCATGCCCAAAACCTGAGTTCCAGCGCCAAAACGAACTAAAATCCCAACCAACCACAACCTGGGTCAGGCCTTGACCTTCAGCAGGCTTGCACAGCCGTGGCTTACAGAGAAGTACTTAGGATGTAGCATGAAGGAAAGGAACAGGAATGAGATGCCAAAGAAGGCAGACTCTCAGGGGCAGCTGGAAAATTCTGGAGCAAAAGCCCGGTACAGCACACAGACAGGAGCACCCCTGTCATCTGAGCACTCCTGAGTAGAGCTCTGCCTGGGGCCTTCCGAGGAGCACCCTCCTTTCCCTGAGCCTTCAAGCTTGCTGGTCCAGGGGCAAGTGTTGCTAGGCTGATGATGGCACCAGCCAGGGTTCTTCCCAGAGCATGACCCACAAGAAGCATGGTGCTTTGCGTCCTATCAGCACCTCCATCCTGGCCTGCTCACACCAGGGCACAGTGGCCGTCCCTACCCTCACGAAATCCCAACCACAGCCCTCCTTACTGTGCCCAGCCTTGGAGGCTGAGCCAGCCTGTTTCTAGTTACCTTACGTGAACCACTAATTGAAGTCTGATGTTCTTGGCCCTCAAACAGTCAGAAATGACAGCTCCGTCTCCAGCAGCTGGGCGTCCTTGGAGGAGCCACAAGTAGGGCAGGGCAAACTCAGATCCTAACTAGAAAGCTCACTTGCTGCCCACTTGCTCAGAGGCCCTGTCCAGAGGCCAGTGGGTGCCCCGGGGAGCTGGGGGAGGAGCAGAGCCGCAGCAGAAAGCAGCGACCACTAAGTCCCTTCAGTGGCCATAAAGCTGTTTCCCAAGGCCCAGGTATAGGCTAGACACAAAAGCAGGTACTTTACAGGCCAGTAAGGGTGGTAACAGGCCTGTCCTGATGTCAGCACCTGACCCTTCCTCTAACAGAAAGGTTGACTTAGCCAGAACCAGCCATTTCCACTTGAGTTGCCTGGAAGAAAAGACTAGGAAGGCCATGGAACCTCCTAAGAGCTTTCCTGGCTTCTGACCTGCAGAAGGGCCCGAGCAGCCAGCCAGTCTTAGGCCTGTGCACGTGCGCATTATCAGTGTCCTCGAGCAGATCTGAGGGTGGCCAGGGTCAAAATGCCCAATACAGAGGTAAGTGCAGAGGACAGAAGGTTCGCGTGGCCCAGACCAACAGGGTTAGACTGCGCTGGAGCCCATCCTGCCTGGCCACCTCTCAATGAGGCAGTGACCCTGGTAGCCAGCCCTGGGCCTATCAGTTGGGTTCCCCAACCTTCCCTCTCTCCAGGGTGTAGAGCGCATCGATGAACCTGGCTTGCGAAGCCTGCGGACAGCAAGGCACCTGGAGCCAGGCATGGTGCTGACCGTGGAGCCAGGCATCTACTTCATTGACCACCTCTTGGACCAGGCCCTGGCAGACCCGGCCCAAGCCTGCTTCTTTAACCAGGAAGTCCTGCAGCGCTTTCGCAACTTTGGTGGGGTGAGTACTTGGAAGCCCCACGTTCTTATTTCCAGAATGCCCACCACCCCACTGCTGCAGGAACAGGTGGAAGGACAGCGCTGTGTGCTTAAGGCCTGGCCAGCCCCTGTATGTGGGCGGTCACCAAACAGGTGCTCACCTGTTAATAGACAGAGATTCTTCAAAATGCCCTCCAGTCCCAGAGGCTCCAAGTAAGTCTTCCCCAGAGGCTTTGAGACCAGTCTGTCTTGTCACAAAGACAGGTCCTATCCCTCAGAAAGCTTTTCCCAGGTGGCACAGTCAGGCTGAAGCAGGTTGACATTGCTAATGTGGCAAATTAAGTCAGTGTGGTTACAATGGCATCCTGTCTGTCTGGCCCAGGTGCGTATTGAGGAAGACGTTGCCGTGACTGACAGTGGCATGGAGCTGCTGACATGTGTACCCCGGACGGTGGAGGAAATCGAAGCATGCATGGCAGGTTGCGACAAGGCCTTCGTGCCCTTCTCTGGCCCAAAGTAGACAGCTGAGACACTCATGTGCTGTCAGCCTGCCCATGACACCCCAACAGCAAGATCCTGGAGCTCACATTTGATTCTACCAAAATCACTGCTGCTGTTTCTGAGAAGAGAAAGCATTTATTCACCTGCGAGATCGCATCCCTAACTCTGACTTTGCTTAAATGACAGAGACTGAAGAATGCTGATTGAAGAAAGATCCTGTTGTTAAGTCATAACTCGATTCTTGTGCTCAGGGAAGATGCACTTGTATCTTCAAAAAAAAAAAAATCAACATACAGAATGGAATTTGCAATAAAAAAACTTTTCTAAAAATGGCCCTTTGTACCCAGCTTCCTCTTTTACTCCTTCACAAGAGAGCATAGAGCTGTGGCCCAAGATGATGGCTCACTTGTCAGTGTCAGCCTTGAGACTGTTCCCAGGAACAGTCCTGTTAGCACCGGCCCTGTGCCTTCTGCCTCTGCCTTAGACTGGCCTGGGAGGACCAGGGGAGTCCTCTACCACAAGCTTTCATTGAGCTCCAGGAATTCTACCAAAGTTAGTGCAATACTGTCACCTACTGTCAGGATGCCCATGCAGACAGGCACCAGAACATTTGGTAAGAGGTTCTGGGACCAAGCCGGGCGGTGGTGGCGCACGCCTATAATCCCAGCACTCTGGGAGGCAGAGGCAGGTGGATTTCTGAGTTCGAGCCAGCCTGGTCTACAGAGTGAGTTCCAGAACAGCCAGGGCTACACAGAGAAACCCTGTCTCGAAAAAAACAAAACCAAATCCAGAAAAACAAACAAACAAAAAAAGGTTCTGGGACCTTGATTTCATTTTTTAACAAAGATAGCTAGCATCTATGCTTAACAGTGTGGCTGATACTCCTAGAGCCCTGCCTAGCCCCAGAACTGGCTTCTAAAATTCTGATAAGGTTCCAGGTTTCTCTTACTAAGGAGATGAAGAGCAAGTGAGAAAGGTTCCACCGGCATGCAGTTCAATAGGGTTCCCTCCCTAGCACTGACATGCCTATTATCCCAGGACTTGGGAGGCTGGAGGCAGAGGATCAGGAATGCAAGATCATCCTTGGCCACACAGTGAGTTTACCAGCCTGGGACATGAGATCCTATCTCAAAACAAAGGCAGGCTGAAGCCAGTCTAGATTACACAGCAAGTTCCAGACCAGCTAGGACTACATAGAGAGGTTGTTGACTCAATAAAGGAATGAATGAATGAATGAATGAATGAATGGATTTAGAAATAAGATGAAACTGTAATGGAGAAAAAAAAAACTGGTCCAAGCTAGAGACTTCAAGCAACCACTGAAGGGTTTATTTACTACAAATTGGCTTCTTCCTATGCTATGGCAGCGACAAAAAAGTGCTTATGATGTGGCCACATTAAAATAAAAGTCACCAAAAACCAAATGCCAATCTTAAGTCCCAAAGCACCATTTATCTCATTTACTTCTTAGATTTACAACACCCATTCTTAGGGTTCTTGCTGGTACAGACGGGGCCCATCCCCTTGGCTAACCACCAGAGACACAGAAGTCTGAGTAAACACAGGCTCACTGCAGCCCATGTTCCTAAAGCTGTACCCATTTCCTCCAACCTCTGCAGAAATTCGTATAGCTTCAAAAATGGATTAGAGACTCTTCCAGAAAGTTCTACAGTGCTGAAGCCTTCTCCACACTCTGGAAGGGCCCAGTATTAATTCAGCATCTACACCATGAGATATGAGCACAATCTGACGGGAATGGCCCTGTGCTAGACTTGTTTAGACCAAGACTAAACCAAGAAAGGTCTGAAGTGAAAAGCAAGAGATGCCGCACTCCAAACAGAAAGGGCTGCAAAAGGTAGCAGGGAGAAAGGAGGGGACAGAGGGGCTGCGTACGATCAGTGGGGAGCAGGAGGCTCTAGGAGCTTGTGATACACTGACACACAGGAAGAGCCACAAGGCATCAAGTAAGTCCATGCAGGAAAGGAGGGTGGCTCTGAGGGAGGCAGGATTGGGTGGCAGGGTCTGAAGCAAGCACCTGACAGCTACTTCAAAGGGAGGGACTGACTGAGGCAAAAGATAGTCTAGGGGCTGGGGCTTTTTTTTAATGCACAAAATACAGTTACAAACTCATGTGCAAGCACTTTAAGAACTGGTCATTCTAAAAGTATTTTTTATTAAGACCTGATTTTGTCACAACGTAAGTATAAAATTTTCCAATACAAGTTATTAGGAATAAACTAAAGCAGGAGATTCGGCTCTGTTGATAGAGTGCTCACCTAGCACACACAAAGCCCCAGGTTCAAGACCCGGTGTCCTATAAAAGCAGACGTAGTGGTACACACCTGTAGTCCTAGCACCTGAGATGGAGGCAGGAAGGCCAGAAGCTCAAGGTCATCCTGGCTGCACATCAAGTTGAAGGCCAGCACTGCCAAGGAGACCATCTCACTAAAACTAAAAAACAAACAAAAAATACAATGAAGTCAAAGGAATTCTATTCTGCCCCACCCATAAAAATTACTCTTTTTTCATTTTTAAGACAGGGTCTTAAGCTGGCCTCAAACTCAACCTTCATCTCTGTAATGCTGGGTTACAGGTGTGCACCACCATACTCAGCCACACAATTTTCACAACTACGCAACAATTAGAACCTTATTTCCCCAAATGCAAAGAGACTAACAGGACCAGAGAAAAGCCATCTAAACAGCCTTCCTTCCCCACCCCACAAAACACATAATTCAGACTAGTTTCTTAGACTTTCGATGTATTTCTGAAATCAGCCAGTGTACTTCCATACCCAGGCATATACCCTATGTAAGTCAAGATGGTATTCAAATTCTAAAATGTACTGTTAGGGATAGCCTCAAATGGAAAGCACAGGCTAGGAACTACCAGGACAGAGGCAGCCCCTCGCATCCTGGTCCCACACTGGGATGCAGTTTTAAGTTAGACCAAACAGCTACAATCAACCCAAGCTGCACTCCAAGTTTAGAGACAACCACTTCCCTATGCACTCAGGGAAATCCAAACGTGCACAAAGCACCCCTCATCTGTGCACTCCAGCCCAGGGCAGCAGCAAGAGGCACCTTGCAGGCTCTTTGGGGCCAACTACAAGTGAACTTCTTGCTCATGCCCAAGATAAAGAAACCCACAAAGAAAAAGTCGTTGTTCCAAAGGTGTTTTTTATTTTTAAATTCGTTAAAAGAAATAAAATTATATTTTAAAAAAATAGAGTAATCTCACAAACTGAAGGCCAGGAACAAACAGAACAAGTTAGTATTTTTCCTGAGGCAGATCTGATTAGCTGTGGAATGGAATCTTCCCCAGCCTGTCACACAAACAGGCGTCTTTTCCTACTTCTAAGGCATCAGGAGCACGCTATGCGCTCCATGGGCAGTCCAGGCACAAAGCTCCCCTGGAAAGGGGGGAGGGGTTAAGAAACATCAAAAGCAGCTGCATCCCTTTCTTATCAAACTGTACATGCTTCTAGTTCTACAAATTGGGAACCGTAAAAACTGAATGGCCTCATGACCCAGATTTCAAACACCCAGTCATATTTTAGGAAAATCCTTACTGAGATCCCAAAGTCATCTGTGACTCAAAGGGCCAGACAGAGAGGGCAAAGGGCAGCCATCCCAGGAGACAGAGACATGGCTAATCCACACTACAGTTTGACTCCTAAGCCACTGACCTGTCCACAAGTAGATCAAACTCTAAAGCTTCCCCAGTAACAAGACTTTCAAAAGTCACTCTACGGTTTCCAAAGCCTTAAGTTTACCCACTCCCCAAACCTAGTTTCCCCCAACTTTACAGAGAAATCTATCAAGCTAAACATCATTCCCACTTGAGTAAGAAAGTCCAAACACCAACTAACATCTGTGTTCAAGGTGGAACTACTTGCTTGTGCTAACAATCTCACTCACAAAGGGAAGAGCAGAGCTGGGACTCCTTTGTACGTTCTGACCTGAAACACTGAACCTGACTTCCCTGCAGCTTTTTAAAGTCCTAGCATTGGTAACCACAAATCCCACAAGAACATCCATTTGTGAAAGCTGGTGTTCAGAAAGAGTTTCCAAAGTCTGCCTCTCCACGTAGGTACATACATGTTCAAGTGGGACCCGTGTCTCCAATTAAATTACATAATTATCAAATCAGCTGGTGAAGAATAGGATTATATGGGTGAGCCCTTGTTAGTTATCCAAACCATCTCTTAATCTTTAGGAGTAATGGCTATTCCAACCAAGGTAAACTGGTGCTGGGCCCTAATTTTTAAAACCCCACTCATTCCTTAGCTCCCAAAGAACAGTGTCGGCGCCTGTCTTCAGCTCTGCTGAGCTCCAGGGCCCTGACAGCTTCTGCCCAGGACAGTCAGCAACTTCCTGCCATGCTAGGGAGCAACCTGAGTGACAATGGGGTTACCAAGTCAGGGTAGGACACAGGGCCAGAAGTGACCACATTCAAACAAGATTCCCAGCAACCCAAACTTTGATACATAAGACCCATGTTTAGTTACCATCTCAGGAGCTAACAAACTGACACTGGAACTGTGCACAAACCATGAGTCACCAAGAAGACGATCTAAATCCAACACTGATACAAGCAGACCCTACAGACACCCAGCGTCTCGGTTTCACAACAAAAAAGTCAATATCCTGAGTTTTATCGGCATTTTCACTCTAAAATAATTTATACAGAATATAAAAGCACACTAATAGAGGCAATAACACATGAAGTCTGGAAGAATAGCCCACTAAAGTAGAAAAAAAATCCTCAAAGAAAAATAAAAAGATTTAGGAAATAAATTAAAGATTCAAACCTCATACTTTCAAGTTTTCTTTGACTAGTCTTTTGAGAGATGGCATGAAGTTGATTCGTTTTTCTAATAATCGTTTAGTTGAGATCAAACACCAAAAGGTGCTCTTCATACAAGCATACACACAAAAACTTTACTTTTAAAAATCATGGCCCCATTGGCAGTTCTTGTAAACACAGGAGAAACCAAACAGATTAGTAGTGCTCTAAACCATGGTCTGTATCATCAAGCCAAGGCAGCATTTTATTTACTAATTTGACGACAAAAAATGGTTTCTCCCCCAAACCAGATGCTGCCTTTACTTGCGTCCATAGAAACTAAAGTGTCAGCATACAGTCGATACTGTTTTTAGGACACAGATAATGCCCATCCAGTAAGAAGAAGCCCCCAAAGTCCAATCGCAGTCTATGCTCTTTAAAAAAAAAAAAAACAAGGGGAAAAGCACAAAATCACTTCTTTCCTTCCTAAACACAATTTGTATTTTTAACCACCTCTTTGACATGACCTGATAGGATTTCTTTACCTTTACTTAAAGTCATTTTTAAAAATGTGTATGTAGGAAAAAACAAGGCTATGCTAACACAGGTTTATAAATCTATAAAATGGGACCAAATTATTATGATTGGTTTCTGTAGCCCTAGAATTTACCATACACAATTTATAATAAAATCACAAATTGACGAACACAGATGGAATTCAGCTTTTCTTAATCCATCAGAACCCAGTACCTTCTCTATGACCTTCCATTTTCCCATTTTCCCATTCCTACAAAAGAAGCATTTCTGGGGAAGTGAGGATTTATTAAGAATATTAAAGTCCAGGAATTTTGTTTTAACCAGAAACCCTAAGTTTCCTTTTAGTGCTTCAAAAATCCATTATCATTTAAGACCAGATAAATTACATGGCTAATCAGCTGTTCAGTGCTGAGCCTAGAAAATAACCTCCAATGGAACAAGACTGAGTTCAGCCACTGAACCAAGGGGTGCAGGGTGGTCACACCTCTCATACTCAAGTCACAAAGTCGTGGAGCCTGGAAGGAGATCTACTGCCCTGTGTTATCAGAATTTGTAGTCGTAGTTTCCGTGCTGATGGGCTGCACGTTGTCTGCGAGGCTGTGTGCATGCTCAAGAAACAAATCTTTCAGTACACTTAATTCCTTTGTCAGCAACTTAATTTTGGCTTCCAACCGTTCGTTCTCTTCCTTAAGCTGGTTTACCCTCTGCAGTGTATCTTGAGCTTTCTGCTTGCTCTTTAACCGGCTCTTTTTCACGGCCATATTGTTCCGCTCTCTGCGCTGGCGGTATTCATCGCTATTTCGATCCATGGGTGAGCTCTTCTTGCTTTGCTTGCTTGGAGGCACGGCTTTGCCTCCTCCCCCAGGCCCAGCGGGCACCAGCTGAGGAACTTGCTGTAAGCCGCTGGCATGTGCCTGAGTATGAATGACACTTATTCCATTCACTCCTGGAGTAGTGGCTGGCTGCGACAGCTTGCTCATTTGGGCACGTTCCTTTTCAGACACAGAACAGGTAGAAATCAGAGCAATGTGATCCGAGGAGGCCACACACAACTGCCAAAAAATCTTCACATGTACCTAGTTAGAAAATAAGTTGCATTAAAATATTTGAAATGACAGTATCAAGTCAGATTAAACTTGCATGGACATAACACAGTTTTGCTGACAGGAGCAACTGCAAATATTACCTAAGTTTCCAAACTTCAAAAGGTAAGTTGGTTCAGAAGCATCATAAGCTGAAGACCAGTCCACCTGTAACTATCAAAAAGGGGATGAAAAACCCAAAGCATAGCAGGAAATACTAGGCAGCATATGTGAGTTAATATCCCTGGACAATCTGCCAGGGAAAATCTGAGCTTTTTAGGGTAAGCATGGAAAACAAGTCCAATCATTGTAGAATAGACGCCTGCATTTGCGGGGTGTGGGGAGTGCGTTTCAAGTCAGGTCAGAATGCTGGATCAGAACACTCAGTCTGCAGAACCCATGAGGGTCTGGATGCAGCTAAGATCCTGGCGAGTTCCTTATTCAATATTCCCAGGATGAATTAGCAATGCCTTCACTTATTATGGTTTTTTTGTTTTTGTTTTTAAAGACAGGGTTTCTCTGTTTAGCTCTGCCAGTCCTGGAACTCACTCTATAGAGCAAGCTGGCCTCCAACTCAGACTCCCCTACCTCTACCTTCTGAATGCTGGGATTAAAGGCGTGGGCCACCACCACCTTGCTTGTGGATTACTTTGAGTTGATCAGTTGATATGTATTTTTACATTTTAGTAACCTACCACCATCTAAACAGCTAAATCAACTGTGTCTCCCTAGGAGATGCAGCATCCTTAGAAAAGTTGAAAGTATTGTTACGAACCATGAAACTATTCTCTTCTCTTTTCCCAGAACTGCTAAAATGACCTCAGTGGACAAAATTAGGGAAGTTAGCTAGAGTTAGGAAAATGCCCCCGATGAGCACACCCAAGGTTATTAAGAGAAGTTCAGTCAGTAAACATCAACAGCTTTGGACAACACAAGCTTTGGCCAAGCCTTTCTTCAAGCATGGTTATTAAGTTGGATTTTTTTATTATTTATTACTATTAATCTTTGCTTTTAAATATCCATATATCATTACTTTGAATTGTTTTAAAAGCCACTCAGCCAGCCCTGAGCTAGTGGGTCATCTGTTCTTGCTCCAGCACTAAAGGAAGACAGAAAACTTCCTCCCAAGCCATGATGAATATGGACTCTGAGTTACACTTACAATGGATATTTCACAACTTCCCTTGAAAATGATTGTGTGGCCTAATTTTTCTCCCACTTAAAAGGTGGTTGTTCAAAATAAAGTAAACAAATTAATTAAAAAATAAGAGTTGGCTATTCAATATTAATTTAAGCCACCGAGACTGCCATTTAACACTAGAGCTTATCAAGTTGGTATACTGTGTGTAACCAATTTTAAGGACTTGTATAACTCAATACTCCTCCTGGGATTGCCTTCAAAATCATGTTCATCTTAGTTGCCTATTTTCTTGTATTCTTATTCTTCAAAACTAATCTCTACAGTCAGTTTAGCCAAACTCTAAGATAGCAACGATCCAAAAAAGTACAGACTAGAAGATCAATTTTCCCTGGCACTGGCTCCCTCAGTTTACCAAAACTTAGACATACCCTTCCGTCCTGTGAGCTTCAACGCCATCTGTACAGGAGGGATGTGGAAATGATATGATGCCCCAACTAACAAACTACCACAAACTCTAGTCAAACACCTTTCAACGGGCTCCAAATTCAGGATGTTCTCCCTGTTTTTGAAAGACACAAGAATGGGGTAAGGTTCTAACTAACTTTGCTAAGTCAATAACCAAAACAAAGGATAGGTTTTGAATGAACCTTTTGGCTAGAAAACCAAGAGTATTGTTTACTGAGCCTATAAACTTGCAAGAAAAAACTGGAGAGCAAAAAATAATTCATGATTTTTTTTTTTAAAGTAGGCTGGATATAGTGGTGCATGCCTTTAAAGCTATCCTTGAGAGTCAGGCTTTAGAGTCAGGTGGATCTCTGTGAGTTTGAGGCTAGCCTGATCTACATATCCAGTTCCAAGATAACCAGGGCTATGTAGAGAGACCCTGTCTATAAAAGAAAGATGGAGAGACAGAGGAGAGGGAGGATCAAGGAGTTAACAGGCTTCAAAGAGAACAATTTTGGTTTTGCACTGAACAAAGACACTTGTCCTTTATGCTTTTGTTCCTTTCCACAAACATTTGCTGAGTTCTACAACAAAGCAATCTGACATTTAATATCTGGATAGTTACTCTAAATCAAAGTCTGTTCCTAGCTGGACTAATGTACTCCAAAGTTCAGTCTACAGGAAGCAGGGTGGCGCCTTTGTCCTTCTGCTGTCAACCCCCCTGAGCACAGGGAAGCTGAGGGCAGCTATCCTCACAGTGGTCCCTGAACCAACACCAGCCATGTTTACAAGTCCCACCTCTCAGGCTGCCAGTCTGAAGAACAAGTTTTAGGTGTGAGCTTTTAGTCTTGTTTTAGGGGCGCCCCCAAAATGATTTCAAAGACACAATGGAGAACCATGGCTACATATAAACAATGGATTTTACGAATGTGAGACTAAATGAAATGAGTAACAGACGTTTTCAAGTGCAAATTTCTTAACTAAAGTAATAATGTTCATTTAAAAGAATAAAACAATGAAACTCTGGAATATTAGAACAGTAAAATAAAATAGAACTTTTCTAAATTTTTACTTGGAACAATAAACCTGTATAGAACTTTCCTGGTTTGTTGCTTTTTCCTTAAACCTAGATAAAACCACGTATCTCTCCATTAGCCTCTCAAAATAAAATATTCATTCAATTTCCTTAATGAAAGTTCAGTCTTCAGATTTACAAACAAAAATACTGCACATCTATTGTGCTTCCTAATGCCACAGAAATTACCTCAGGCTGACATCATCTCCCAGGGGCCCAACTCTCAGGTGTAGCAACCTGAGCTCCCTCCAACCACCCACTATCTAGACTATCTAGAGCAATAGTTCTTAACCTTCTCAGTGTGTGACCCTTTAATACAGGTTCCTCATGCTCTGGTGACCCCCAGCCACAGTTATTTTCACTGCTACTTCATAATTTTGCTATGGTTATGAATTGTAATATCTGTATTTTCAGATGGTCTTAGGTGACCCCCTGTAAAAGGGTCAGTCATTTGAGCCCCCAAAGAAGTTGCTACCTGCAGGTCAAGCAGTCTTCCATTCAAACCTAACTATGTCACATCTTCCTACTAAAAATAAATGTCTGTGACTCCAGACTACAGGATCAAGCCCAAGGTCCTAACTCTCTCTACAAGTTCTGCTCCTTTATGTTCCAGACCACTACCTAATGCATTCTAAATGCTCTCTGTTTTCTCTTTTCTTTCTTTTTTTTATCCAATCTGCTCCCCCAGTTTCTTTGGCAACTCCAGCTCCCTGGAGACTGTTGGAGGCAGGGTCCACAAAAGAGAAGAGACCTGAGTTCAGTGTAAGTTGTCCACTAAGTTGTGAAGAAAACATATGCTTGGTTGGATGTTATCTTTTAAATATTCGTATGTTTGCTTGAATGTTATCCTTTAAACCTAAATATAGTACTATTTAGCACATTCAAAACAAATTCATTGTTTATAAATATACACTTATTAGGCGTTCCTATTCAGGTTTTCTCCCCCACTTTAACGGCAGGGCAGGGCAGGGCAAGGGAATAGGGAGAGGACCAATAAACTTGCTCCTGTAAGAACCTATGCAACCGCCCCTCTGAGGGAAACCTAAAATTGCTACAGTACTCATTACTGTGACTGAGGCAACTTTTGACCAGCTCCTGTGTCTCCTTCCCATGATCTCTGGAGGGAATGTTCCCAGGGACTTTCCCAGGGAGCATTTAATCCACTAGGGATGAAAGCACCTCTCCAAGATCACAGAGCTGGGCTGGCAATCATGGACATGTTGTGAGAATTTAAAGGATATTGGGGGAGGGGGAGGGGGACGGGCGACAGCTGCTCCCACCTATTTGTTTCTGATAGGTCATAAAAATAACTGAGTCAGTCAAGCATGCCCATCAGACTCAGGAAACAGGCTCAAATTTTTCTACAACTCAGTAGCATCCTGTCATTGTTTACAGTTTTTCAGGAACAGGGAAATAACCGCAGGGATAGCTAGCTTATCATAACTACTACACAAGTGGCAACAGCAGAACAGACCTTAGAGTGCTTTGAAGGCTGGAGATGTGGCTCAAGAGGTGGGGGGGGGGGGGGCTTGCCTAACATACTCTGAATTCTATGTAGAATTTCTCAGTAAAGAAAGACTTTACAGTACTTTATTTCAAAATTCCCTCTGTGAGACAGGTCTGCATTCAATGATAATATATTCAAATAAGGATTCAAGTGGGTGGAAACTCAAGAGACACAACCCCCAGCTGTGGTGCAACCCACAAAGGTTGAAACCTTTCTAAATTCGATACATCTTATGATGCAGTTTACACAGAAATAAACAGAAATAAACACGAAAGAAAGAGAGAGAGAGAGAGAGAGAGAGAGAGAGAGAGAGAGAGAGAGAAAGAAAGAAAGAAAGAAAGAAAGAAAGAAAGAAAGAAAGAAAGAAAGAAAGAAAGAAAGAAGAGCAAAACTAAGCATGCCAATCAAGAAGACCAGAAATACACAAGCACACTTGGAAAGAGAAAAAACTCCTCACACACTCATGCCCAACTTCTCCACCTGGATACCTCCGCTGGCTCTTTTCCCGAGCTCCCTCCCGGCGAGCTAAGGAAAGGCTTCATGGCTTGACCTTCTGCGTCTAGTGAACTGGTGCGCGATCATCTAGGATGTCCTCCCCCTCCCAGTGAACTTGCAGGACACACGGCCGCGTCCAAAAACAACAAACGAAAATCTCCCTCTTGCAACGTTGCGTGTGTAAAAAAACTCGAGTGCCTTCCCCGGATGACCACTAGGTTATTAACTCCAAATAGGACCCGGGCCCTCCTCCCCCAGACCAAGCGACTGGAAGAGTCCTAGGTGGCTCCAAAGTAAGATTCGGTCCACCTTCTATTCTGGGAACACCCTCCATCCCCAGGGGCCAATGCGCGCCAGGCTTGTCGCGCTGCTCGTCGCCGGGGGGACAGGTTCTGGAGGGGCACCTGGTACTCCATCCCTTCCCCGACAGTGGTGAGGGGGCGCCCGGGGGAGCGCGGGGGTCGGAGCCACGCGCGGCGGCGCTGGGCCGCGGCCAGGGATGAGCTCAGCCCCGCCGGGTGTTGCCCGCAGGTTGCATCAGACGCCGCTCCGGGCCCCCGCCCGCGCCGCCAAGCCGCCAGGGGCCTTCCGGGCCAACCTGCCGAATCGGGCAGGGCCGGGTCTCCTTGGGCCGGGCCGGCGCCTACGCGAGCGGCGGGCTTGCCCGCGGCCTCCTCCCTCAACCCCTCCGAGCTAAAACCCGCGGCCTCCTTACCTGCGCCTCCGGCCGTCCCGCCCGCCCACAGACGGCCTCCACTCCTCCACTCCGAGCGGCCCCGCGCGGCGCGGCCCGACCCAGGCCTCGCAGCCCGAGAGTCGGCGAGGAGGAGCGACGGTTACGAAACCGGCAGCCTCCGCCCGTTCCGCCACCGCGGCCACCGGCTTTCCCCTCCTCTTGGGTCCGCGCGCTGCCGCTGCCGCCGTGACCAATAGAAGCGCCGCTCGGAGAACAACGCGCTGGCCTCTAGAGACGGGCGGCGCCACCAGCCAATCACAGGCCGTGTGACGGCGAGAGGCGGGTGCGCGGCGGGGCGGGCGTGGTGGGCGTGGCAGCACCGGCGATTGCTAGAGGCGCGCTCCAAGGTTTCCCCCTTAGGCTGCCCGAGGTGGCAGGCGTCGGCCCAGAGCTGTGGGAGTGACCCGTGGCAAGAAAAGTTCTATCAGAGTTATGAGAGCTTCACCTGCCATAGGGAAATGACATTTTTCTTGGGTGGATTTTTGAGTTATTGATTTGGGGTGGGTTTTTTGTTTGTTTAGGCCTCAAAGACCTGAGGCATGCAAACTTTATCTTGACAAAAGCACGTTAAGGAAAAACTGTCCAATGTTAGCACTTGTCACACTCTTGAGAACAGCGGACTGTGGCTCCCGGACAAATCATGATTTCCAAAGTACGCTCACCTCCACCTCCGTGAGAGTGTATGAAGGACATGAGGTGCTCTCTTAAAAAGTGACAAGTAGCTTGGAGGTGGTGGCACACGCCTTTAATCCCAGCAATTGGGAGGCAGAGGCAGGCAGATTTCTGAGTTCAAGGGCAGCCTGGTCTACGGAGGGAGTTCCAGAACAGCCAGGACTATACAGAGAAACCCTGTCTGAAAAAAACAAACAAGCAAACAAAAAGTGACAAGGAGTCCAGCCTGGTTCTCCCAAATAGTTCATTAGAGGATCAAAATGCTTTGTTTGTTTGTTTGTTGTTTGGGGGCGGGGCTTGTTTTGTTATTTGCTTTTGTCTTTTGAAAAAAACGGGAAGCAGCGTTCTGGGTGGAGGGCAGAGCCTGCCTGATAGGTTTGATTGCTTCCTCTTTAGCAATGCTTATCATTGAAAACTCTCTGGCTTTCAAAAAGGAAATGTTTCTTCATCTCTAAGACCTGGAGAGCAGCTCTCCATGTAAGACTTCGAGGAATCCCTGAGAGATGAGAATACCTGCAAAAAGAAAAAAAGAAAAGGAAAGGAAAGGAAAGGAAAGGAAAGGAAAGGAAAAAGGAAAGGAAAGGAAAGGAAAGGAAAGGAAAGGAAAGAAAAGAAAAGAAAAGAAAAGAAAAGAAAAGAAAAAGAAAGGCAACCACAGAGAACGACCCCTGATAACTTCATGCACACTTTGGGAGCTAATGTCTCAAAACCAGTACGTTTCTTTAGTTTTGGATCTCTGTATTAAGAGCCATTTTTTGAAGACTTTTAACACTATCAAAGATGAACTGTGCATTGTTTCTCACAAAGATCATGATTTTATCCTTAATATTTTCTAATCATATAAAAGCTATAGAAAACAAAAATATCCTTGCATGTCATATGTATATTGAGTTAGCCTCTTTTTTGCCAGCCACCCTGCCAGCTGCCTTCTGTGTTGTGTCTAGGCAAGCCTTCCATGGCCAGCAGTCAATGCCCAGGAGTCTTGAGATTTCGTCTTTAGCTGGTGGCCTGTAGTTCTTTTCCTTTTTACACATGTGGTAAGTTCTAAAGCATGGACTAAGTCAGCAATGAAGAAGACAAACACGCCTGCCATCCCTGCCCACAGGGAGCTTACCCTGAGAACCACCAAGACATGATTCGAGCCCCATTTTCATGAACACTTAAGGAAAGAAGTCCAAGATGCTGGGGGAGATTGTAAGAAGGAGCCAGACCTGATCTAATGTGTCAGAGGAAGCTTAAAAGATGAGGAGGGTTTGGCTTTGCTTAGAGGCCTGTGATGGGCAGAGCATAAGGTCACTCGCTGATGCAAGACCCCCCAGTAGGGGAGGGTCGACCAAGTGAGCCCAACAATGATTTAGATGGGGGTAGGGCACTGAACACTGGGCATGCGCACATACAGGCTAACACTCCTCTACCGCTAAGCCGAAACTCAGCCCAGGAGAACCTTTTGTTACTATCAGCAATGGGAAACACTCAGTATAAGGACGTGAGAACCCAGGGAATACTCGGCCTCCAGGTTGAAGAAATCTAGGTTGTTTCCTTGCAAGTCACAAAGACTCAAGCCATCCTAGTAAAGGAAAATGTCCTGTGTATATTTGTGCCTTGCTAATGTTCAAATATATTCTAGAAAGCCAAAGAACTTATAATCCAGCAGTATATTCAAATCTCCTTCAGAGGACTTGAGAAGTAGAAGATCCTGTTGTCTAGCCACTTGACAACTACTGGGACTAACCACATGGATTGCCAAAGTGCTATGGCCCAGGGTCAAAAACGTTCCAACCCTTAAGTCAGCAACTCTCAACCTTCTGTCACCGTGGTCACAGTGATCCTTTAACAGTTCCTCCTGTTGTGGAGAACCCTGACAATAAAATTACTTTGTTACTACTTCATAACTGTAATTTTGCTACTGTTATGAATCGTAATATAAATATCTATGTTTTCCAATGGTCTTAGGTCACTCTGGTGAAAGGGTCCTTCAACCCCTGAAAGGGATGGGGATCCCCAGATTGAGAAGCACTGTCTTACATAGAAGTGTGATCGTATGCAAATCCCTTAACCTCTGTGCCCTCTGGAGCGGAGAGGACAACAGTGTTACTGTGAGGCCCCTGCCTCATACGTGGTGAGAGCTATTCATATGAAGCATTGGATAGCATTAGCATGATGCACATATGTAAATGAACACACATTAATAGAAGCAGAGTTGACTGCAACAGTTCAAAGTTAAGTCAGACTCATGTTTACATTGATCTAATGATTCAATCACTCAAATATTGGACATGTTAATACTAATATGACCCATTAGACATTTTTTACAGTAAGTTTAATTGTTATAACTTCCTTTATTTCCATAAAAATAAGACTAGGGGGAATTTTGTAATATATTTTTCTTTTAGATTTATTTTTCAGTTACATAATATGTATATGTCTGTGTGTTTGTGCACTGAGTGCAGTGACTCGGGGCAGTGACTAGAAGAGGGTGTTAGATTCACCTGGAGCTGAAGTTACAAGTAACTGTGAGCCACACAACTTGGATGCCGGGAATCGAACTCCCAGACCCCTACAAACACAGTAAGCACTCGTAAGCACTGATCCATCTCGCCAGCCACTGTTTGCTTGGTTTTAAATTGTACTTTTATCTATCAATTTATTTATCACATGTATGAGTGTTTTGCCTGAATGTAGGTGTACCATGTGTGTGCAGTGCCTTCAGGGACCAGAAGAGGGCGTCAGATCTCTTGGAACTGGAGTAACAGTTGTGATCTCCTGTGTGGGTGCTAAGAACTGAAACCTGGTCTGCTGACAGAGCAGAGAGTTCTCTGAATCACTGAAACATCTCTCCAGCCCATCTTTTTGTTTTTTGCTTTAGATGTGGCCTCACATTATAGCTCAGTCTGATCGAGAGCTATGTACTCCAAGCTGGCCTTGAACTCATGAAAATCATCTTTCATTCTCCTGAGCACTGGCTTTATAAGCATTCACACACACACCCCCCCCCACACACACACACCCTACTTGAAACCTCTTATCTGAAATCCAGATGATGGACAGCTGCAGCAGTGGAGTGGAGTCAACCAGAGCCTAGAGTGCTACAGAGGGCAGAGCTAGAGATGTGATCCAAGCTCTTTGGAGGAGCCCAGAAGATCATATGTGGATCCCAGACATTGGAACAAGAAGCTGGAAAGCTGAAGTTGCCTTGGATACCCCACTCCTGGTACAAACTTCTATCTTAGGGTTTCTATTGCTGTGAAGAGACACAATGACTAAAGTAGCCCTTACAAAGGACAACATTTAATTGGGGCTAGCTTACAGGTTCTGAGGTTCAGTCCATTATCATCATAACAGGAAACATGGCAGTGTCCAGGCAGGCATGGTTCTGGAATTGCTGAGAGTTCTACACGTTGTTCTGAAGGCAAGCAGGAGAAGACTGGCTTCCAGGCAGCTAGGATGAGGGTCTTAAAGCACATCCCCACAGTGACATACTTCCTCCAACAAGGCCACACCTCCTAATAGTGCCACTCCCTGAGCCAAGCATATTCAAGCCACCACATTCCACTCCACGGCCCCCATAGGCTTGTTCAAACACATGCGTCTGTAGAAGCCACACCTAGCCATAGCATAATGCAAAATACATTTAGTCCAACTTCAAAAGTCCCATAGTCTACGACAGTCTTAACAATGTTAAAAGTCCAAAGTTCAAAGTCTCTTCTGAGATTCATGCAATCTCTTAACTTTAATCCCCTATAAAAGCAAAAGCAAAAGACAGATCAGATGCCTCCAACATCACAGGATATATATCACCACTCCAAAATATCATAGTGAGGAAATAGTAGACCAAAGTTCCTTAGAAATTAGTACAAAAACCTACCTCAGCAGGTGGTCTGGTCCGTGTCTGTCATACTGTGAGAACTGAGGGGCCATCCATCACAGGTTCAAGTCTTGGCAGATCTTATCTGTGCTTTATTACCATAATTTGATATATTATTGTGGCATTGAATAGGGATCCTTTGATTAGAAATAAATTGGTTAGTTGGAGTTTTAATTTGCTTTCTGTTTGAGGATTTTGTTTTTGTTTGTTTGTTTGGGTTTTAAATTTTGTTTTGCTTTGCTTTTTTAAAATTAGGGTCTAACTACACAGCCTGGGTCTGGAGCTTACTATGTAGACCAGGCTGGTCAAACTCAGAGATCCACCTGCCTTTGCCTCCTGTGTGCTGAAATTTTTGCTTTGTTTTTATACAGTCTTTCTATTAGAGCTGTGTGGCATCAAAGTTGCAATCTTCCTCCTTCATCTACATAGTACTGGGATTATAGACTTCTACCACCATGCTCTCTGAAAAAACAAAACAAAACAACAGTTTGGCAGTGATAACTCATGCCTTTAGTCCCAACACTTGGGAGGCAGAGGTCTACAGAATGAGTTCCCAGGACAGCCAGGTCTACACAGAGAAACTTTGTCTCAAAAAATAAATTAATTAATTAATTTAAAAAAAACCTGAAGTGGGGCTTGTTGTTGTTGCTCATCTATAATGTTAGCATTCAGAAGACAAGGGTAGGCATTTGTAAGCTGGAAGCCAAGTGGTGTACACAGAAGAGTTCCAGGTCAGGTAAGGCTACACAGAGAGACCCTGTCTAAGTCTGTGTATATGGGAGTCGGTTACTAAAAGATGGTGGGGTGCTCTTCATTAAATACCTAGATCATATCAGACCCAAAATCAATCTCTCCCTCTCTCCCTCTCCCCTCCCTTTCTCCCTCTCCCCTTCCTCTCCCTCTTCTCCCTCCCCTCCCTCTCCCTCTCCCCCTCTCTCCTCCCTCCCTTTCCTTTTTCTCTCTCTTTCTCTCTCCCCCTTTTATTTTTCTGCTTGTACTTATACTGGCTACTAGTAGCTTCCATGTTGACAACCTCAGTAGTAAAGAAACATTTTGCTGGGCAGTGGTGGTGCACGCCTTTAATCCCAGCACTTGGGAGGCAGAGGCAGGCAGATTTCTGAGTTCTAGGCCAGCCTGGTCTACAGAGTGAGTTCCAGGACAGCCAGGGCTATAGAGATGAAACCATGTCTCAAAAAAGAAAGAAAGAAAGAAAGAAAGAAAGAAAGAAAGAAAGAAAGAAAGAAAGAAAGAAAGAAAAGAAAAGAAAAGAAAAGAAAAGAAAAGAAAAGAAAAGAAAAGAAAAGAAAAGAAAAGAAAAGAAAAGAAAAGAAAAGAAAAGAAAAGAAACATTTTAAAGTTCTTGTCCTAAGAGTTCTAGGCAAGGTCACCAAGATTGGCCCAACTGGGTTGAGTGCTCCTCTGCTAATAATCAAATGGCCAGGAACATGGCGCAGTGCACTAACACAGCAGCTCTAGAGAAGATGGAGGAATGTTCTCAGTGGAAATAAGGGGGTACTGAGCCAACAAACCCATAAATACCACTTGAAATGGCAGGTCTTTATGTTGGCAGGCTTTAATTAGTCTGACTGACTGACTGACTGACTGACTGACTGACTGACTGATTAACTGACTGGTAGGTATGTCCTTTCTCCTGACACATGGTCCCCATCTATTTAACTTACAATTTTATTACTGTGAACAGACACCATGGCCAGGGCAACTCTTATAAAGAAAAACATTTAATTGGAGACTGGCTTACAGTGTCAGAGGTTTAGTCTGTTATCATCATAGTGGGGAGCACAGAAGTGTGCAGGCAGACATTGTACTGGAGGAGCAGAGTTCTGTATCTCCAACTGAAGGCAGCAAGGAGGAGACTGGCTTCTGCAGACAGCCAGGAGGGAGTTCTCTTCCACACTGGGTGGAGCTTGAGCCCTAGGAGACCTCAAAGCCCTCCTATACACTTCCTCTAACAAGGCCACACCTCCTCCAATAAGGCTACACATCCTAATAGTGCCACTTCCCACCGGTCAAGCATTCAAACACACGAGTCTATGGAAGCCAAACCTATTCAAACCACCACATCATCTTTGAGGTTTTATCTCTAGGGTAAACTCTCTAGAGTTCTAAAAGATATTACTGTCTTAGGGCAGCCTCAACTTCATACACAAGTGATATGCATAACATAGAGAAAGTTGGCAATGCAAGCTTCAGCGACTGGCAAGCATTATCAGTACTTATGAAAAATCACTTTCCACATGCCAAATGTCATTATCTTATGCAGTAAGATGTCATCTGCACACAGGGGCCCCATGTGTGCCGTGCGAGAGCATCTAAGCCTGTTGTCTTTGCACAGGACAATAAACACTTTCCATCTGGGCACAAAAGAGAAGAGGTAAAGACATCTCTGTTCGTTAGGACCAATTCCCCACTCCTGATACCAACTTCTAAAATACCATGGCCAAAGTGACTTATGGAAGAGAAGGTTTATTTTAGCTTATGGTTCCAAATGGAGAGTCCCTCGTGATTGGGGTGGGAGGGAACACATGGCAGCAGGCTGCAGAGCAGAAAACGAAGTGATCATATCTTCACCCACACAGACGGATCTGAGAGGGAACTGTAAGTAAAGTGAGGCTCTAAACCCATCCTTCCCCCAATGTCATACTTCGCCCAGCAAAGCTATACTTCCTAAAGATTCCATAGCCTTCCCAAATAGCACCACCAACAGGAGGCCGAATGTCCAAATACCTAAGCCTGCGGGGGACATTTCTCACGCAGACCACCACAATCCATTCCATAGCCCCCATAGCCTCATGGTCGTTCATAAAGCAAAATGCTTTTAGTTCAAGCTTTAAAAGCCCTCACGGTGTATTTCTAATGGACCCGGGAGGCTCTCATTTCATGCCTTCCCCTCACAGAATAAGCACAATTCTCTGTTCCTTAATGGTTGAGAGATAAATTACTGCAGCATCTGTGGTGTGTAGCATGAAACTAAAGATAAAAAGAATTTCGTCTTTCTGTGATTCATAAGACACCAGTGTCCATCATAGAGGAAGGGTGGGCTTGGAGACAGAACCAGGTGGTGCTGGCTATCATTTAATCTAGCCGAACTTCTCTACCTATCTGTAGAGTGGACAGTCACCCTGAGGGTTGGGACAACAGACATGAGAAGGAGCTAGTGCCTGCCCACAGAATAACTACCTATCTAAAACTCGTTGCTCTGAAGAGTCAGCTCCTGTGATGGTTTGAATATGCTTGGCCCAGGGAGTGGCACTATTTGGAGGTGTGGCCTTGTTGGAGTAAGTGTGTCACTGTGGGTGTGGGCTTAAAGACCCTCATCCTAACTGCCTGGAAGTCAGTCTTCCACTAACTACATTCAGATGAAGATGGAGAACTCTCAGCTCCTCCTGCACCATGCCTGCCTGGATGCTGTCATGCTCCTGCCTTGGTGATAATAGACTGGACCTCTGAACCTGTGAGCCAGCCCCAATTAAATGTTGTCCTTTATGAGACTTGCCTTGGTCATGGTGCCTGTTCAAAGCAGTAAAATCCTAATTAAAACAATTCCCAATTACCATTCTCCAATAAAAGGAACTGTGTTCCTTGGAGATGTTCCTGATGCTAGGTGTAGGGTAAGAAATGCAAAGACAGGGCTGGAAAGATAGCTCAGCGGTTAAAATCACTGACTGCTCTACCAAAGGTCCTGAGTTCAAATCCCAGCAGCCACAGTGGCTCAGAACCATCTGTAACAAGATCTGACACCCCCTTCTGGTGCTGTCTGAAGACAGCCACAGTGTACTTACATGTAATAAATAAATACATCTTTTAAAACATAGAAAGAAATGCAAAGACAGATGTGCAGCTTGTAGAGACAAACAGGAAGAGCTCAAAAACAAATCAATGAGGATGTATGTCTCTGTGTGTGTGCAAAAACAGCATAACGTAAGCGGCTGGCTTCAGTAAGAGAAGTTAATTTCTCAATATCTGATTGCTGGGGGCCCCTGAGACTAAAGTGTTGAACTTCTGCCGTTTTGGCTTTATTATGTTGTAGCTTGTTGGGGGGGGGGGGATTGTTGTTGTTGTTGTGTTTATTTTTATTTGGGGATTTGTTACTTGTTTGTGTGTATGCATGAGTGTGAATGGGCTCCTGCCATCTGTGGGCATGACACGGGTGTGGGGGTCAGAGGACTTTCAGGAGCCAGTCTCTCCCCACCCCCACCCCCACCCCACCCCCCCGCGCCATTTTGGTTTGAACTCAGGTCATTGGGCTTGGGGAAAAGCACTTTTACGAGCTGAGCCATCTCTCCAGATAGATTTCTTAATTGTGTACGAGTGTCTTACGTGCATGCATGTATATGCATCACGTGCATGCCTAGTTCTCAGAGATCAGTAGGTGTCAGATGCCCTGGAACTGGACTTATGGGTGCTTATGAGCCACTCCGTGGCACCCAGGAGCCAAAGCTGGGTTCTCTGAAAGCACCAACTCACCAGCCCCTGATTTGTTTATTTTGTTTTTGTTTTTGAGACTATCTTTCCCTATAGCTAAGGCAGAGATTCCCCTTGCCTCAGCCTCAGAGTTCTGGGGTTGGCAGGCATATGATCCGACTGTGGTGGACAACATTTTGAGACATTTTCTCTTCGTTTCTCAGTGGCCACCAAATTCTTTGACCTCTGTACAGAAGTTGGGGAGTGGTTACAGGACATCAGAGGGCAATTTCTTCCATATCTCTTCTTATAGGGGCACACCCTCATGGCCCCGCAGATTCTCCTTAGTTACCAGCATACTGCAGGTTAGGCTGTCAGCATCTATGCAGGTGGGGACCAGCATTCCCACAGTATGTCAAAGGGTCACAGGACTCAGTGGAAGAGCTCTCTGTGTGAGCTGAGATGGCTTGAGACTTAAAGAAGGTCTCAAGACCTTCATGATCCAGAAGTACTGGATTATAAACTGGAGTATACAACCAATAGCTATGAGTCTAAATGATTAGCAAATGATTGCATAAATATGGAAGAGGAGTTAAAAAGAGCTGTGCCAAATTCCTTATAATCTGCTTACTCTGGATCCTTAGGAGCCAGGCTAACTCCTCTGTGTGTGTGTGTGTGTGCATACGTGCATGTGTGTGTGTGTGTGTATGTGCATGAGTGTGAAATATATGGGGCTCTGATGACAACTTGTGAGAATCCATGACAACTTGTGAGCATCCACTCTTCCCTACCACAGTGTGGGCCCAAGGTGATCAGTCAGGTCCTCCCTGTGAGCTCGTTCCAGTCCCGCCCCCAATTAAAATAGAGAAAATAAGACAGATGGCTGAGTGTGGTAACACACACCTTTAATTGGAGCACTTGGGGAGCAGAGGTAGGCAGATCTGTGTCTAGTTTGAGGTCAGCCTGGTCTACATTGCAAGTGCCAGGGCAGCCAGAGCTAGGGAGTGAGATCCTGTCTCAAAATAAATAAATAAATAAATAGATAAATAAATAAATAAATAAATAAACCAAAACAGACAAAGATAGAAATAAGAGAGGGTGGGAGAGAAGGAAAAAAGAGGGAAAAAAAGAAAAAAGTTCTTTTGAGAAATTAAAAACATGCACCTTGAAAGAACACGATTCAGAAAATGAACGCCTCCGGGGCTGTTAGAACCTCGGGACAGAAGTAGCCTTAGGTTGGCAAAGCCTGGCAAACCCAGGGGCCAGGGCGTCAGTCAGCAGCAGAGCTGCTAAATCGTGATGGTGCCCATGACCTCGATAGGCTCCGGTGAGAGCAGCACTCCCTTGTCTTCCTTGTCTTCCAAGCTCTGGCCACAGCACAGCCACAGTACAAGCTGACGAACTTCAGAGGGAGACTTTCCACAAGGCTCCCAGGCAGCCCCCACAACTGCCAGGACTCCTGGGGGAAGCCAGGAGTGCCCCAGTTCCTGGCATCCTCGGATGTGACCTGGAACAGACAGCAAGCAAACAAGCCAAAGGATACCATGCAAAACTTCCAGAAGGACAAATAGAACCGGGACTTGGGCTAATTACGGCGCCTGAAGCCGAGTGTCCTGCGCTAATGTGGAAGCTCCACGGAAGTTAGGCGCGCAGCGTGAGTGTAAACTGCGAGTAATCTTCTCGAGCTGTCCATCTGGAATCATTCGGTGTGGCCTAAGATTTATTCATTTTTCTTTTATTTTGTGTTTCAGGTCTGTACTTGGTGCCCTAAGGCCAGGAGAGAGAGTCACATGTCACATCCCCTGCAGCTGGAGGTACCAATGTAGGTACTGGGATTTGAACTTGATCCTCTGAAAGAGCAAGTGCTCTTAACCACTGAACCATCTTCAGACCCCTAAAGTTTTGGTCTTTTAAAACTATTTGGATGTACTGCATTTGTTTTGTTTGTTTCGTTCTGTTGTTTGTTTACGTTTTCATTTGTCTCAAACTTGAGTTCCCCCTAACTATGCCCCCCACCCCAGTGCTGGATGACAGCCATTTACACCACCACCCCACCCGAGGCTGAAGCAGAAGGACTGAAGTGGAGGCAAGCCTGGGCTAAATGGCGAGACACAGCAGAGCTGCAGGATGTGCAGGAGCCCGGGCAGCCATCTTTGTGTATGCTAGGAAGCCAGTCCTCGCCTGAAGCTCGCTGCATCCCGCTTCACCCCGCCCCTCCCCCCCACACAAACACAGCCATGCCCAAGCCTATTACAGTTTTAGCACTAACTGAACCACTTTAAAAAGCATTAATGAGTCTCAGGACTAGAGAGATGACTAAGTGGTTAAGAGCGCTTCCTGCTCCTCCAGACAACAGCACCCACGTCACGTGACTCACAATAGCCTGTTTCTCCAGCTCTAGGAGATCCGGTGCAAAAGTGAATGGATCTGACTGAAGCCCAGGGTTTCACCAGTATAACTGAACTCAACCCATGAGCCTTAGTCCCCAAGTCCTATCACGAGCCACTGGTAGTGGCTGGGTTGACAAGGAAAACCAACATCCTTCCAAAAAAAAAAAAATGGAGAGAAAGCAGAAGCGTGAAAAGGCACAGGAGGAGAAAAAAGCGGAGAGGAGGAAGAAGCTGTGGGCTGTGGCCACAGAGGAGCTGCAGGGTGTGCGGGAGCCCGGGGCAGCCATCTTCATGTATGCTGGGGAAGCCAGACCTCGCCTGAAGCTTCGAGGCTGAAGCAGGAGGACTGAATTGGAGGCCAGCCTGGGCTAAGTGGGAAGACACAGTCTGACGAAAAAGGGTCCCACTTCGCAGACAGAAGAAGAGGGTGTAAGCTGTCCCGTCACTCTATCCACACCACCATGGCCCCGTCCCCACCGCCCCATCATGATTTAAATCTGTCTCAATCAATAGATGTTTGTTGAATTTCCACCCTGCCACACACTGTCCCAAGTGCTGAGAATTGTATAAGGAACAAGGTGGGGACTGTGAAGATGGGGGGCTGTTACTCAATGCATATAAATAAGGCCGAGGAAGCTGCCAAGTTGAACGGGCTTGTGGGGCAGAGTTCCTGGGCGTGCAGCCAGCTAGGACTTTGTGTTCCCTTCTACGTTTTTGTCATTGTTTCTTCCCCTTTCGGTTTGGGTTTTTTCTTTTTCTTTTTCTTTTTCTTTTTCTTTTTTTTCTTTTCTTTCTTTCTTTTCTTTTTTTTCTTTTTTCTTTTCTTTTTTCTTTTTTTTTTTTTTTGAGATTCCACAGTAACCATGGGTTCCTATGTGAACCTGAACTGAAGGTTGGATGTGCTTGGTTGGGGCTTGGAGAGTGGGGCCATGAGTATTTATTAGGGTAAATGTTGGTCAGGGTGGAGACTACGATGGTGGGGAGTGAGAGGACTGATGTTTTCTTTTTCTCAGGAAAGCGGTTTTGGGGAGAAATCTGAGTTGGGCTGGAATTGTGGGATGGGATGGTGATGGGAACCGCTTGCAGTCATTACAGGGAGTGACTGTTCCCTCATCTCTATGACAGACTCCTTGCGGCCCAATAGGAAGGAGGATGAACAGGGAGTCCCTTCAATGTCTTTAGGACCCAGTGTTTATAAAGCCCAGGAAGCCACGCCCTTAGCATCAGCCCTGGGCAGTTAAATAGGCAGTTGATGGGAGCTGTCCTCAAGAGACTTGGAGAGCCAAAGATGCTAATGGTACCTTGTCAGTACCTAGAAATACACTAAGATAAAGCACCATTCAAGGATGCACTCAGAGGCATGGGGAGGCTGGAACATTGTCCTGTGACTGGTAGACCCAGGCGTCCCAGTAATGAAGAGTCAGGCCCACAGTTATTGTTTGAATATGAAAGGTTTCCTACAGACTCATATGGTCCCGAGCTGGTCCGTGCTAGTTTGGGAGGGGTAGAGACGTCAGAAGTGGGACATGGAGAAAGTCGGCTATAAAGGCATGTCTTTAGCTCCCCCCCTAACCCATTATAGGCTCACCCCTGACAAACACACACCTCTTATGGGACTATGGGACCTCCCTCCTTACCCCATCCATCAGCTAAGTTCTGCCCCTCCCCACTACACAGGCAGTCCATCTCCTGGGGATCTCAGTCTGGGTTCTGTGAGCCACTACAGAGGCATTCCCTTCTCACTTCCTCCTCTGGGGTCTCACTTCCCAGTGCTAACCAGATTGTCTGACTCCTCTGGGATAGCCCATCCCCAACCCCCAGGTCTCCTCCAACCCACCATGTAAGTTGCCAGCTCCTATAGGAACTTGACATCTCATTTCCCAGTGCTATCAGGGAGGCACTGTCCTGTCTGATCCCACGGGCCTCCCTCCCAACTACACTCCCAGCTCCCTAGCCCTCCTGTGCCTCACCTCCTGATCTCACACAAGGTAGAGAAAGAGACTCTATCGCTGTCTATAGCTGCTCGATAGCTCGGCAGCTCTCCAGGCAGTCCATAGACTCACACTGGGCAGCAGGAGAGAGGGCCTGCAAGGCTGTGCTAAGTCAAGAGTAATGTCCGTTCCTGAAGACTGCAGTGTACTCATAAAGGAAGACCAGAGCTACAACCTGTAAACTCGATACCAGTTTCACCAAAGGAAACATCCTAGCCCTTTTACAACTCAAGGCCCTTCTGAACCTCAGTATGCACCTATACTGAAAAGAACGGTGAGGAACATGCCTTGGAAGGTATCTTTTCTATGTCCCCTTCCTGTCTTTCTCTCTGCTTCCTCGCTGCTGCAGGGCAAGCAATGAATCCTCCCGTCTCTGTGATGCTCTGCTTCCTCACGTGCCCACAGCCGAGGAGCCAGCGGACCGTGAACTGAAACTGTGAGCCCAAACAAACTCCCCTCCTTTAGGTTGTTTCTTTGAGATGTTCACCATAGCAACGCTAGGGCCAGAAGGGAAGTGAATTTCTTGGCTTCACAATGGATGAAACAATTGCGACTGTAGCCAGAATGGCTTTTGAGATGGGACTGTGTCTGGGTCAGAAAGAAATGGGGGTCAGCTGTAAAAGGAAAGCGGTAACTGTCCACCAACAGGCTGGAGAGGTGGCTCTGTCGTTAGGAGTACTTGCTGCTCTTGCAGAGAAGCAGGAATGGTTCCAAACACAGGGCAGCTCACAACCATCTACAGCTCCAGTTCCATGGGATCTAATGGCCCTCTCCTGGCCTCCATGGCTACCAGGCACATACGTAGAACACGTGCATGCATGCAGGAAACATTCACAAATGTTCAATAAAAATCAATAAACCGGAGCAAAAATAGAAATATTCATTGAATTTTAATGGCCAGGCTGGTGGGCCATTCCTCCCCAGGTCCCACATGGGCAGGCTCTATTCTGTTCCTTCGTCCTCAACCCAAGGCTGAGCTCTCCGGGTATCTACTAACTATTGAAACTCTTGCTGGTCTGAGTTTTTCCTCAAAGTGTCACTGGATTCAACATCAATATATGTATATATATATATATATATATATATATATATATGTGTGTGTGTGTGTGTGTGTGTGTGTGTGTGTGTATGTGTATATGTGTATATGTGTATGTGTATATGTATATGTACTTGTGCATGTGTGTGTATGTGTATATGTGTATGTGTATATGTATATGTATGTATATGTACTTGTGCATGTGTGTGTGTGTGTGTGTGTGTGTGTGTGTGTGTGTACGTGTACGTATATGTATATATGGTTTCACTCACCATGTTTGGTTTGGGCTTTTCTTTTGTTAGAGACAGGGTCTCACAATGCAACCACCATGCTGCATTGTGCACCGCTGCCCTCGTCTAAGAGGAAGCTATACCTCTTCAGTGTGTCCATGTAGGACATAGAGCACACACGTGCCAGCTGGAGTTTCCATTGCTGTGATGAAACACCATGGCCAAAGCTGTTGAGGAGGAAAGGGTTTCTTTTACTTATACCTTTACACCACAGACCATCATCTGTGGAAGTCAGGGCAGGGACTCAGGGCAGGAATCTGGAGGCAGGAGCTGAGGCAGAGGCCACAGAGGAACTCTGCTTACTGGCTTGCTCAGCCTACTTTCTTATAGGACCCAGGACCAACAGCTCAAGGGTGGCACCATCCACAATGGGCCGGGCCTCCTGCATCAATCACTAAGAAAATGTACACAGGCTCACAGGACAGTTCCAGGAAGATATTTCTCAACTGTGGTTCCCTTTTCTCAGATAACTCCAGGTTGTGTCAAGTTGATAAAACAATAACAGCAAACAAACAAACAAACAAAACAAGACAACATGCCCCAGGGAATGAATGAATGTCCCCACCCTGAATGGGTCCCTGGGGGATCCACCATGACATCTTCAGCAGTCTAGCTTTCCCGTGTCCTGCTTGGAAAATTAGTCCCTCTGTGAGCAGCTTCTCTGGGGTTCAAGACAGCCTCCTGTGTTAATAGTCAGATTTCATGTCACCATGACAAAACACCTGAAAAAAAAACCCGATTTTTGGAGGGACATTTTTATTTTAGCTCACAGTTCTAAAAGTGCCAGTCCATCATGGCAAGGGGGGCGGGGCAGAGAGGAACAGCTCACGTCATGGCAGCCAGGAAACACTTGTCTTTTTCTTTCCTTTTTATTATGTTTTTATTTTTTTAGAAAGAGTCTCTAGAGCTATGTCATCTATGTCACCCTAGCTGGCCCGGAACTCGTTATGTGGACCAGGTTGACCCATCATCCACAGATATCCACCTGTTTCTGTGCCTGTAGTGCTGGAATTATTAAAGGTATGTGCCACCATGCTGGTCATGCTTACAACCCTCCTCCTTCAGGCCATCCCTGCCTGCAGCTCGTTGGCTGGTGCCAAGCACATTCATTAATGACCCCCTTTGAAAATGCCCTCAGCCACAACCCCCGGAAGGGTGCTTTACTGTCTTCCTGAGCAGCCCTCGACCTAATCAAGCTGTCAATCAATACGCATCCTCACATGTCCCTTCCTAGGGTAACATGGGAGAAGGAAGCTGAGGAGGTGACTGCAGTCCTAGATGCAACAGCTGGCCCCTGTCATCATCTGCCCAGCTATACAGTCTAGAGCCCCTCCACCCTGGCCAGCTTTCAAGTCTAAGTTGTTTACTGAGTTGGATGAAACACATCAGAAAGCCTGGAAGATGTCCCTGTTTCCTTACTGTGTCCTTCTTGGGCCTTGGCTATTGCATAACTATCAGTGTTGGGAAGGGTATTGTATAGGCAAGAGAAACCCAGGTCCTTAGTCACGAGGAAAATATGCATCAAAACTACATTGAGGGCTGAAAAGATGGCTCATCAGGTAAAGGCATTTGCCACCAAACCTGGCAATTTAAGTTTGATTCCCCAGGCCTGTGTGGTAAAATGGGAAGACTGATGCCCGAAGCTGTCCTCTGACTTCCATGTTCTGAGTTACATGAAATCACACACACACACACACACACACACACACACACACATGCACAGACAGACAGACAGATAGACATACATATAAATACACAGCAAATAAATATTTTTAAAAAAACCCTTAAATCTAATTTAAGCCTTCCAAATTCATCTTCTAATAGTAAGAAAAGTAAACTGTAGGGCTTCCTCAAACGTGATGAGTGCATACTCAGAGAGTTTTGATACATTAATATTATTATTTTCTTTTTTCTTTTTGGTTTTTTGAGACAAGATTTCTCTGTGTAGCCCTGGCTGTCCTGGAACTCACTCTGTAGACCAGGCTGGCCTTGAACTCCGAAATCCACCTGCCTCTGCCTCCCGAGTGCTGGGATTAAAGGTGTGCGCCACCACTGCCTGGTGCATTAATATTATTTAGTAATGGCACCAAAACTTACAAAGCCAGAAAGTATAAACACGAGACTGGGGGTGGTGACACATGCTTGCCCCCCCAGCACTGGGGAAGCAGAGGCAGGAAGATCAGGAGTTTAGAGTTAGCCTCAGTGATACAGTGTGTTTGAGGCCAACATGGGCTGTCCAGATGTAATATAGCACACGCACACATATATACACACACACATACATACACACCCACCCACACACACACACATACATACACACCCCCACACACACATATACACACACATACATACACACCCGCACATACATACACACACATTCACACACACATACACACTCACACACACAGAGACAGAGAGAGAGAGAGAGAGAGAGAGAGAGAGGGGGAACACAATGAAGTGGTTGAAAGAGTTCAAAGAGGAAATGACAGCATTATTTCAGATAGAGACTAGCCACGAGATGAAATTATTTAGTTAGAAACACAAAGGAATTCTGAAGCTGGGTGTGAACTAGACCAGATGTGGTAGTGCACGCCTTTAATCCTAGCACTCAAGAGGCAAAGGCAAATGGACTCTGCGAGTTCGAGACCAGCTTGAGAACTATACAGTAAGTTCAGGGCCAGCTAGTACTATATCCTGAGACTCTGTATGTAGAATCTCACTTTTAAAAAGGAGTAGGGGGTGAGGAGAGGAATACTACAAAATGAAATTTCAGTAGAAAGACTTTTTTTCTCTCCTTTTCGAGACAGGGTTTCTCTGTATATCCCTGGCTGTCCTGGAACTCACTCTGTAGACCAGGCTGGTCTTGAACTCAGAAATCTGCCTGCTTCTGCCTCCCAAGTGCTGGGATTAAAGGCGTGTGCCACCACTGCCTGGCCCTCAGTAGAAAGACTTAAGCAGAAGATTTCACAATTTCACAAACATGGTAAGCGAAATTGAACACAGATCAATATAGATCATTGTCCAGTTTTTTTTCTTGCTGTGATAAAATACCTGCTGCCGGGTGGTGGTGGTACAAGCCTTTAATCCCAGCACTTGGGAAGCAAAGGCAGACTCAGATTTATCTGAGTTCAAGGCCAGCTTGGTCTACAGAGTGAGTTCTAGAACAGCCAGGGCTGCACAGAGAAACCCTGTCTCAAAAAAAAAAAAAAATCAAACCAAACAAACCCAAAATACCTACTAAGCCAAGTTAAGGAAGGGTTCCTTCAGCTCCTGGTCCAGGGCAGGGTGTGTGCTCCATTGTGTGGAGAAGCCCTGTAGCAGGAAAGTGAGGGGAAGGACCACAGTGCCCCACAGCCCCGGGAAGCAGACAGGGGTGAGTGGCGGTTCCCCATGCCTCCTCCTCATCTGGTCCAAACTCCAGCCTTTGGAGGGATGCTGCCCTTAGTGAGTCTTCCCACCTCGACCCAAACTAGAAACTCTCTCCCAGACGTGCCCAAAGGCTTAGTTCTAAATCCCAACCAGTTGACAAGATTAAACACAATTATGTAACCAGAAGTACAAAGCATTTTTAAAAGGCATCTTTAAGAACCTAATGAGAGGGGACAGAAAGGAACATTAAACGTATTTTTTAAAAGGATCTTTAAAAAGAATCACAATGCTCGAAATTTCTCAGATTCAAGCTGGCCACACTTAGAATCCTAGTACTCTGGAAGCAGACACAGAGGATTTCAAATTCCATCCAGGCCACCCTGGTGGTCTACGCAAAAAGACTCTGTGTGTGTGTGTGTGTGTGTGTGTGTGTTGTGTGCCCGCACACACGTGCAGATACATACATACATATATACATACAGAAAGCGAGGGAGGGAGGAAGGGAGGAAAGGAGACAGACAGGCAGACAGGCAGAGACAGAGAGAAAGACAGAGAGATGGACTCATGTTTAAGAGCACTGTCTGCTCTTCCAGAGGACCCAGGTTCAATTCACAACACTAACATAGTTGCATCACAACCATCTGTAACTCTAGTCCCAGGGGATTAGACACCCCTTCTCTGACTTCCTTAGGTACCAGGCATATGTGCTGCATAGATATGCATACAGCAAAATACACATACATATAAAATAATAAAAAGTAACTCTAAGGAAAAGAATTTAAGTCAAGGGGAGAGGGCCGGTGAGATGGCTCAGTTGGTAAAGGGCTTGGGGCACAAGCATGCAGAAGTCACATAGATTCCAGGATCCATGGGGGTGGGCGGGCTAAAAAGATGGCTCAGCAGTTTTGAACACTGGCTGCTCTTTCAGAGGACCCAAGTTCAGTTCCCGGCACCCACATGGTAGCTCACAAGTGTCTGTGATTTCAGCTTCAGGGGATCCAAGACCCTCACACAGACACACATGCAGGCAAAACACCAATCAGTGCCGATAAAATAAAAATAAATAAATTATTTTAAAAAAAAAAAGCCCAGGGGAGGGTGGTTTGCTCCTTCCACCCAGTGCTGGGGGTGGAGACAGCGGCTTGGTGAGGCTTGCTGGCCACCAGCCTAACCTGCTTGGTGAGCTGGGGGCTCCTGTCTCAAATACTAAGTTGGGGCTGGAGAGATGATTCACTGGTTAACACACTTGCTGCTTCTGTACAGGACCCCGGTTCAGTTCCCAGCACTTACATTGGATGACTCACAACCACCTATAGCTCTAGATCCAGTGGACCCAAAGGTCCCTCCTGGCCTCCATGGGCACCTGCATGCACACATGCA
The DNA here is from genome assembly GCF_947179515.1 of Apodemus sylvaticus. Lineage (NCBI taxonomy): Eukaryota > Metazoa > Chordata > Mammalia > Rodentia > Muridae > Apodemus > Apodemus sylvaticus. The sequence goes on along the minus strand of NC_067472.1, from coordinate 178,671,969 downwards.
CCTACATGCACCAAGGCACACACACATCAACTAAACTAAGTGCAACTAAATAAAACGTTTCAAAGGTGACTAAAATAAAATTTTAATTTAAAAATTATACACAAATTTAAAAGACAAAAACAAGGTGTACAGCTTCGACGACTGGGGAACGAGACCCAAGATTGTCCTCTGACTTCCACACACATGGGCACACACACATGTGCACCTGCACACACATGACCATACCCACGAAGTTAAGGAATGTCTATCAGCAAAGGAAATACTTAAAAACTGTGGTGGTTTGAATGGAGCTGGCCCCCATAGGTGCACAGGAACTGGTACTATTGGGAGGTGTGGTCTTGTTGAGGAAATGTGTCACTGGGTGAGGAGGAGACCTTAAGGTCCCAGAAGCTCAAGCCAGGTCTAGAGGCTCCCTCCTTCTTCCCGCTGCTTGCCAATCTGGATGCAGAACTCTCAGCTTCTCCTGCACCATGCCTGTCTGGATGCTGCGGTGCTTCCCACGACGATGATAATGGAATGAACCTCTGAACCTGTAAGCCAGCCCCAAGCAAATGTTTTCCTTTATAATGGGGTTGCTGTGGTCACGGTGTCTCTTCACAGCAATAGAAACCCCAACTAAGACATATAAGTTATATTTAGATAGTAAATGCATCAATGTTCTGTTGGCCAAGGAATATACATTCTTTCCCGTCATTCAAGAAACATATAGTTAAACTGATTTCACGTTAGACAGCAAGAGAAATGTAAATCTATTCCAAAAAAAGATTTCAAATTCCAATTATCTGTAATAAAACCAGATGTAAAAGAAAAAGGGTCAAGGAAACAATCAAGTAACTCACCAACCATAGGAAAAATAATTGGTTTGGTGTGGGTGCCGTTAAAGGAAAAAGTATTTTAAAATCTCAGGTGCATAAATTTTATGGATTTTTCTTTTTAAAGGCGAGTTTAGTTGTAATTAGAAAATAATAATAGCAGGGCAGTGGTGGTGCATGCCTTTAATCTCAGTACTTGGGAGGCAGAGGCAGTTGAACTTCTGAGTTCACAGCCAGCATAATCTACGGTGTGAGTTCCAGGACAGCCAGGGCTACATAGAGAAACCCTATCTCAAAAAAACAAAAACAAAAATAATAATGAAAAGAAAATGAATTAACTTTTGGAGCCTTGGGTCAGGCCCGACAGCACATGCCTTCAATCTCAGCCTTTGAGCAGAAGGCAGAGGCAGAGCAGGCTTCTCTAAGTCTGAGGCCAGCCTGGTCTACCTAGTGAGTTCCAGGCTAGCCAGGACAATACAATGAAAACTGTCTCTTTTAAAAAAAGTAATAAATTGGGGACTTAGAACCAAAGCTTAGTTGACTGCTGACCCACAGGGCAACCATTCTGTGTATCATTCAGCTATTTTAAAGGGTCACTCTCTGCAGGGCATGGGCTGAGCTACATGACACACAGGGTAGATCTTCTACACTCAAAGCTACAAGGCTTGGATGGCACAATGTGTGACAGTCATACTGACTGCTTGTGTCACAAGCACAGACACTGACTTAGGTTGATGAGACAACCTTTACACAAGCTACAGCTGTAGACAGGAAATCAATCGATACAGGGTCCTGGCAGCAAAGGATCTGCGGATGCTGAGAAGGCTGACTCCCAAAGCCAGGCGTCATATCTTAACTGTCAAGTAACTGTCACCTGCTTCGTCAAGTGTGAGATCAAACTATCCTTAGACTCTTCTAAGCCGTCTAGGTAGAGAGAGCCTTGATTGTCTCTTTTCTTGTTGTTTATGAATTTTTGTTTTGTTTTGTTTTGTTTTTTGAGACAGGGTTTGTCCTGGAACTCACTCTGTAAACCAGGCTGGCCCCGAACTCAGAAATCCGCCCGCCTCTGTCTCCCAAGTGCTAGGATTAAAGGTGTGCACCACCACTGCCCAGTTGTTTATGAAATTTTGGTTTCTCGCTCCTGTTTTGCTTTGCTGTTTCGTTTTGTTTTGAAAAACAGGGTCTCACTGTGTAGCCCCTAGCCACACCCAGCATTTCACGCAGCCAGGACTCTGAGCTCAGGCTAATGGAGCAAGCCCTCAGTATTGGCCAGAGTCCTCTGGAAAGAGGGATTCTCAGCTGGGACAATGCCTCCAATAAGACTGGCCTGTAGGCAAGTCTATCAAGCATTTTCCTGATGAACGATTGGTGTTTGAAGGCTCAGCACTCTGTGGGCAGTGCCAGTCCTGGGCAGGTGGTCTTGGGCTGGCTGAGTAAGCCATGGGGAGCAAGCCAGTAAGGACTCTTCAGCTCATATTGATGACATTCTTTATCCTGAAATAAAGAGTTATCTGCCACTTAGTCTTTTTTGTGATAACTCTTTTTTTTTAAATTGAGACAGGGCCTTACTATATGGCCCTGGGCAGCCTGGAACAAATCTCTTTGTAGCCCAGGCTGGCCTCAAACTCCCAATCTTCCTGCCTTTGCCCCCCAAATGCTGGGATTCCAGGTACACACTGCCCAAAACTATACAATTAGTTCCTTAATGTGACTTTCCTTTTCTAATGGCAAAGATATGAAGCAGAGGAGATGGAGGTCTTTTGGGACTGGCGCTCTGACTCATAACTGGGGTTAGTGCTGCTCCCCCCAGTAAGGGTTCATCAGAAGGGCCAGGTGCTCCTCATCGGAGGGGCCATGATGCTTGTGAAAAATAGAAGAGCAGGCTAGCCTATGCTCACACCTCAGGTCTAAACACCGATCTCTTCTGAGTCACCAAGGAAAACCATGTCAGTCTATGCTCTATCAAAATAACACAGGCCAGGTAGTTTAGAAAGAAGAGTGTATCTAGCTCATGGTTCTGGGAAGTTCGGGCATGCAGAGATGGCATCTGTCCAGCTGCTGCTGAGGGCCTCTTGGTGGTTCATAGCACCGTGAAAGAAAGGGGGGTGAGGTGGACAAGGGGGACAGTGAGCTGACTTGCTTTCTCACACCCTGTTCAGTTAACAACCCGTCCAGTCAAGAACCCACTCGCCCCGGCGAGAACAGCCTTCGTTACTCACTTGTAAAATGTAGAATCCCTAAGAGCTAAATAGCATTTCCGGTTCCTCTTAGGGAGAACTTGGGGGGAAATGAGGACCAAATTCCAATGCAAAGTGTGCTGGGGTTCTCTGTATCACTACATTTTGTGTGTGTGTGTGTGTGTGTGTGTGTGTGTACAACTTGTGGGAGTCAGTTTTCTCTTCTTCTATAAAACCTAGGGATTGAACTCAGATTAGATTGAGAACTCAGGTCCTCACACTGGGCAGCAAGTGGCTCTCCCCACTTTGTTTGTTTGTTTGTTTGTTTTAATTTTTTTAGACAAGGTCAGCTCTGTAGCCCAGGCTGAAACATATAATTCCTCTGCCTGCTCCTCTAGAGTTGCCAGCAAGCGCCATCACACCCAGCCTGTGGAAATCAACCTGGCCTGTTCTGTCCGGCTTTTCTGTTCAAATCCCTCCTCGAGCTGCTGCTCTCTCTCTTCTGAGAGTCAGAGAGACTTCCAGTCCTGTGGGAAAGAGGCCTGGAAGGTGCATTGTGGGTGACGGTACCCATGCCTCCCAGGGCCGGCTCTCCTGCCTTTTAGGAAGCACGTGAGTCACATGATGAATGCCTCTGAGCTGGCCGCCAGTATCGGGACTGACAGACATTTGTTTCCTTAGAGCTCTACATTCCGGCTCCCAGTGCCAAAGAAAAGACCTGTTTGATGAACACGCGGCGTGCCTGGGCCCGCTCAAAAGCTTATTTTTGTTTTTGTGTTCCAGACCTACATACCACTTCTCAGCTCAGCTCTGATAAGGCATGCGGTATTTTCTTTCTTCCTTTCTTTTCTTAAAAAATGTTTGGTTGGTTGGTTTGGTTTGGTTTGGTTTAGTTTGGTTTGGTTTGGTTTGGTTTGGTTTGGTTTGAGAAAGCATCTCACCATGTAGCCCTGACTAGCCTAGAACTCTCTTGGAGACCAGGCTGGCCTCATACTCACAGAGGTCCACTGCCTCTGTCTCTTGAGTGCTGAGATTAAAGGTGTGCGTCACCACCATGCTTGGCCTTACATGTGACATTTTCAAAAACTGGCCACACTGTGTTATGGACAGCACATAGGAAGGAGAAGCTGTCAAGAGTGGTGGAGGTATCATTGCTGCAGTCCCTTTCGCCTTCCTGCGGGCGATCTAAGCATCCTTACTGAGAAAGAATGGGAGATCGAGTACTTTCTCTCTTATCCTACTTTTCAAGCTTACCCATATATAGGCAGAAAATGTGTGTGTGCACTCACTCATGCGTGCATGCATATATAGAGATAGGGAATGTATATATAAACTATGCATACATATATGGACTATATGTACATATATAGAATATATATATATACACACACACACATATATATGCAGAGACTACATATAGTCTTTCTATATATTCTGTATATGTTCCCTCTGTATATAAAGATATTGTTTGCTGGGTGGTGGTGGCGCACACCTTTAATCCCAGCACTTGGAAGGCAGAGGCAGGTGAATTTCTGAGTTTGAGGCCATCCTGGTCTACAGAGTAAATTCCAGGACAGCCAGGGCTCCACAAAGAAACCCTGTCTCAAAAAAAAAAAAAACAAAAAACAAAAAAAAAACCAAAATTACATATGTTTACGGGTATTTTGCTTGTATTTTGTAAGCACACACACATATATATATGTATATGTGTATGTGTATGTGTATGTGTATGCAGATAGAGAGAGAATATCATGTTTCCCAGGCTGTTCTTGAACTCCAGATCCCCTTGTTTCAGTTTATCATATGCTGGAATTACCACACCTGGCTCAGAAAGTAAATTCTCTTTAGTTAGCTTCGTGTTTAAGTCAGATGTGTTTGCTATTTTAGTTTGTCCATTCTATTCCATTTTTCAGACAAAGTTTCACTTTATATCTCAACTGACCTTGGACTTTAAAATATTTTAAAAATTAAGCATGTATATGTATGTGTGTACGCATGCTTGTAGGTCTATGTGTGCATACTCACATGTACATACATGAGCATGCGGGTGTGGGTGCCCCTGAAGGCCAGCAGAAGGCATCATGTTCCCTGGAGCTGGAGTTGCAGGCAGTTGTTAGCCACCTCACACTGGTGCTGGGAACTGAACTCGTATGCTCTGGAAAAGCAGCAGTGCTTGTAACCCCTGAGCCATCACATCTCCAGCCCCTGACCTTGAACTCTCGTTCTTCCTGCTTTAGCCTCTTGAATGCTGAGATTTCAGACCACCATCCCTGGCTTTCTGGGTTCATTTGGTGCCTGTTTAAGTGTTCACATGTACATATCTGTGTGTCTGTCCATGTGTGTGCACAAGTATGTGGAGGTTAATGTCTGGCATCTTCTGTCCACCATGTTTTTTTTTTTTTTTTAGACAGGGTCTCTCCCTGAACCGGCGCTCACTGACTGGTTAGACTGGTTAGACTGGTTAGACTGGTTAGACTGGTTGATCAGGAAGCTGCAGAGAGTCTTGTGTCTCTGCCTCCCCAGCATTGGGATTACAGGTGTGCACCGTGAGACTTTACCCCCTGAGCCACCTCCTCTGCTCCTTGTGTGCTCATTTTTTTATGCATACATCAATGAGCCGAACCCAGCCCATGTGAGAGTCTCTCAACACAAGAAGCACTCTCCATTTCCTGATGGCCTCTGGCTATCAGCTTTCCCTCTATTAAGCATCTCTGGGCTTGAGCATTGATGAGGCTTCCGGAGCGCTACCATCCCTGGGATCTTTCTACCACTGTTATTTCCAGATGTAGGATTTCTAATCTAGTTTATGGTCAAAAGTATCAACAGCAGCCTGGGAGACGGCTCGGCAGCTAAGCACAGTTGCCGTTGAGAGCTGGAGAAATGGCTCGGCACTTATGAGCGCTCATTGCCTCCAGCACCCATGTGGTAGCTCACAACAGCCTTGTAACTCCAATTTCGGAGGATCCAACAGCCTCCTCTGATCTTTTTGGGCACCAGGAACACATTAACATACATAAAATATAATAAATAAATAAATAAATATTTTTAAAAAACAATGCTTGCAGCCAGGCGGTGGTGGTGCACGCCTGTAACCCCAATACTTGGGAGGCAGAGGCAGGTGGATTTCTGAGTTCAAGGCCAGCCTGGTCTACAGAGTGAGTTCCAGGATAGCCAGGGCTATACAGAGAAACCCTGTCTCGAAAACAAACAAACAAACAAACAAAAAAAACCCCCAATGCTTGCTATGCGATTCTGGAAAGCTGAGTTCAAATTCCCAAAGCCCATGTAAAGGTTTGGCATGGATATGTGTGCCTGTAACTTTAGATTTGGTAAAAGAACAGGGGTAGAGTTAGGTGGATTCCAGGAGCTCAGGCACTAGCCTGCCTTAGCCAAAATGGTGAACTTTAGATTCAATAAGAGACCCTGTCCCCAGGGGAGGAGAGTATGATAGACTAGTCCACCTGATGTCCCGATGCCCTGCTCTGGCCTCTATACACACAGATACCCAAATACCATTCACATGTATAATTAATTAATTAAATAATTAATCAATTAATTAATTAAAATGTCAGTGTCATTGGTCCACTTGACCCATGTTATGTGGTTTTGGCCTTAGGTACCCCCTTTGGGTTTTCAGAAGCTTTCTATCAACTTGTGACTATTTCATGCACGACCACAGGGCTTACTCACACCTAAACAAACAGAACTTGATCTCCCTCTTTGGTTGTTATAATTCATCCCGAACATATATTATCTGTCATGGCCTGAAGGGCGTGTGCAATTATTCCAGTGTGGGAGAATCTCAGATAATTAAGGCCAACCTCAATGTTTTGAAGGTGTGACTGTTGTGGGAAGAGGCAGATAATTAATTAGATTTGAACAATCTGTGTGCCCGGTGTCTGTCCTTGAAAGTAATTGAAGCCCTTCCAAAACAAAAAAGAAAAAGAAAAAAAAGAAAAAAAAAGAAAATGACTTGTCTCCTTTAGAACATTCATCAAAAAAACTTTAAAATGTTTCAATAATTCTTAAAATGTCCATAATTGCCCTAGTTCCTTGTGCTTAAAGGGATTTATTAAGAGTTATTTTCCCATGACAACTTAAAATGAAAAACTCCAAGCTGAAAAAAATGAACTGCAGTAATTGGCTTTGATGAATTCAAGGCGCTATCCCACACTGTAACTGTGAGTGTGGAGAACTTAAAGGCACAGATGGGCCCTGAGAGCGAAGTAGGGATGAACCCCGGGTACTGTGGAAGGGAACCGGGGTTACGGTCGGTATTTACCCCATAACTGAGTCAGCCTGAGCTTAATTCTTTCATGATTTCAGGACCAGGCACAGCACAACTTTACAGATAATATCTCAGTTGTTGAGCCAAACTACAGGAAAGCCTCTCCCTGCCTCAGTCACACAGAACCAACCCGGCAGGATGCTCGAAGCGCTGACACAGCGCTCCAAAGATGCCTGGGTCAGAGCTCAAGCCCTGTCTGGCTTGCTGACTCCCGTGGTAAACAGAGGGACTTCCAGCTCTGGTCCTGTGGCTTCCTGTGCAATTAGCAAGCTTCACAAGTAGATCCCAGGAACTGAAGGAGAGAAACTGTCATTTCCCAGCTTAGTTGAGAAAGATTAAGGCAGCCTTTGGTCCGCGGGGGAAGGGTCGGAACTAGTAACCAGTTTCCTTTTTGTTTTTTTGTTTTGTTTTTCTGGTGGAATCTAAAGCCTCTTATGAGCCAGCGGCAGGCTCACTCTCTCCTGCTGCCTCCTCCTCTCCCTCACCAGCCCAAACCACAGTTTTCCAAAGAGCAGTGAGTTTCACTTTCTGTCTCCCAAATGATTGCTAAACGGGCTTCCTGAACTAAAATCATCCTTGTTGAAGGCAGAGCAAAAGAAAAGATATTCTTGCCCAATGAAAAGAGGTTAATAGACTGAAGATCAAACCAAACGCACGGGTTTCTGGTAGCTTCCATGAGCTCACAGGTTTAATGGGAGCAGAGAGGCAAATCTTCTTTTTACTGGCTTGGCCATTGGCACCTAAGAACAGATGTATTCTCAGGTTTGGCCTCTGTCTGCTATAGTCACTGCTCCCCGGTGATAGTTCGGTGTCATCGGGTTTCAGATCCAAGGTCCTAACAGTGGGCCTGTGGGATGGTTTGAGTGATTTCAATGCCAGTTCATGGGTTGAAAAACTGGTTCCCGGGATGATGGTATTGAGGGCTGGTGGGACCTATAGGAGATTATTATGTCACAGGGGCGCCACCTTCATGAAGGGATTAATGTACTTAATCCCTTGGGGTGGGGGGGAGTTGTCTCTCGAGCAGGTTATGAATAAATCCTAGTGTCTCCACTCACACATGTCTACCAATCCCCAGGCATGCTGTTGCTGGAAGATGGCACGTGTGATGCTGTGTGCTGTGCTGTGTTGTGCTGTGCTATGAAACAGCTTGAGGACCTGGAAAGACTCGGCAACTGGACTGGGGATATAGCTCAGCAGAAAGTACCTGCCTAGAATCCCTCAGTGAGGGGCTGGGGGCGTGGCTCAGTGGTGGAGCCCCTGCCTAGAATCCTCCAGTAAGGGTCTGGGGGCGTGGGTCAGTGGTAGAGCCCCTGCCTGGAATCCCCCAGTGAGAGGCTGGGGGCGTGGCTCAGTGGTAGAGCCCCTGCCTACACTCTCCCAGTGAGGGGTTGGAGGATGGTGTAGCTCGGTGTTAGAGCGCTTGCTTAGTACATGCAAGGCCTTGGATTCCAACATCAATGCTGCAGAATAACAATAACCGTCACATTAACTGTTTTGGGCTTGGTGTCCTAGCACATGCCTATAACACCAACACTCAGACACCTGAAGCAGCAGAATATGGGCCAGCCTGGGCTTCAAGGCCAGCTTTGTCACAAAACAAAATAAAAGATGTAGCTGCCCAGTTTCAAACCTCTCAGCCTCTAGAACCACAAGCTGAAATAAACCTCTTGCCTATATAAACTACCCAGCCTCAGGAATTTTGTTTTAGCAACAGAAAATGGACTAAACCTGCAACTGACGGAATTTGGATCTCAAGCTTCCTCCTACCCCCAGCATCCAAGAAAATAAGGTTTGCCTCTGTGCTTCCAGATAAACAAAGGGACTGATGAGAGAAAAGACCGTGGCCAGAGGTACCCTATGCAGGCATCTTACAGCAGGTGATGGGCCAGTGCTGGCGAGGATCGAGAGTCCACCATGAAGGTAACAAGGTGGTGTTCCCTCCTCCTCCTCCTCCTCCTCCTCCTCCTCCTCCTCCTCCTCCTCTCCTCTCCTCCTCCTCTTCTCTTCCTCTTCTCCTCTTCCTCCTCTTCTTCCCCCTCCTTTCCTCCTTCTCCTCCTCTTTCTCCTCCTCCTCTTTCTCCTCCTCCTCCTCTTCCTCCTCCTTTCTCCTCCTCCTCTTCTCTTCCTCTTCTCCTCTCCTCCTCTTCTTCCCCCTCCTCTCCTCCTTCTTCTTCTCTTCTTCCACCTCCTCTCCTCCTCTTCTTCCCCCTCCTCCTCTCCTTCTCCTCTTCCCCCTTCTCTTTTTCAGAGCTCCCTAGGCATATACACTGGACCCCAACCAATCGTCATGTCCTATCACAAACCCAGGGGTAACACGCACCTCCCAGTGAGACATTGTGCGTCCTACATCAATCTCCAAGGAAGCCTGCACTGTGCTCAGAACACAACAATTACTAAAAACACATGTGCTGACCGGGAATATGACACCATGCGCGTGCAGTGTCACGCTGCGCTGTCTTCTGGAAAGCGAGAAGACCGTCTAGGGAGATGCTCTAGGGAGGAGCAGACCAAGGCTCCCACTCAGCTGGGGTCTGTGTGACCTTGGGCTGGTTATCTATTCTCTCTGAGTCTCTTGTTTCGCCCTCTGCAGACTTGCATATATATATATGTCTCTCTCAGGGAATGTCAGAGGCAGACAAAGTGTCTGGTAGGAGTTTGGCATCCAGTTCCATACTTGGTCCTTCTAATCTCCTGTCAGCCTTTTTCACATGATGCCTCAGACGCTTCACGCCATGATTAAAGACAAATGTATGTGTTGTCTTTAAATTATTCTTCGGGGACTCTTGAGTTAACCCCAAAATCACTTTATGTTGTAGAATAAAATTATTCCAGGATTTTATATCTTGCAATTAGAGATTAATATTTACTGACAATTATTTAAGATTTACTTTTAGTATTTTAAAGTGTATGCAAGCATGTGTGTGAGCACGTGTGTGTGCTCATGTGAGTGCATGCATGTATGTATGTGTACCTGTATACATGAATGCAGGTGCCTGCAAAGGCCAGCAGACTCAGATCCCCTGGAGCTAGAGTTACAGGTCATTGTGAGTCACCTGATGTGGGTGGTGGGAATCAAAGGCAGGTCCTCTGGATGAGCAGTTACTATATGTTTTTAACTTCTGAGCCGTTACTCTACCACTAATAATTCATTTTTAGATGGAACTAGAATTGGAAACAGCACAACCTAATCCAGTATCTTTAAAATCTATTGCAATATACTTTGGGGTAACGCTAAAGACTTTTTGTCCCTATTTCGCAGAGATGGGGAGGACCCAGAGCCTTGCGCATGCTAGGCAAAAGTTCTACCATTGGGCTGGGGCCCGAGCCCTTTGCAAAGGCTTTCTTAAAGTTTTTAATTAACTAGCTAACTAAATAACTAATTAATTAATTAATTAATGTAGACATGAGCATGCCACCTTGGGTATGAAGGTCAGAGGATGACTGTGGGACTCAGTTCTCTTCTTCCACCGTAAGGTTTCCTGGGATCAAACTTAGGTTGTCAGCTTGGCAGCAAGTGCCTCTACCCAGGGAGCCACCTCTGCTGCCCACTGCAAAGACGTTCTGATCAAGTGTTCCAGTTTGAGTGGAGGCAAAAGAAAAAAAATGTAATTCAATTAAAAAGACTTGGTATTTTATTAGTTAAAGTGCTGGATTTTCAATTGTCTGTGAGTATTTGTTGAGGGACTACTGCATGTGAGGCATGGTGTTAAGCGTTTGATTTAAACCAGGGAATAAAGCAAGTAGGTCTAGCCCACCTTCTCTGGGTTTATTTTAGGGGAGGGACACAGATATAAACAATAGAATAAGAGGTGAAGTGAACATTGTATCAAAGTCCCAGAATAAGAGGCGAAGTGAACATTGTATCCAAGTCCCAGAATAAGGGGTGAAGTGAACATTGTATCAAAGTCCCAGAATAAGAGGTGAAGTGAACATTGTATCAAAGTCCCAAGATGGGGAAATCACAGGAGGCAGAGGAGGGAACCAGGAACCAGTCTGAGATACCATGTCTTTTCAGCAGTATGTTCAGAGTGGGAATATAGCCCAGGGGCAGTGAATTCACCCTGCCTGGTGTTTGAAGTTGTGGGTTTTAGCTCCAGTAGTGTAATGCAATAATCAGGCAGGCCACTGTGAAAGAGGAGGGAGCAAATGCAAACACATAGGACAAAGTTATGATAAAGCTCCAAGGTATACACTCACTCACACACACACACACACACAGCTTCAAAATACCCCAAATGGTTTTCACAGGTGTTATGCCACCTAACAATCAGCATGCTTTTTCCTCACAGTCCCTACGATTGTTGACTTAACTGTTGCAAGTTCTTTTGGGAACAGTCTTCTTCTTGCCCTTCCTGCTTTCTGAGGACTGCATATAGGATATGTTCTCAGAGAGGCAGGGAGCTCCTCCTTAGAACACATTAAGGTCTTGGGTCTAGAAATGTTTGTTCCTGAGCTGGGGAGATGACTCAGTAGGTTAAGAATGTGCTATGCAAACATGGGAAATTGAGTTAGGATCCCCAGAGCCAGTGTAGAAGACCAGGCGTGGTACAACTTGTGTGAGACCATGGCACTAGGGGACAGGAGGCTCCCTGGAGCTTACTGGTCAGCCAGTCCAGCCAAACTGGTAAGGTCTGGGCTCAAGGAGAGACCCTGTCTTTAAAAAAAAATCATGTGGAGAGCATGCCTCAGGCTTTCCACACGTATGTCACACTCATGAACACATACATACATAGACACGCCTCAATGAAAAATAATTCTGTTCCGGTGGGATTCTCTTGGGAAGATGTTTAATTTTTTTCTCATAGTTCCATGTGGATTTTGTCTGCCTGTGTATCGTTGGGCATACCTGTCACAGTGCATGTGTAGAGGTCAGAGGTCAGAGGTCAGAGGCCAGAGGCCAGACTATGGAAGTTGGTGCTCCCCCTCCACCACTTGGGTCCCATGGATCGAACTCAGGTGGGGGGGTCAGGTTGGGTGTAGCAGGTTGGTGTTAGCTACTGAGACGACTCAAAAACTTTGTAAAGGTTTGGGGTTTTGTTGTTGTTGTTTTTAGATTAGAAATTTTAATTACATAAATGTATTTATTTAGTAGTGGTGGCAGGGCTCATGTGCCACATAAAAGAGTAGAGGTCACAGGACAATTTTCAAGTCAATTCTCTTTTGCCACTGTGGGTTCTGGGTTCAAACTCTGGTAGTCATGCTTGGCAGCAAGCCCCTTTACCGCTATGCCATCTTGTCTGCCCTTTGAATTTTTTTTTTTTTAAGACAGGATCTCATGTAGCTAATGAACATCTTGAAATTCTGAACCTCCTGCCTCCACCTTCCAGATGAACACCTCTGTATACCCGTTTTGGGGGAGGGGGGAGGAAGGAGAAGGAAGGGGAAGGCAAGATATAGGGAGAGGCACCTAGGTGGATTTTACTTACCATTAGAATTTTAAATAAAATCCACACAGGCTGCCTACGTAACAGATCATTACTATTACTTAGAGCACCTGACATGGCTGCTGGGCTCCCACCCGACTCACATCCTGTGCCAGAGTAACATGTTCTTTAACCACTGAGCCACCAGTCCAGCCTGTATTACTTTTTAAAGGGCCCATCGATCTAAAACTTGTCCAAACAAGAGCTCTCAGGAAGCACCCGGGAACTGAGCGTGTTCTCTTGCTCACGGACGGGTTTAGTAGCTGCTACGCCTACTCCCAAAAACTCCCGTGAGACCTGCCAGGATGCCCCCCTCCTTAAGTGGAGGATGGAAAGACCGGGCCTTAAGCCAAGGAAGCACCAGCTGGGTAGGAAATCCCCACCTGTGATTACTGGGGTATTCATTAATCCAGGATTGTTGTGAGAAAAAGAAGAAACCGAAGCTGGTTTTGACACAGAATTCTGCTAAAATCACATGAGGTCCGCAGATGCCAAATCCTGTCAAAAGTCTAGGGTAAATCTGCAGCGCGCTCAGTTCCACCCACCCCCACGCCCACTCCCACCCACCCCCGCCTCATATGTACATAGCCAAAGCCACAGCTTGGAGAGCTCGGCTCTGCCCCCTGGGATAAGGAAGAAGAGGGTAAGGGTTGTTTTTGATTACAGGTTTCTATGGTAACCGGGACTAGCAACAGAGGGGTTTGGGCATAGCAACTGCGGACTCAGCTAGCTTTGGGACACTCAAAGCCGGAGTTCGCCTAAATAATCCGTGGGGGATAAGGAAACGCCGTCCTTAAGGGGGGTCCATGGGGAAAATTAGTTTTGGATTCCTTGGGAATAAGAACTACATCTGGTTAGCTGTGTTGGGTCTATTCTTGTCTTGTTTTTCCCCAGGTTGCTTTTCATCTTGTTCTTCTGAAACCTTTCTTCTCAATTCCGTAATAAAAAGTACAGCTGACGCTCGGGAAGCCCAGGTTTGAATGGTGTGGACCTACTAATGTGGATTTAGGTAGCAGTTATTGGAGGTTTTCATCAACCCGAAAACATTAAGAAAAAAGATACATAAAATATTTGCAGGGGATATGATGCTTTATCATTTACTACAGTAAAATATGAGCAGAGACTATAATAAGCTCCAGTTGATCAAAATGGACTCTTGCAGATGCTGTGCATGACTGCACAATGCCATTTGCAACCTAGAGAAACGTGAACAAACATAGAGATGCGGCATTAAATTATAATTGCATAAATTAACTGTAGTACATAGAACATGCTGTGCTGCTTTAATAATGCCCTAGCCTGTTGCCATGGGGGGGGAGGGAATTACATGCAGATATTTTTAATGCATGGGGAGCGGGGCTGGCGCCTAGAACTCCCAGGTAGTCCCTTAGCTAAGAATAGTACTGCTGATGTTTCTTTATCCATAAAAACTGGCTTTATTGTCATTGTTGTTGAGATGGGGTCTCAAGGGACCCAAGCTGACTTTGAACTCTCCATTTAGCTGTGGATGATCTTAAACTGCCAATCCTCCTGTCTCTGTCTGCCCAGCACTTTGATTTCACACGAATGCTGCCACAGTTAGCTTTGTGTTGTGTTGGCCATGGAACCTGGGGTTGCATGGGTTCTGGGTAAGCGCTCTGCCGATTAAGGTGCATCTCCAGCCCCCAAAGTGTGCTCTTTGAGGAGGGAGTTCGTAAGCTGCTAACGGTAGTGTTAGTTAGAAATGCTGTCAGGAGCTTGGATGGTTCTAATGCTCTTGGTTTGTGTTTCTGACAACAGGGACATTTGGACTGTCCTGATAAAGGTCTTTTATTTGCTTTTTAATAGGTCTTAGACCCTCAACGGGATGATTTGAAGCTATTTATTTATTTATTTTTGGTTTTTTGGTTTTTTGGATTTCTTTTTTTCGAGACAGGGTTTCTCTGTATAGCCCTGGCTGTCCTGGAACTCACTCTGTAGACCAGGCTGGCCTTGAACTCAGAAATCCACCTGCCTCTGCCTCCCAGAGTGCTGGGATTACAGGCGTGCGCCACCACCACCCAGCTATTTATTTATTTTTAATTAATTACTTTGTTTTAATTAACTCATTTGGAGAAGAAAATTTGCACAACTCAACAAAAGTCACATGCTAAGTACAGGATCAAGGAACATCATTTTCCCCCTTCTTTTGAGACAGAGTCTCTCTGTGGACCGGCCTGGAACCTATTATATAGGCCAGGCTGGCCTCAGACTCACAGAGATCTGCCTGCCTCTGCCTCTGAGTGCTGGGATTAAAGGCTCTTGGAACTACAGCCTTGCTCTTCTACTATAAAATTTTTAACACAATTAATTATCATATGCATGAGGGGACGTGGTCAGAGGTCAGCGGTTCAAATCGGCAGAGTGGATTCTCTCCTCCTGTCTTTATGTGGGCTCCAGGATTGAGTTCGGGTTCTCATACCTCCTGAGCCAAATTGTCACTCTCAGCCCTCCCGCCTCCTTCCCCTGAGTGCCGGGATTACAGGTGTGCACCACCATGCCTCCCTCAACACTGTGTTCATAAATTCTGCCTCTGTGGGGAAGGGGGTGGTGGTTATGTGGCCAAAGAGCTCTTTTTCATTTAGTTCGTGGAAGTCCATAGTGTAGCACTAGGACCAAATTCATGTCCCCATTCCCCCGCTTTCATTTGGTTTGCTTTCATTTTGGGGTACTGTGCCTACCGCGGTGCACATCCCTGGACATGTCTCTGGATGTGCACCTCTCTATGGCATTTTATACCTAGGAATGGGATGCCTGGACCAAAGAAAGGGTGGGCGTGGCTATTCAGCGTGCAGTATCACCCATTCAGTTCTCAGAGGGGCTCCACCAAGTCAGTGCAGATCTGTGAGGTGGTAGTTATCATGTTCTACATGGATGGAGTCACGCACCTCTTCAGCAACTCCAGTCTTGAAGGTCTAGCCCCAGGTACCAAGGAATGTGACTGTGTGTCCTGGACTAGTGGTTCAGGCCTGTAATTGCAGCAACTCAAGGGGCTGTGGCAGGAAGTGGAGAATTCAAGGACTGCCTGGGCTGCAGAGAGAGTTCAAGGTTCTTCTGGCAGACTCAGTGAGACAGTCTGGAAATCAATAGGGAGAAGAGGACTGGGGTGATAGCTGAGTGTTTATAGCCCTTGTGACACCCCTTGTCCAATCCCTCAAACAGGTTGTCAGAGCAGAGCAATCAGCAAAGTCAATGGGACTGACCTGAAGATAGGGTTTAAAATATGTTTTGCATTCATTTATTTATTTTTCGGGGATGGGGACACCTACGTCCTAGCACGCAGGTGGGAGTCAGAGGGCAACCTGCAGGAATCCATTCTCTCCTTCTGCCATGTGAGTCCCAGGGATGGCACACAGGTCACCCAGCCTGACTGTGGTTGCCTTGGTCACATCATTTATAAACAATAGCAGTTTTATTTCTTTTCCAGTCCTTACACCTTGTGTGCATGCGTGCATATGTGTGTATGCGTGTTTATGTGTATTCAGGTGTGTGTGTGTGTGTGTGTGTGTGTGTGTATGTAGAGGGTTGATTGTGGGTGGTATTCCTCAGGTGTCATCCACCCAGGTTTTTGTTTGTTTTCTGAGAGAGATTCTCATTGGCCTGAAGCTTCCCAGGGAGCTCCAGGAGTCCACCTGCGGCCACTTCCACAGCCCTGTAGCCACAAGCATGAGCAACCACATGCTTTTGTTTGTTTTAAATACCAGTTCTGGAGATTGAACTGAAGCCCTGAAGCTTGCCTGCAAGCATTTACCAACTGCACTGGCACCTATGATCCCCGCCTTTTAGAGACAAGGTCTTGCCAGGTAGCTCGGGTTGGCCTTTGACTTGCAGTAATCCTCCTGCCTCAGCTTCCTCTGTACCAGAACCACAGGCATGCACTACCCTTTCTTTTCTATCCTTATCATTGCCTAGATCCGTTTTCTAGGTTGCCAGTGTAAGTTTCTCCTCCTCCTCCTCCTCCTCCTGCCCTCCTTCTCCTCTTCCTCCTCTTCTTTTATTTGTAGGTATTTTAGACATCCTACAAGCTTGTATTCATTTTTAGTTTAGGAGAAAAAAATTTCCCATTGGCTTCTCACTTGCACTGAGAAAACATTGACCACAAGGAACTTGAAGTTTATTTGGCTTCTCGGTCACAGTTCATCATCAGGGGACACCGAGGTAAGAACTCAAGGCAGGAACCTGGAAGTGAAGCAGAAGCCGTGGAGGAACACTGCTTACTGACTTGCTTTCCATGTGTTATATAGACTGGGCTCATCTGCCTACGAATGGCACCGCCCACAGTGGGCTGGCCCCTCCTACGCTAATTAGCAACCAAGAAAATCACCCCAGAAATGCCTACAGTCCATTCTGATAGAACCATTTCCTCAATGAAGTCCCTGCTTCCCGGGTCTGTCAAACTGATGGCTGAAGCTAATGACAGAAAGTTTACCACAAATGATTGCCGTATTTTTTTATTTTACACATGATTTTCCCTGTATTACATGATATTCCCTGTTATTCTTGGAACTGATCAATTGTTTAAAATACCAATGGGGGCACATGACTTTAATCTCCACACTTGAGAAGCTGTGGGCAGAAAGACTGATGAAACTTCAAGGCCAGCCTAGGACGCATCATGTGATCCTGTCTCAAAATAAAATAAACAAAAAAGACTATCAAACTGAGGTAACCCTTTTAGGGGATAAAGGTCATTGTGTCTTCCTATACCAGACTGGAAGTTCCCCCTGTTAGCAGTTCCTGGAAAAACAAATATTTACTGTCCTTGTCTGTTTAGTGGTATGTACCGCTGGGACTTGGTGTATCATTTCTAGGAAGAGATGTAATCCTGCAATGAATGTATTCACTAAATGTGACATTATTCAGGTTTTGCTTGTTTTTAATAGATTGTAGGGTTTTTTTTTTTTTTACTAGACTGTATTTGGATCCTCCATTTAATAAGCATAAAAATATCCATAGACTCCTTGTTTATGATACCCTTCCTCTCTGTATGTCTCTATGTCTGTGTGTATGAATATGTGTGTGAATGTGTGCATGTGAATGTGTATATATGTGAGTGTAGGTATGTGTAAGAGAGAGAGCGTGTGTGAATGTGTGTGTAGTGTGTAGTTTTCTATTTTTCAGACAGGACCTTATTGGTCCTGGCTGGTTTAGAGCTCAGTATGTAGTGCAGGCTGGCCTAGAATTCACTGAGATCCATGTGCCTCTGTCTCTCAAGTACTGGGATGAAAGGCCTGAGCCTCCCTGCCAGGCTCAAACATTCTCCTCCACTAATTGAATTGTAAGATGGCTCTTGCTCCACACCCAGGTTCCGTTCTTACCACCCATGTGCTAGATCACAATTGCTAGTAACTCTAGTTCCAGGGGGAATCCAAAACCCTTCAGGCTTCTAGGAGCTCCTGTGGTGCACATAAACAACTGCTCGCTCTCTCTCTCTCTCTCTCTCTCTCTCCCTCTTTCTCATGTATACACACACACACACACACACACACAAATGAATAAACAAACAAACCAACCTAAAGATACATCTTAAAATTTTAAGGTCGTAATATGATTTGTTTATAATTAATTGAGTGAGCTCTTCCAGGATGATTAAAAATAGATTTAAATAGATTTGAGTGTTTTATCCCCATTCCACACTCCACTGAGGCCCCTCAGTGCTGCCAGCTCCCAATATAAATTGGCTCAGTTCGCAGCTCCCTCTGTCTGTGACTCAGCTACTCCTGGGGGCTTCTTAGGATCCTGAGCCAGGAACACTGAGCAGACGGGAAGTGCTGGGGAATTAAAGCCTTCCTGGAGTTGTGGCCCATCTATTAGTGACCATAGTTGCTGGGTACATATCAAAGTTTCTATTCTCTCCCTGTAGGATTAACTCTGAGCGCTCTACGATGGCTCCCTGAGTTTCTGAGCAGGGAGAAGCTCTTCAGACTCATAGTGAAACTTTTTCGAAGCCTGCACTCTTTTTTTTTTCAGATCCAACACGGTCCTAATCCCTTCCCCCCAGTCCTTCCCCTGAGAAGGAACCATCAGAGTTAGTTTCAAGCTTCAGCTCTGGGTTCTCTTCTACGTAAAGTTCTCTAGCCCACTTTGTGAGAACATATGTTAGTTTTATACAGTCAGCATTTGCTTAGAGACTCTGGAGACCAGGCTGGCTTCAAGCTTTAAAAGAGATCCATTTGCCTCAGCCTCCAGAGTGCTGGGACTAAAGGCGTGCACCACCATGCCCAGTAGTTTATGCCTTAACTCTGGGATCATTTTTCTCCTACTTGAATAACTGCTTTAAACATGACTTCTGCCTTCTGTGGGTGGTGCACAAGTAACTAAGTCCCCCCAGCTACTGGCTGCCTAAACATTGTCTAAACATTCCACACTCTGTCTTTCCTCCCCCTCCTCCCTCTCCTGCTTTCCCTCATCCTCTTGTTCCTCCTCCTCCTCCTTCTTTTCCTCTTCCTCCTTCTCCTCCTTTTTTGTAGTCCAGGCCAGCCTCAAGGTCTCCATTCCCCGCCCCTGCCCCCTGCCTCCTGAGTGCTGGGATTACAGGTGTGTGCCACCACGCCCATCTTCCTTCACCCCCATCTCTGAAGCTTCCTTTGGCTGGATGTGGAACTGTAAGTTGGCAGCTAGTTCCTCTCAGCTTATTGAGGATATTATCTTCCAGATATGGTGACACACACCAATTCAAGGCTCCCCTGGTTTAAGGAGTGAAACCCTGTCTCTGCCCCCAGGACAAAGAAGATACAAGAAGGCCTTAGATATGAACTTCCAGGGGACCCTGGGGATAAGGAGTTATTAGAGGAGTTATTAATGTCACAGACAGATGGATGAATGGACAAACAGACAGACAAAGAGCATGGCAGGAATTCTCAACAGAGTTCAGACCCCAGCATCAGATATAGATAGCATGGTGGGGCCTCTAAGGAGAGTTCAGACCCCAGCCATCCAGAGAAAGTTTGGAAGAGAGGAATCAGGCTCACAGGGCAGAGACCTTATAGACCTCCGAGGAAGAGGGTTTCACAGCACATGCCTGCAGCTGGGCTCTCTGATTCCCTGGCTGGGGAGGGGCAGGGAGCAGGATCACTGACCAACCATATTCTGATGTGGGCTCATTTCCCAGGTGAGAGATGCTAACATCCGGAAACCTGTTAACTACAGATTCAGTGTCTTAGCAAGGTGCCCGTCAGTGTGTAAGAAGGGAGGAGCTGCCTCAGGTGCAAGGGTTCTGACGTCTGTTCTTACTCAGCGTCCTATATTCTTCCTTCCTCTGTTTGCTCTCGGACAAACTCAGCTGTCAATCTTACTCACTGCTTTTGAAGACAGTGTGCTTTTCCTCCTAGTTCTTCTGAGATTTCTCCCTGTTTACTAGTGAAATTATCCTTTCAGCTATTTTTTTGAAGTTAATCAATTTAACAATTGTTTATTAAACCAGACTTGGTGACACATGCCTTTAATCCCAGCACCCAGGAGGCAGAGGCACGTGGTTCTCTGTGAGTTCAAGGCCAGCTTGGTCTACATAGTGAGTTCTAGGCCAGTCAGGGCTGCATAGTGAGACCCTGTCTCCAACAAAACAAAAATTTAAAAATGTTTGTTATATTATATTGTACTAGAGTTCTAAAAAAAATAGAACCTAGCTTAATGTGTGTGCACACATGTGTGTATAAACAGATTAATTATAAGGAAGTAGCTCAAGTGACAATGGTACCTAAGAGGCCCAGATTTAGAAGGGTTCATGGTATTAATTTCAGTTTGGGTTCCTGTATGAAGGCAGGAGGCCACTGCCTACCTTAGAGATAACCACTTCCCTGTAATTTGTATAGCTTCGTTATTTAACACAGTTTAAAATTTATCTTTTTGTTTAAATTGTGTATGTGTGTGTGTGTGTGTGTGTGTGTCTGCTATGTCTGTAGGTGAACGTTAAGTGCAGTTCCTGCCAAGGTCAGAAGAGGATGCCATTTCCTGAAGCTGGAGTTACAGGAGGTTGTAAGCCACCCCCCATGGCTGCTGGGAACTGGCCTTGGGTCCTCTGGAAGAGTGACAAGCACTTTTAACTGGTGAGCTGGCTCTCTATCCCCAATAATTTCATTCTTATGACTGAATAAAACTGCCTCACATGCACACCTGGCTTTGTTTCTCTGTCTATCTCTTGAAGGGGCTTCTCTGCTTGCATGTTGCTGAGTGTTGTAAATTGTGTCTCAGAAAACACGCAATGCCCTGACTTCTGGCACCACACATAATTTTGCTTTCTGTTTGTATTTGTTGGTCAGACAGAATTGTGTGTGACATACTTGTTTTTCACTCCTACATAATAAATTCGTCCACACTTCACAGCTTACGTGAAATATTTATTAGGTCACAGCGTCTATGGCTCAGGAATTCACATGTGGTTGGAAACATTTTTACGGCTTCAGGCATGACACCTGAAGTCATCCTGAGTTTGTTCAGCATCTGTTAAGCTCACCATTAGGAGTACAGTAAAGAGTTTACCTCAGTTTGAAAGTTATCTGTGAGTACAGACAAAGAGTGCTAAAGAGCAAGAGGGGTACAGAGAGGAAGGGAAGAGGAGGGAGGTGCAGAGAGAGGGGGAGGGAGAGGGGTTTGGAGAGAGAGAGAGAGAGAGAGAGAGAGAGAGAGAGAGAGGAGGGGAGAGGACAGAGGAGGAAGAACAGGTAGAGATATTCTGGAGAACAGATTCTCCAACAGCCTGGAGTTGCTGGGACTACCCTACTTCTAATTGGCTGGGGAAAGGCATATTTATCATAATTGGTAGTGTATCATTAATACAGTCTGTAAATGATTGATTTTATGACTGTGTTGTAAAACTTGAAAAAGTAAGAACAAGTATAGTAATGATCTAAGAAAGGGTAACATTTTACAAGTTACTCTACAGTTCAGCTTTCTCTATCTTCTTTCTCTAAAACTGTGTGAGACCAGACATAAGAAAGAAAGAAAGAAAGAAAGAAAGAAAGAAAGAAAGAAAGAAAGAAAGAAAGAAAGAAAGAAAGAAGAAAGAAAGAAAGAAAGAAAGAAAGAAAGAACCCTGAAATTAACTTGGAAATAGAAAAGACCCCAAATAGCCAAAGTGATCTTAAGCAAAAGTCATAGTATCTGATTTCACATGGTACTCCAGAGCCACAGGGACACAAAGAGCCCGATGCTGGCACGTGCACAGACATGTGGACCAATGGAGTTGAACACCAGCAGAGATAAAGCCACATAGCTGTGTGCATCTGGAGCTCGGCGGAGATGCACAAAGCATGCACCGGAGAAAGGACAGCTTCTGCTCAAATGGTGATGGAAAAATCGGAGCCTTAGCTCTTGCACAGCAGAAAACCCAGCTCAGAATGAATCACAGGCAACAGGGTTAAACTCAGCGATTTCAAAAGCCAACCCAGGGGGCAGACCTCAAGACACAGACACAGGCTCTCTGCTCAGGACTTGAGTGGCCTGGGAAATAATATCCAGAACTGACAGTCACACGAGATTAAAGACCCACATGGCATAGGGAGCTATTGCTCTGTTACTGCGCTCTGCAAGGCTGCTCTGTACTTCCTTGGAGTTTCTTCAGACTTACTTTATTTTTTTAAAGGTTTTATTTATGTTATATATATGACAAGTACACTGTAGCTGTCTTCAGATACACTGGAAGAGGGCATCATATCCCAGTTTGCAAATGGTTGTGAGCCACCATGTGGTTGCTGGGAATTGAACTCAGGCCCTTTGGAAGAACAGTCAGTGCTCTTAACCACTGAGCCATCCCTCCAGCCCCAGACTTACTCAATTAACTATGCACAATTTGTGTTTCTCATAAGTCAGTAAGGCCAGCAAGATACCAATACACACTAGGTCCCAATTAGCTAAGTTATTCCTTCGCAGGATGAGATGGAAGGGACCTCAGGAAGGCCATCTGGCCGGACCTTGTAAAAATGGTGTGTGCTGCTGGGCGGTGGTGGTGGTGTACGTTTATAACCCCAGCATACTGGGAGGCAGAGGCAGGCAGATTTCAGAGTTCAAGGCCAGCCTGGTCTATAGAGTGAGTTCCAGGACAGCCAAGGTTATACAGAGAAACCCTGTCTCGAAAAACCAAATCCAAAAAACAAAAACAAAAACAAAAAATGATGTGTGCTACAATGTCACCCAGGAAGACATTGAATGGGAGGCCTGGAGTGATGGTTCAGTGATTGAGAGCACCGGCTACTCTTCCAGAGACTGGGGTTCAGTTCCCAGCTCCTACACCACAGTTCACGACTGTCGCTCAAGTTCTAGGGGTTAAGCACCGGGTACTCCTGTGGTGCTAGACTTTGTCTTAGAGTTACCATTGCTGAAATTCTGTGACTGAAAGTAACTTAGGGAGGAAATGATTTGTTTGGCTTATACTTCCATGTCCCTGTTCATCACTGAAGTCAGGACAGGAACTCAAGCAGGGCAGGAACCTGGAGGCAGGAACTGATGCAGAAACCACGGAGGGGTGATGCATACTGGCTTGCTCCTCATGGCTTGCTCAGCTTGTTTTCTTATAGAATCCAGAACTACCAGCCCAGTGACGGCCCCTCCCACAGCGAGCTGAGCCCTCCCCCATTAATCACTAATTTTAAAAGTGCCCTACAGGCTTGCCTATGGCCTGAGGCAGTTTTTCAAATGAGGTTCCCTCCTCCCTAATAATTCTAGCTTGTGTCAAGTTCACATAAAACTAACCACCATAGACTTATGTGGTGGCTAAACAACCAAGCACATACAGTAAAATAAAAAGAATTTTAAAAAACAATGGAATGAATGACCCAGGCATGGTGGCACACACTTGCAATCCAAGTATCTGGCAGGAGGGTAATGAGTTCAAGGCTTGTCTGGGCTATGCAGTGCCGTGTTGTTTCAAAACCACAGCAAAGGAGAAGGGAGGAAGAGGAGGAAGAAGAGGAAGAGGAGGAGGAGGGGAAAGAGAGGGGGAAGGATAGGACTTGGATCCATGCTCTACTCTTTTTGTTTTGTTTTGTTTTCTGTAGTTTGTTTTATCTGTTTGTGTGATTTTTATTTGGGGGAGGGGTTGCAAGGGTGGATATTAGGGGATGGGGAGATGAGTGGGACTGGGATGCATGATGTGGAACTCACAAAGGATCAGTAAAAACTTTTTAAAATTATTTCAGCCGGGCGGTGGTGGTGCACATCTTTAATCCCAGCACTCTAGGAGGCAGAGGCAGGTGGATGTCTGAGTTAGAGGCCAGGCTGGTCTACAGAGTGAGTTCCAGGACAGTCAGGGTTATACAGAGAAACCCTGTCTCATAAAAAAAAATATTTTATTTATGTGCATGTGTGTGCACACACACGTGTGTGTGTGTGTGTGTGTGTGTGTGTGTGTGTGTGTGTGTGAATGCATGCGTGTATGTGCATGCCTATGGAGATTAGAAGGAGGTATTTGATCTCCTGGAGCTACAGTTCCAATTAATTGTGAGCCATCCAACATAGCTGTCTGGAACCAGACCTGGGTCCTTGGAAGGGTAAGTGTGTGTGTGTGTGTGTGTGCTCTTACCCACTAGGCCATCTCCCCAGCCCCTGGGAATTCTATTTTTAACTTTTGAGGAACTGTCGTAGCTCTTCCCAGGCTGGGGGCATTGTTTTATATTCTCACCAATACTGTGTGAATGCCCCCAACTCTCTACACTCTTGCTTGCCAACACTTCCTTCTCTAAAAAAAAGAAACCATCATATGTCTATCCTGGTTATACGGACCAGGACGGTTCAAGGCTTGCTAGCGATTTGCAAAGCGTAAATTCATAGCATGCAGTGTAAGCCAAGTTTGGTGGCACAGGCCTAAAACCTCCAAGCATTCAGAAGGCACAGGTGGGGGGGACACACATTCAAGCTCAGCATGGTTGAACGGAGTGAGTTCTAGGCTAGTCTGGGCTACATAATGAGACCCTGTCTCGGAGGGGAAATGGGCAGTGCAGCGAGTGCTGAAGGTGCCACATTTGGTGGAAGTACAACCACATAGACATTGCAAAGTCCCTTGCAGGAGAAGGTCACATGCCAGTTAGCAGCCGCTAACCCAAAAGAGCCAGCAGCAAGCTACAGCCACCGAGATGAGGGAAGTATGGTAGGACACACCCGAAAAAAAAGCCAACTGTGCTTTGCTGCTGCTTTCTACCACAGGAATGTAGAGAAAAGGCTGGCAGATCGCAAAGAGGAACCAGTGCTATTAAAAGCATGGAGGAATTAGCTCCAAGTCAAGTTCCGAGGGATGGCTAGGGTTATCTGTTTCCCTCTCTATACTGATGCATCATGGGCCAAGCCCACAAGGGAATGTGATGGTGTCTTCAACAAAATACACAAGGCACACAGCAAGGCCTCTTTGGAAGGGGAGTCTGAGTTCAATACTAGACCCAAACCATCAATACCAGGCTATATACAATGAAGACTAGCTAGACCTGAACCCCAGGAAGTGCTAATTTTGGACCCCTCTGAACTGAGAGTAGTTTGTCTTATTGGAGAAAAAGGTCATGCTCTCTACAGATCCATTGAGTAGCAGAAAGAAAGAAGTCAGACTCTGTCTTCTTAAATGTGTGTGTGTGTGTGTGGAGGGGGGGTTAGATGTAATGGTGTGGGCCTGTCGTTTCAGCTTCTTGGGAGGTAAGGCAGGAAGATCACAAGTTTGAGATCTACCTGAGCAACAGTGTAAGTTCTAGGTCAGCTTAGGAACTTAGTGAGACCCGGTGTCGAAATGAAAAGAAAAACTATAGGGCTAAGCACTCATCTCAATGTTCGAATGCTTGCTTTGCATGAGCAAGGGTCTGATTCATCCCCAGTACTGAATGAATATATATATTCAAGATTATACATATATTCAAGATTATGTATATATTCAAGATTTTATATATACATATACATATATATGTATACATATGTATATATAAAATCTTATATATATACATAATCATATATATATATATGTATATGTATATATAAAATCAGGTAGGCCACATATTTCCTAGTTCCCCATTTATTTCAGTAAAGGATCAAACTGCAGTTCAGTATGTCTGGAAACAAGCCCATCCCCTTCCCCTTTCTAAGACAGTTTAAATGTGAAATGCCCTTCACAGGCATTGAGGGCTTGGTTGGCACTGACTGGCCTATCCGAGGACTCTGACTTAATGAATGAATTAAGCAATGGTTCCATTCATAATTTAATGGCCTTGTTAGGAGGTTGTGGTGGTCTGAATATGCTTGGCCCACAGGGAACGGCACTACTAGGAGGTGTGGCTTTATTGGAGGAAGTGTGTCACTGTGGGGATGGGCTTTGAAATCTCCTATGCCTAAGTCCCGCCCCTTGTGGAGTCTGGCTGCCAGCAGAAGACAGTATCCATCTATCTGCCTCTGGATTAATATACAGAACTCTCAGCTCCTTCTCCAGCACCATGTCTGGCCTTACACGGCCATGCTTCCTGCCATAAGGATAGTGGATTAACCCTCTGAACCTGTAAGCCAACCCCAATGAAATATTTCCTTCATAAGAGTGGCCTTGGCTGCGTGTCTCCTCACAGCCATGAAACCCTAGCTAAGAGAGTGATTAAGTCGAGTTCCCAACATCCATCTTAGTCAGCTCCCAACCACCTGTGACTTCAACATCAGGAATCAGGAAGCATCCATGAGCATCTAGAGTCACATGCAAACGTGTACATACATGTAGCTAAAAATAAATCTCTATTTTTTTATTGTAATATAATATTTTTACATGTTTATGGGATGCTGGCTGGCTATATTTTTTAAAATGCAGTTTGAAAACCAAGTTTAAATGATGTCAGCATGAGAGATGGGAGTCAGGAAAGTGAACACATTAAGTTCTTCACTTGTTCAAGAGAGGACATAGAGGTCAAATACCTCTTAGGATTTGACAGACAAGTGTCTTAAAATTTCGATATAATAGGAGGAAATGGAAGATTTATAAAGTCAGTATATTCATTTTAAAAAAGCATTTAAGAAAAATTTGAGGTTTTTCTTTCAGTGTGTGTGCACATGTGCGTTTGCGTGTGTGTTGCATATGTGTATGTACTACCTACATCTCTGTATGTGCACCATATGCATGCCTGCTGCCTGAGCTCAGATGACAGCATCACTTTCTCCCAAAATGGGGTTATGGATGGTTGTGAGTTTCCATGTGTGGTACTGGGAACCAAACCCAAGTCCTTTGGGTAACAACGTAACAAATGTTCTTAACCACTGAGCCATCCCTCCAGCCTCAAATTCTATATATTGTAATTCCTAGAGGAATTCAATGAAAAAAGTTGTCCTGAATAGTTTTATGTCAACTTGACCCAAGCTAGAGTCATCTGAGAGCAAGGAAACTCAATTGAGAAAATGTTTCCATAAGATCTGGCTGGAGGCAGGCCTGTAAGGCATTTACTTAATTAGTGATTGATGGGAGAGGCTCAGCCCATTGCAGGTGGTGCCACCCCTGGGGTGACGGTTCTGGGGTCTATAAGAAAGCAGGCTGAGCAAGCCAGTAAGCAGCATCCCTCCATGGCCTATGCTCCTGCCTCCTGGTTCCTGCCTTGTTTGAGTTCCTGGTCCTGACTTCCTTTGATGATGAACAGTGAGTCCTTCCTCCTCAGCTTGCTTTTTTGGTCATGGTGTTTCTTTGCAGACGTGATAATTCTAACTACAAAAGTCCTACTCTTTTAAAGAAGGTAAAAATGTTTTCAGTGTAAAAAGATCCACGGGGAGCTGGTACTGGGAAGGTTGCATGTTCAAGAACAGCCTGGGCCACAAAATGAGACTCTAATCTCAGACATTCAAAATAAGTTAATAAATAAACAAATTTACTTCTAGCTAGAAACAAAAATAGAAACATTATAAGAGCTGGGTGGTGGTGGCGCACACCTGTAATCCCAGCACTCTGGGAGGCAGAGGCAAGCGAATTTCTGAGTTCGAGGCCAGCCTGGTCTACAGAGTGAGTTCCAGGACAGCCAGGGCTATACAGAGAAACTCTGTCTCGGAAAAAATCCAAAAAAAAGAAAAAAAAGAAAAAAGAAAAAAGAAAAGAAAAGAAAAAAGAAAGAAACATTATAACATAGCATAAATAAACTCAAACACATCTCACTGAGAAGAATAGAAGGGTGAATTAGTAGTAAAATATACATGATCTGGCCAGGTAGTGTTCTTTCTACCTATCAACTGGAAGGTTTTTGTTGTTGTTGTTGTTGTTGTTATTGCTATAGATTTGTTTTTTTTTTATATGTGTTAGTGAGTCCTGAGTGAATTTATATACATCCTGTATGTAGCTGGTGCACCCAGAGGCCAGAAGACGGTGGCTGATCACCTGATGCTAGAGTTACAGGCAGTTTTGAGTCTTGCAATGTGAGTGAATTTGGGTCCTCTGCTAGAGCAGCCAGTGCTCTTAACCTCTAAACCTTCTCTCTAGCCCATACTACCCTGAATGCACCCAATCTTGTCTGATCTCAAAGCTAAGCAGGGTCAGGCCTGGTTAGTGCTTGGATGGGAGTCTCATTCACATCAGGGAAAACTGATGCCAGGTCTCTGGCCATCGCCTGGGCATCCTCACAATGTGGTGGCTGTGTTCCCACACATTCCAGAAGAAAAAGAGCCATGTGGCAGCTGTCAGTCACATGGCTTCAAACATAAATAGATTAAGCGGTATGCTAAACAATGATGACACACAGAGACATAGTTTGGGGTTTTATTGCTGTGAAGACTCCCTGATCAAGGTTCTTATAAACGGACGCATTTCATTGGGGCTGGCTCACAGGGTCAGAGGCTTAGTCCCGTTAGTCATGGCAGGGAGCAGGCAGCCTGCAGGCAGACATGGTGCTGGAGAAGGTGAGTTCTGCATCTGGATCAGCAGGCAGCAGGAAGTGAAGTAACACATTGTGTCCAACAACACCACACCAATGCCAACCAAGGCCCGCCTCCTAATTCACCATTGCCTGAGCCTATGGGGGTCCATTTTCTTTCAAACCACCATATTCAACAAAGGGATTTTTGTTTTCCATACTGTGGGGACTAAGCCTAGGACCTTGCAATGCTAAGCCTGTATTATCTTCCAGCCCTTGGTGGTTTCCCCTCACCCCCAGACAGGGCATTGCTACCTCTGCTTCTCTCAAGAGCTAAGATCTAAGCATGTGACACCTCCACTAAGCCAATGGGCTTGAAAGCATTACCAAGCATGATTCGTCATTAACAATCCTTGAATAGGGGCTAGAGAGATGGCTCAACAGTTAAGAGCACTGACTGCTCTTCCAGAGGTCCTGAGTTCAAATCCCAGCAACCACATGGTGGCTCACAACCATCTGTAATGGGATCTGATGCCCTCTTCTGGCGTGTCTGAAGAGAGTGATGGTGTACTCATATACATTAAATAAACAAACAAACAAACAAATAAATAAATAACAATTCTTGAATAAGTCTAACAACTTTCTTCCATCCCAGCCCTATTAGAAACACAATAAAAAATGTCAACTACTTGCTATTTCAAAGAAGCAGAGGGCTGGAGAGATGTCTGGGTGGTTAAGAGCACTGTCTGCTCTTCCAAAGGACACTGGTTTGATTCCCAGCACCCACTTGGCAGCACACAACTGTCTGTTACTCCAGTTCCAGGGGACTGAACGCCCCCTTCTGGTCTCCTCAAGTCCTGTACCATGCTGCCCATAAATCCAGGTAAAACACTCAGGCTCGCAGGACAAAATACAAATAAGATCTTCGAAATAAAAGGATACAAAAATATACCAAACACTGTGAGAAAGATAATGAAAACACTTGGTAATTTCATATTTATTAATCTTATAGGTAACCAGGAAAAAGGAATTTTAAGGCAATAGTAAATAAATACTTGAAGAATCCTGACTGTATTGTTGTTTGCACAGGAGACAGGAAGTATAGGTCTTCACCACAGGTGGCGCGTGCACACCATATCAATTGGCAGGTGTGTGGCATTTTATTGCCTTATGGAGGGTAATTAGTCTCCATTAAATTTTAACCCCCCTACCCTTTGACCCAACAACTTCACTAGTAACTAGTCAAGTAATAGACTCTTTGCTATTTAATACTGTCTGGGGGTCTGGAAGAAAGTGGATTCTCTTTCTTTCTTTTCTTTATTTCCTCAGTTGCTGCTGCTGCTGCTGCTGTTACTGTTGGTGTTGCTGTTGCTGCTGCTGCTGGTGTTTCTGTTGTGACTGCTGCTGCTGTTGCTGTTGCTGCTGCTGCAGCTATTGCTGTTTTGTTTTGTTTTGTTTTTGCAGACTTAGAACTGGAACCCAGAACTGCACATGCTGGGCAAATGTAACACTCCTGAGCTACACTCCCCATCTTCTGCGCAGTGTTTTTGCCTCCTTGAGGCCCAGGCTGCTCTTGAACTCACTATGTAGCTGAGGATAATCTTGAACATCCGATCTTCTTCTTGCATCTACCTTCCAACTTCCAGGATTACAGGCACCTTGCCTGGTTTAGATGCAGTACTTTTTTTTTTTTTAAATAAACGAGTCAGAGGAAGGGATAGTGACACAGGGGAGGGCAGAGGTGGCATGGGGGATGGGTTAGAACAAAGTAGAAGGGGATATGTGTGTTGAAATGCCACAATGAAACCCTTTACTTTGCATACTAGCTTAATAAATAAGTAAGAGAATAATCAAGACAGTCTCTACATAATGATATGAAAGATGGTCAAAACACAAAATAACATTGAAAAATGCAAGCAGAGACCAATACATATGGCAAGGGCTCCTTTGGATTTTTTATTTAAGATAGAAAGTTATACCATGCCGGGCGGTGGTGGCACATGCCTGTAATCCCAGCACTCTAGGCGGCAGAGGCAGGAAAATTTCTGAGTTCGAGGCCAGCCTGGTCTACAGAGTGAGTTCCAGAACAGCCGGGGCTACACAGAGAAACCCTGTCTCAAAAAAACTAAATCCAAAAAACCAAAAAAGAAAAAAAAAAGAAAAAAAGAAAAAAGAAAAAAGAAAAGAAAAAGAAAGTTATACCATGCATGTGTCCATATCTTGTTTACATACACACACACACACACACACACACACACACACACACGAAAGGTTCACACCACACTTATGACAATGACTGCCTCTTAGTACTCCAGTAGGATAGAAGTTTGGGATAAAGAAATAAATAGATATAATATTTTTTATAATATTTATATGATAATTTGTCTTCTATATGCTAGTACATTTTGAATGTCTTTCTTCAAATGTATGTATTTAGTTAGTTGTCTATTAATGAACATGCCTATGTGTGCCTTGTGCTTGCAGGGGTCCTCAGAGGCCAGAAGAGGATGCTGGATTCCCTACACTGGAATTACAGTGCTGCTGTGAGTCATGTGGGTACTGTGAACTGAACCTCAGGTCCTCTGCAGCAACACTACATCTTCTTAACTGCTGGAATATCTCTTCAGGCTTTACTTTGAATGTACTTAAAATAAAATACATATGTAAGCTATAAACTTTAAAAATTAAAAAGGCTGGGCTTGTAGCTCTGGTAGACCACAGGACCAGCATGCCTGAGGCCCTGACAGCAATCCCTAACACACAAAAAATAAAGAATGACTCAAAATAAGATGAGCTTTATTATTCATATTTATTTTAGTTTTGGGGAAAATTGTTTGTTTGTTGCACGCTGCAGATTGAATACAGAACTTATGTATGCTATGAAGGTGTTCTACCACTTAGCCATGCTCCCAACCATCACTGAGGGATTCTAGGCAGGGGCTCTACCACTGAGCTATGCCCCCAGCCCCCTCCCTGGGGGATTCTAGGCAGGGGCTCTACCTAGGCAGGTGTTCTACTACTTAGCCTCGCCCCAGCCCCTCACTGGGGGATTCTAGGCAGAGGCTCTACCACTGAGTGACACCCCCAACCCTTATTGGGGGATTCAAGGCAGGGGCTCTACCACTGAACCACGCCCTCAGCCCCTCCCTGGGGGATTCAAGGCAGGGGCTCTACCACTGAGGTACACCCCCAGTCCCTCATTGAGGGGCTCTAAGCAGGGGTTAGAGCCATGCCTTGAGCCTTCTCTTCTGTGTTTAAGGCCCTCTAGTAATTTTAAACTTTCTTTTCTTATTTTGATATTTTTATCTGTAGAATTTCTGCTTGGTCTTTTTAAAATTTCTTTTTCACTGGATAGTTTCTGTTCCCTAAGACAACCATTCCATCACACTGTCAACCCTAGCTGTTTCTATCACATTAATCTCTACTCCTTTGCCTTCCCTAAGAATGGCTAGTGTTTCGTGGCTTCTTTAGTATGGTGATGTCACATCCCTGATGTTATGAATGAGACCCCATAGACACTACTATGCTCTCCTGAAGAATACTCATTTCCTTTCTAGTGAACAGTTAATTTGATTGAATTCAAAGTGTCACACACAGAGATAGCAATTCGGACAATTCCTTCAGACCTGGCTGGCTACAAAGTATCTGTTTTAGGCCTATGAACTTCACAGGTCCAGCAGAGGAGTGGCTGGTTCATTCCTACGCAGAGCTTACTGCTTGGTCCTTTTGCATCCATTTTTAGGATCTCCCTCCTCGCTTTTTTGGTGACTAAGGTCACTGTTAACTAACCTTTACCACCAAGCAAATAGCACAGCACAATTTTAGCTTCCTCATCTGGTACAGGTGGGACTCATCTTCAGGCAAAAGAAGATTTAAAAAGAAAGAAACTCACATTGCCGTGTCTCCCTCTTCCAGATGTTAGCTCCCCATCTGTGGCTGCCTGCTTTTATAAACTCCGTTGTCTTTTGGTATCTGATTTGTAGTTATTTGTTCAGAGTTTAGAGCCTAAGATATCTGTGGATTTTTGATAACTGGTTCTGAAGGAGTTTGTGCCCAAGGCTAGGTGTGTGTGTGTGTATGTGTGTGTGTGTGTGTGTGTGTGTGATGCATGTGTGTATGTGTGTCTGAGTGTATGTGGGAATAAATGTGTGTTTGTGTGCATGTATGTGACAATTAAGATTTTCTGCTCCAGCTTGTCAGAGAATTTTCATTTTGATTCCACATAACAAGCATTTTTTAAAAAGATGTATTTATTATTA
Source organism: Apodemus sylvaticus (assembly GCF_947179515.1). NCBI lineage: Eukaryota > Metazoa > Chordata > Mammalia > Rodentia > Muridae > Apodemus > Apodemus sylvaticus. Next base: position 178,639,219 of record NC_067472.1, on the reverse strand, counting down.
TTATTATATGTGAATACACGGTAGCCGTCTTCAGATGCACCAGGAGTCAGATCTCTTTACAGATGGTTGTGAGCCACAATATGGGTGCTGGGATTTGAACTCAGGACCTTCGGAAGAGCAGTCAGTGCTCTTACCCGCTGAGACATCTCTTTAGCCCGCCCCCCCCCTTTTTAAAGATTTATTTATTTATTTTATGTATATGAGTACACCATTATTTTCTTCAAACACACCAGAAGAGGGCCTCAGATCTTGTTACAGATGGCTGTGAGTCACCATGTGGTTGCTGGAAATTGAACTCAGGACCTCTGGAAGAGCAGTCAGTGCTCTTAACCACTGAGCCATGTCTCTAGCCCCTCTCCAGCCCCTTAACAAGCATTTTAAACCCCTCATTCACTCGTGTAGGTGTCAAGACACAAGCTGATCTTGAACTCACAGTCACAGTGAGTTCTTCCCCTCTACAAGCTGGGATTCCAGCCATATGCCATCAAACCAGGCTTTAAGAAAGAATTTAAAACTTCCCACCCTAACCGTTTTATTTTCCTTGCTGACAAAGCTAATCTTCAGTATTTATGTAAGAGCTATGAACGGCTTATTTATTTAATCCTTGCACTTCTCTGTAGAAGAAGGTGCCTTATCCCCATTTGAAAGATGAGGAAAAGAAGCAAGAGAGGCAGCCAGCCTGCCAAACTCACTGTGTGCAAGCGGCATTTAAACCGGCCGCAATCTACACAGCTAGCTCTGCACAGCTAGCTCTCTTCTTCCTAAACCTGGTTCTGAGAAGTGGCTCATAAAGAGGGCCAGGCGTCAGGTTCAAGGTGGTGGCTCGGAGCAGGAAGTACAGGAGTCATCTGTGACTTTGAACTTGGCCAGGACCATATTAGTCATCCAAATCAGAGGCTTATCCCCGAGTGCGAACAGAGTTCTGGCTGGCAGAGAGTGGGGGTGGGGAAGGGAAGAAAGGGGAGAGGAATTATTCAGTCCAAAGCAGAAGCAACAGCATCCATATCAACTACAGAAGAGACAAGTATTACAGGATATTGACCACAGCTTTAGGAAGGAGGACAGAGGATCTGGTCCCTGTGTCCAGTTACAACTGCCACAGCATGGGAGACCAGCTGAGTCTTTTGTTAGCTCTTTCCAGTTGAGTCTCATGGCTCTCACTAGGTGAGTGGTTGTCAATCTTAAATTCTGTACCTCCTTTGAGGGATGCTTTCCATGCTGGAAGATGAGATTCTAAAGATGAAAATATTCCTAGACAATGGAGGTATGGAAGCTAGTGTTGTCAGGCAGCCCAAGAATTCAGTCAGTCTTTACTCAGGGTGAGGTCCCTGTCACTAAGCCACTAGGCAGATTCCAGTGACCTATTAACCTTCTAGTAATTTCTCCCAGAAAAACAAGGAGGCCAGAACAACCTCATCCTATGAGGATCACCTGCAAGTGTCTCTCACTCCAAGAAACATTGAATTCCAGAAGCACATTGTTTTATGGGGAATCTGACATACTCTGCTTTTTCCTTAACTGTTACTGCACCTTGCGTGAGATTAAAAACTATTTTTTTTAAAAATTGCATTTGGGATGAAAGCAAGGTGGATTTTTCTAATCAGATATATTTTAAACTGGATGCTAAAATAAACTTGTTGAAACTCAGTTTTCCCAGTGTCACTGTTACCTGTTGACCACATGGGCTGGGAGTTCTAACTGTATTTGCTTGGTTCCCATGATGGTGCACAGGTTTAGGTCTTGGAAGTTATCTGGCCAACAGGCAACAGGGAGTGTCACAAGAGTGGGTTATGTGCTTTTCAGTTGACCTTTGGGTTTTTTTGACTGAAAGCGCTCGCTCAAGTGGAGTCCAGCAGAAGTGGGCTGGGCCAGTGTGCCCTGCCCATGCTCCCTAAGCTGCTAATCAGTACAGATGGGAAAATCCAGCTCCACGCTGGGGAACAGGTTTGTATTCATTCTGTAAAAGTGCTCTATTGAAGCTGACAGCTTTATGGATTTTCTTGGGGCGGCTGATGAAGATAAAAGTCCTGTGGAGGTCCATTTATATTTTGCCCATTGGGCTCTTCGGCTCTAGCAAAATGGAAGCAAATCTTTCTCATAACCAAAGGATGGTGTGTTTCAAGTAGATAGAGAAACGATTTGGAATTGAGGGACAGTTAGTTATTGCTTATGTACTGCTCAATTCTTCCATATAGCTTTAACATACAGTGAAGAAATGTTCACCCACTTGCCAGCCCCTCTCCTTGTATATGAAAGTCTTAAATGTACACATGGGCCAGCCTTCCCTTCCTCTTTGCATGCATGCAATATATAACAAATGTTTTCTGTAGTGCCTTTCTCCATACATGTGCACACACACACACACACACACACACACTGTGTACCTATGTATTCTGCCTTTTTCCTTTTAAATAATAATTCCTTTGTAGTGATCTGTGGAGGTTCATTACTTTCTTACAAGGTTTCTCTTTGTAGTCCAAAATAATCTGGAATTTGCTATGTAGCAGTTTGGCCTCAAGTTTGCAATCCCTTTCCTCCCTCGCTGCCTCCTAAATAGAGTGTAGGGAGGACAAATTGTTGTGTAGCATTTTCTTCCTAGATTGAAACATTCTATCCCCCAGGCTAGCTCCTTAAGCAGAAAGGTAAACAAAACAGCTCTAGGAAGTCCCTGAAACTGACCAGATTCTCTAGGCCTCCTCCCTGCCGCAGTAAGTAATAAAAGCAGAGTCTTTCTCAGGCTAAGTGAAGTTGAGCTGCACAAAAGACTCTCAGACAAGCTGAACTTCAAAGTTGCAAAGAAGACTGAGACCAGACCAGCTGGCTGGAAGAAGCAGAGCCCACTGAGCGTCTTGGAAGGGGTTTAGACCAACCGAGGCACCTAGAAAAGACAGTCTCTAACCTGTTGAGCTGCCAACAGGCTGTGTACTGTGCTGGAGCTGCTCATCTTTGTGAGCTGTGACCCATGCTGGGTGGACTTTGGGGATGCAGCTGTCTTTGAGTCACTTCTGATCCTGTAAGTAACCCCACTCCTGGAAGTAATCCCAATAAAACTCATTGGTTCACAAAATTGGACTTCAGTGGTATCCATACTTTGGTCTCTTTTGAGTTCCCTAACTGGGGTGAGTAGATGTATATGTTATATCTCACTAGGAAAAGTTTTGTCACACCACACAAGTAGGTGCCACCCTACCCTGTTAGGAGTTCATATACACAAAAAGAAGCCATTTCCCCATCAATAAAAATTACTCGCATTGCATGTCAAGTTGAATGTGGCTTAGAGTTGACAACTATGTAGGACTTTCATAGGAGAGCTCCCAAATCAATGAACAGTCTGCTATTAGAACATGTTTCCTAATCCCTCCATTCATACACATATAGGTGTAATAAATATATATGAACAAGTAAGTCAGAAATCTTTTCATATTCTTCTAGCATTTTTTTAAAAAATTTGTTTATTTATCGTGTGTATCTAAATAGTCTATCTGCATATATACCTGCATTCCAGAAGAGGGCATCAAATCCCATTACAGATGGTTGTGAGCCACCATGTGGTTGCTGGGATTTGAACTCAGGACCTTTGGAAGAGCAGTCATTGCTCTTAACCATTGAGTCATCTCTCCAGTGCCTCCTCTAGCATTTTTCAAGGTGTGTGTGTGTGTGTGTGTGTGTGTGTGTGTGATGGCAGGTGTGAGTAGATCAGAGGACACTTTTGTGACCTCAACATGGGTTGCTGGGATTGATCTCAGGTTTCCAGGCTTGCAAAACAAAAGCCTTTACCCAAGGAGCCATCTCACCAGCTGTCTCCTACCTTTTTAATAGAGTTATAGGTTATTATTAACCAGCTATTCCATAGCTGTTCAACCGGCCATTGTTTCTAGGTTTTTGTTTTTTATTTTGTTCTGTTTTAATTTTTTGAAGCAGTGTTTCTCTGTGTAGACCTGTCTGTCCTGGGTCTGACTTTATAAACCAGGCTGGCCTCGAATTCCTAGAAATCTGCCTGTCTCTGCTTCCCAAATACTGGGATTAAAGATGTGTGCCGCCACCACTGGGCCAACATTAGCTGTTTTAAAAATAAAGTCTCTGTGTTCTTAGTTTTCTTTAGATTTGATTCCCATTCCTTCTGATTTGGAGGATTTTATACATACATACATGAGTGTTTGCTCTTTAGGACTTATCCTGACAGTCCATCAGCCCAGCCCAGCGAAGGTGAAATATATCTTTAATTCCAGCACATAAGAGGCAGAGCCAGCCAGATCTCTGTGAGTTTGAAGTTAGCCTGGTCTACACAGCTATTTCCAGGACAGCCAGGGCTACACAGAGAAACCCTGTGTCTCAAAAAGAAAAAGGAACGTCATGTCACCAGCAGAGGTGAACATGACTGATATCCATAGCCACACACCGCGCCTCATCTGGGAAAGTTCACCAAGGAGAGGGGAAGAATAACATTCTCAAAGCACGTCTTAAAAGAAAAAAAATGTATTGGAGAGATGGCTCAGCGGTTAAGAGCACTGACTGCTCTTCTGAAGGTCCTGAGTTCAAATCCCAGCAACCACATGGTGGCTCACAACAATCCATAATGAGATCTGATGCCCTCTTCTGGTGTGTCTAAAGACAGCTACAGTGTACTTACATATAATAAATAAATAAATACAATAAATAAATAAATCTTTAAAGAAAAAAGAATAAAAATTAAAACAGGCAGTGGTGCCTTTAATCCCAGCACTTGGGAGGTGGAGGAAGGCGAATTTCTGAGTTCAAAGCCAGCCTGGTCTACAGAGTGAGTTCCAGGACAGCCAGGGCTACACAGAGAAACCCTGTCTGGGGTGGGTGGGGGACCAAAGAAAGAAAGAAAGAAAATCAAAGCGCGTGTTAACTATTCTCATTGGAAACCCGGTCCCTGGGAAGCATTGCGCATGCCTTGCAAAGCCAGCCAGTCTTGACTGCAGCCTTATATATCTGTAGAGTAAATTAAAACAGCTTAAAACATTTTATAGTATGTAAAACTATAAAATTAATAAAACTATTAAGGTGACTTAAGGTATTTTTATAGTTTATAAAACCATAAGCATAATAAATACATACTTGTGCAAAATGGCCAATAGAGCAGAGTTTAAATTACAGGCTTCAGGCTTCGAGCTCAGCTCTTGCCCACATCGTCAGAAACTCTGACAGGTGCATGGCCCTCATTTCTTCCTTTACACACGTTTGCAAATTTAGTGGTTTTTTTCCCTACAGGTTTTTGGTGGTGGTGGTATGTTGGGACAGTTATTCTACACAGTCCTGGCTGTCCTGGGATTCGCCATGTAGACATCGATCTCCTGGAGCTCATAGAGATCCCCTGTTTTTGTTTCCCAAGCACTGGGATTAAAGGTGTGTGGCACCATGCCCGGGAGGTGGAGGAAGGATGATTTTTTTCTCCTTTTTTTTTTTTTCTAGTACATGAATGATTGAATTTTGGCCTTATGCATACTTACTAGATTTTACCACTGAAACAAACCCCCAAGCTTTCACTGGTCCTTCTAGGCAGGTGCTCTCCCATTGATCCACGCCCCTACCCCCTCACTGGGTGGGGGGGGGGTCTAGCCTGGGCTCTACTGCTAAGCCACATTCCCAACCCCTGACTGCGGGATTCTAGGCAGAGGCTCTACCACTGAGCCATGCCCCCAGCCCCTCACTGGGGGATCCTAGGCAGGGGCTCTATCACTGAGCCACGCCCCCAGCCCCTCACTGTGGGATTCTAGGCAGGGGCTCTACCACTGAGCCACGCCCCCAGCCCCTCACTGGGGGATCCTAGGCAGGGGCTCTACCACTGAGCCACGCCCCCAGCCCCTCACTGGGGGATCCTAGGCAGGGGCTCTACCACTGAGCCACGCCCCTAGCCCCTCACTGGGGAATTCTAGGCAGGGGCTCTACCACTGAGCCACGCCCACAGCCCTTCATTGAGGAATTCTAGTCAGGGCTCTACCACTGAGCCACGCCCCCAGCCCCTCATTGGGGGATTCTAGGCAGGGACTCTACCACTGAACCACGCCCCCAGGCCCTCATTGGGGGATTCTAGGCAGGGCTCTATCACTGAGCCACGCCCCCAGCTCTACAGCTCTGCTCCATTCACAGCTCTCTATTTACCTTTTCTTCTGAGACAAAGTTTCACTCAGTTGTGCCAGCAGGCCTTAGCTTTGTAATCATCCTGCCTCTTAACCTCTCCAGTAGCTGGGATGACAGGTCTACATCACCAGGCTTGGCTGAAAAATATGCACCCCATTATTTGTTTTCCTAGCTAAGTGGAAGCAGCATGCAGTCCCAGAATGACCTGAAGGATTCCTTCCATCGTCGCTATTCCAAGCACAGAGACCTTTAAAGTCTGCCCCCTTCACAGCTGTAAACTGACAGAGCATTGTCACAGACCCTACAACACTGACGCTGGCTTCCTCTAGGGCAGGAGTCTGAGTCAACATGTGTGACAGCAAGTAGCCCACGGTGTGCATCTCATTTGCCTCACGGCCTCAATGTCACACTTATTTATTCAGTGTTGGAGGGGGGGGCTTAGTCTTCAAGGAGTAGGGTCTACTGGTAAGATCAAATGCTAACATCACCTTTCATCTCTTGATTTTGTACCAAGTTTGGTCTCTTGCCTTGCTCAGATTTGTTGAATGTACCAAGGGCACAGATCCTTGGAATCAACAGAAAGATAGGATGGGTTCGAGATAGTGAGGTCAGAGGAGGGAGGGAGGTCATGTTCAGCAGGCTGGGTCTGGCCAGTTTGCAGGCTGCAGCCGCTCCTGTCTACCACATGAATCTGCAGGGAGGCAGACCTGTGCCCCCGGTTAACTAAGGACCAGCCATGTCCATTCTCTATGTCTGGCCCAGCTGGGACCCTCTTCCTAGCAGCGCCCTTACAGACTAGACACACAGCAGAGGTAGGGCAGCTTCTGGGCCCAGCTCTGGTGACCTTCCCTGGCAAAGACTTTTGTCCTGCCTGGATTTTTCCCAAGAAAATAGGCTCTTTCTCTCCTTCCAAGGCACTTTTGTGTTCAGCCAAGCCTCTGGGGATCACATCTGCCTGGGGGGAGAGGGGGGAGGGACTCTTTCCAGTCAGCCCTAGGCACTGCTGCATGCAGTCTGGTATTTCGGGAACTGCTTCCAGGGGTTCTGAATTGGGCCTGCTTTGGGGAACAGGGGTTGGCCCAGGAGGTGACGGTCTTCTCCGTCTGAGTTCTAGGAGGATGTCTGGGTAGCTGCTTTCTTCCACATAGTTCATTCTGTGTTCATTTAACAAGTATTTGAGGCTCTCCTCTCAGCCAAGGTCTATTCTAGTCAGGGGAGGAGGGGTGTGCAGAACAGGACAGACAAGGTCGCTGCGTCTTCTGGAGCTGGGACAGGCAAAATAAGTAAAGGAGACCATTCTTTGAGTGAGCTACCAGGAAAATAAAACGGTGTGGTGGCCCAAGAGCCGTGGGGGAGGGTACGTACGACTCACACCTTTCTGAGAAGGTGGCACTCAAGTGACCGGAAGGAAGGGGCTGTGCCAACTTAGGAAGAACACTTCAGGGAACCCGAAGAACAAATCGCAGCCCTCAGAGGCTAAGCAAGCTTGTGTGAGGGGAGGCAACAGTAGATTCATGCTATATGCACTTCCAGAACCTTCCTTCCTCATATACAAGGTATTAAAGAGGGTTTACGTAGCTGAAGTGTGTTGTTTTGAAGGTTCTGGGGGCTCTCTTGCTGGGAGAGGTGGAGACAAGTAGGTCAGGAGGAAAAACTGTTAGTGGCCGTGTGGAGGTTCAGTGTGGGGCGCGGTGGGCTGCAAGCATGTAATACGCGAAGGAGGGGTGATTTGGGGGTGCATGTGTCTACGTTGCTAGCAGTGAACCTAGAGTTTCCCATGTGCTGAGCGCATGCGTGCCACTGAGCCAAACCCTCAGCTCTCATTTGACTTCTCATTTTGAGACCAGGGTCTTACTAAGTTACCCAGGCTGACCTTGAATTTACATCCACCCTACGTAGCTGGAATTCCAGTCCCTCAGATGTGGGGTTCCTGCCCACTGCTGTGTCTCCCAACTGGGGCAAGGACATCTACATAGATGGGGTCACTGCTCCTCTGCTTGTGCTGACCAGCTGCTGGCCAGGCCAAAACATGGAGACGCTGCCTGTCATATGTCTGGCCCCACATGCAGCCTCAAACACAAGGGTTTCCACAGTCGCTGGCCCCTCGTGCCCTCTGGTGGGGATCTCCCTGTCCTCTTCTTGGACTTGGGAGTTTCCTTCCCAAAAGCTCAGAGTCAGTTACCTAGACTCCCGTGGGCCTTTTTACCAGGTGTTAGCCTGTATGTAGATCCCCAGGCCCAGGCACAGACAAAACACAGACAGCATTTCAGCCCTGGGCTACAAAGCAATGGCCTGCCCTAGGACCTAAAGGACCTGGAGGGCTTTAGGACAGGGAAAAGAAGGGACAAAATCACATAATCAGTTTCTCTTGTACATAGATACAGATACAGATACAGATACAGATACAGATACAGATACAGATACATATGCCAGATTTCTGTTTCTGTGAGTTTGAGCCAGTCTGGTTTACAAAGAGAGTGTCACATCAGTCAGGGCCACACAGTTATACCCCCCTACCTCCCTCTCTATACACACATACATACAGATATATATGTATATATGTATATGTCTGTATGTACACACACACATGTTCTAAGTCAAAATCTGGTCCTCTAGCACATTCTAAAATTTGGTTCTTGCTTGTTTTGCTGTACTGGGGATGGAAATACTATACAAGGCTCTTCTAGAGAGCTGCACCCTCAACCTATTACTAATGAAGTCAAGGCAGGTGCTCTACCTCTGAACCACACTTCCAATTCCTTACTAGTAGATTCCAGGTATGTGCTCTACCACTGAGCCACACCCCAGCCCCTCACTGGGGGATTCTACACAGGGGCTCTACCATTGAGCCCACCCCCAGGCCCTCACTGGGGGATTCTAGTCAGGGACAGTCCAGCCCCTCACTGGGAGATTCTGGTTGAGCACTACCACTTAAACTATATCTCCAGCCTTGAAGTAATGTTATTTAAGACAGGAAATCTAGAAATATATTTTACCTAACAGTTTCTTGGTTTTGAAAATTTTTGAAGGATCGTGTTTGGGTTTGGTTTCTTTTCTCCTTTCTTTCTCTTTCTTTCTTTCTTTCTTTCTTTCTTTCTTTCTTTCTTCCTTCCTTCCTTCCTTCCTTCCTTCCTTCCTTCCTTTCTTCCTTCCTTCCTTCTTTTTTCTTTCTATGTTTCTTTCTTTCTTTCTGGCCTGAAACTCACTATGTAGCCTCAACTGCTCTTGAACTCTCAGTGAGATTATAGAACCTGTGATTCTCCTGCCTTAGCCTTCCAGTGCTTAAATTATGGCCATGTATTTATTTAATACCAAATTATTTATTTAGTATTACCACAGAGCCAGTGATTTGGTATTTAATAAAACATGAAATGGGGCTGCAATTTGTACCATTGTCCTTGAACCCTTAGGCACATGGAGAAGACACGCCCATGTTTAGCATTTGTTTTAATGGATGCCTCTTTGCTGGGTGGCAGTTCTGGGGTTCATGAAGGAGTTTATACCAAAATGCCATAAAGAACTTCCCCCAATTTGCTAAATAAAACTAACATGATTTTTTTAAAAAATATTCTGCAATTTGATTTGATTTTCTTCTAGAATCTCTGCTTTTGCTTATCAGCTAATAGCTTCTGGCAAATGGAAAACAATATGAACAACAAAAGAAATCACACAAGTGTCACAGTTGGTGAGTAAGAGAAAACTGGGAAGCGCTGATTCTCAGGAACTCAGGATTTTTTTTTTTTTTGATATATCACGTACTTATGGTTATGATCTTACATGGCATCTACAGCTACATTTCCCAACAGGGAAATCACTTCTAGGGTATTTGGTAGAGAACACTATCACACAATTTTGCCTAAGACCAGGCTGCGAACCCCAGCGTAGTAGCGCACCAGGCATCCTATAATCGCACTGAAGTGAGTTCCTTAGTGTGACAAATTTCTGGAGAAAACCAGACCCCCAACAATGTATGCTACTAGAAGCAGATAGTGCGAGAACAGCTCAAGACGGTCTTATTTATCAGTGTCAACAGTTGGCTCAGTCCTGAGCTCAGCATATATGCTCTCTAATCCTTCCACAAGCCCTGCAATGAATGACTGAGAAGCCCAGTAACTTGTCTAAGGTCATCGGCTTGTAAACGAGGAGGTAGGCATTTTAATGGTCTTTGGAGCCCTTCACTTACTCAGGGCCTCCTGATAAGATGTGTAACCTACTGGATGATTCCAGGAGCTTCTCCAATAACTAATAAACTATGGATAAGAAACCCTTTACCAATCAAGCCAGTGGTGTCTGGCAAGTGCTCCCTGTGCTCCCTGCCCCTGTGCTCCCTGCCCCTGTGCTCCCTGCTCCAAGGGCTTGGAGGACATACATGTGGCAAGATGTCAGTTCCAGTGGGGTGCCTGGCATCTTGTTTAGATAGGTCCTAGGTTGCCTCTCTAGCTGCTCCTGGCAGAGGGAGTTGGGGGTTGAAACAAGTTCTTTCGGTGTGGCCTAGACTGTCGGTGAACCTGTAATCCTCCTGCCTCAGCCTCTAGACTGAACTTGAGGTTACAGGTATGTACCACCACACCCTTTTGGGGACCCCGTGTTTCTCATCTAGCCAAAAGCTCCTCTCCACTCTAGCTGGAGTAGGTTCTGGGAAACCCAAATGGGACAAAAAGAGCTCCCAGAGCAGCCACAAGAGGATAAATGCTCAGTGAGATAAAGCCGGTTGGCTTACCTGGGATGGCCTTGGCCATCAACCCAACCCTGTCTGTAGAACCAGCCTTATCTAGGCCCCTCCCTAGCTCTCCCCACACTCCAGCCTGTCAAACACCCTTGTCCTTTGTTACCAGAACCCGACGTGCTCTTGGGAGCCTCCACCTTTGCACCTGATATTCCCGCCTCCAAAGGGGGTGGGGAGGGGAGGCTTTTCTTACCCTTCCAGCTACTTCCTGCCTACTTCAGGAAATATCTCAAAGGCTCACGCCTGCATGAAAGATCTCTCCCACGCAGTGGGATTCCACTAACTGTGTTGTATAAAGATACATATTTGACCCTTACTCAGGAGGCTGGAAATCAGTCAGTGAAATCCAGAAATCAGTGGCTGCCTTCTCCAGAGCACAGGGTTTCTGGGGCTGGGCACCCAGCCTCAATGACCCTTTCCACCCCTAACCCACGAGCCCATTTCGTGGGTGATGGCTTGCCTCCTTGGTGTCCCCCTCTACGATGACACTTTTCCTACCAGCTGACTGCATATGATTTATCTGTCCCTCTACTTGTGACATATGCAGGAGGGACACTTCTCACGCACCCTGGATGTTTAGAGCAGTAAAAAGTGTTCTGGCAGCTACTCCGGGACCTGGAGGTTTTGGGGCAGGACTCCCAGTCTCCGCCCCTCACCTCACACACTTATCACACCCTTTGTTGATGACTGTATAGTGCTCCAACTTCCTTCAACCCTAAGTTCCTATGCTTGCATAAGCGAGGACAACTAAGCCACCAGCCTCCCTCTAATGTCTCTCTTAGCTAGGAACTTTCTCACTGGGTTCCCTTTTCCCTCAGGGTAAAAGCAAACAAACAAACAAACAAGCATTTTATTTAACTCAGTAGAAAGACTGAAGATCCCTCCCGGCTTGTAAGGATTTCTCTCCAGGGGACACTCCATAGGTGCATGGTGTGTACGTGGGTCGCGCACATCTGCTCACACCAAGTTGTTTACTTAGTGTATCTGCTTTGTATTCGCTCTGTTCAGAAGCACCAAGCTAAAAATATCTTGTTTATGCGCTCTGGACCGAAAAATGAAGCAGTTGGGCCATTAATCACTGAGAATATGTTGAATGAGAATTTGATTAAAGTACAGGATGCGTCCCCCAGACGAAGTCGGTTCTTTACTGTAACCACAGTAGAAGCACAAGCAGACCTCCCCAACAGTTTTTAGCAGCTCCTCTTTGAGCCTCCTGGGCGGATCGCAGCGCCCTTCCTGGCCTAAAATGGCCATTGCATTGGGGGGTCTTGACCTGCGCAGCCTACAGTCGCAAGAAGACCCCTAGCATGGAACACGGACAAATGGAATTCGAGAGGACGAAAGGCCTCAGGTCAAGAAGCCGCAAAAACGGTCTTCGGGGTGCAAAAACGAGAGATGTGGGTGCTCACCAGGTCCCTTCTGCCCCGGACCTCCGCGGCCGCGATCCAGGTGGAGAGTAAACGGGACGCCACGTGGCGGGGGAGCAGATGCACGCAAACCTGTAGGAGGCGCGGTGCCGAGGATCCGGAGGACCCGACAGGGGGCTCCCAGTGGGTGCTCGAAAGGCTCTGTAGCCAGGAACTGGACACCCGAGCTTCCGAGATTAGTGCCCCCCCCCCCATGACAGTAGGGAAAGAAAACTGCCCTGATTGTGGGCCCAGCCTGGGGATCACCGTCCCTGATTCAAGTTCACTCCTCTCACTCCAACACCCTGCCCTCTCGCGGCCCCTGCGCGCTCTTCTTAAGAGTCTGAGAGTCTCAGAGGACCCACCGGCCGGTCCCGGGGGTAGGAGTAGGGGAGTCCAGAACACTTAACTAGAGGCTCCACGCAGAGTAGCAGCGTCTGCCTTGTAAACCTAGCAATCCTATCGCTCTGGCCTGGAGACGTAATTAAAAAGAAAGTTTTCCAGCCTAGGCGGGTGGACCAGCCAGGTCCACCAGGCTCCGGGGTTAGCGACCGCCTCCGCTCCCGCCGGGTCCTAGCGCCCCACTACTCCGAAGAGCCCGTGGGACCCTGGGGTTCTAGAGAAGCTGGACGAAAGAGAGGTGCTCTGCCTGGGGGGCAGTGGGATCGCCACTCAAGAGATAAAGACGCACAATCTCTGCACTCTGGGCCTCGCCACTCGGTGCGTGCTAGGTTGCTGGTCCAAAGCTGTCCCTAACCTCTCGCTCCGCAGCTCTCCGCCACAGTCTTTTAGAAATCCGGGTGGGAGACAGGCCTAGTCCCAGCTTTTAAGACAGGTCTGCACTACGGTAGTTTAAGAGACATTCTCTTTCCAAACGCTCCCCCAACCTCCACCTCCCCTCGTTCGGCCTCTGGATGCTCCCGGGCTCCCTAGTGTTGGCTGGAAGTGGGTGACTTAGAGCCTTAAAGGAGGGGCGCCTAACCACGGACCACGTGTGTGCGGGGGCGACAGCGCCACCGGGGTGGGGCTGAGCGCCGCAAGCTGGGTTCGCCTCGCAGCGCAGGAGTCAGTGGGCGTTGGGACACGATCTCTCTCCACTAGCACTGTGCTCCCGCCCCACTCACCGCCTTGGAAAGTCACAGGAGGAGGAGGAGAAGGAGGAGGAGGAGGAGGAGGAGAAGGCGGGCTCTAAGACCCAGCAGGCACTATCCTGCTGGCGCCCTTGGTCCGAGACCCGCTTGGACACCAGGGGGCGATGCCCGACCCTCTATAAAAGCGGTCCCCGCGCGGGCCTGGCCATTCGCGACCCGAAGCTGCGCGGGCGCGAGTGAGTTGGGGCACTGGGTGGGCGGCAGCGACAGCGGCGCCACGCGCAGGCTGGAGGCCGCCGAGGCTCGCCATGCCGGGAGAACTCTAACTCCCCCATGGAGTCGGCCGACTTCTACGAGGCGGAGCCGCGGCCCCTGATGAGCAGCCACCTCCAGAGCCCCCCGCACGCGCCCAGCAACGCCGCCTTTGGCTTTCCCCGGGGCGCGGGCCCCGCGCCGCCCCCAGCCCCACCTGCCGCCCCGGAGCCGCTGGGCGGCATCTGCGAGCACGAGACGTCTATAGACATCAGCGCCTACATCGACCCGGCCGCCTTCAACGACGAGTTCCTGGCCGACCTCTTACAGCACAACCGGCAGCAGGAGAAGGCCAAGGCGGCGGCGGGCCCCACGGGTGGCGGCGGTGACTTTGACTACCCGGGCGCCCCAGCGGGCCCCGGCGGTGCGGTCATGTCCGCGGGGGCGCACGGGCCCCCTCCGGGCTACGGCTGTGCGGCGGCCGGCTACCTGGACGGCAGGCTGGAGCCCCTGTACGAGCGCGTCGGGGCGCCCGCGCTGCGGCCACTGGTGATCAAACAGGAGCCCCGCGAGGAGGACGAGGCGAAGCAGCTGGCGCTGGCCGGCCTCTTCCCCTACCAGCCACCGCCACCGCCGCCGCCGCCGCACCCGCACGCGTCTCCCGCGCACCTGGCCGCGCCCCACTTGCAGTTCCAGATCGCGCACTGCGGCCAGACCACCATGCACCTGCAGCCTGGCCACCCCACGCCACCGCCCACGCCCGTGCCCAGCCCGCACGCTGCGCCCGCCTTGGGTGCTGCGGGCCTGCCGGGCCCCGGGGGCGCGCTCAAGGGCTTAGCGGGTGCGCACCCCGACCTCCGCACGGCCAGCGGCGGTAGCAGTGCCGGCGCGGGCAAGGCCAAGAAGTCGGTGGACAAGAACAGCAACGAGTACCGGGTACGGCGGGAACGCAACAACATCGCCGTGCGCAAGAGCCGAGATAAAGCCAAACAGCGCAACGTGGAGACGCAACAGAAGGTGCTGGAGTTGACCAGTGACAATGACCGCCTGCGCAAGCGGGTGGAACAGCTGAGCCGTGAACTGGACACGCTGCGGGGCATCTTCCGCCAGCTGCCTGAGAGCTCCTTGGTCAAGGCCATGGGCAACTGCGCGTGAGGCGCGCGGCTGCGGGACCGCCTTGGGCCGGCCCAGTGGCCGGGGACCCGGAGGATTGTTTCGGGTCGCTGGATCTTTAGGCTGCGTGGGCCGTGCAAGCCAGGACTAGGAGATTCCGGTGTCGCCTGAAAGCCTGGCCCGTTCCGCGCGTCCCCTCCCTTCCTCTGAGCCGGACTGGTGCGTTTAAGATGAGGGAGTCAGGCCGTGGTGGTTTCTCCTTGAGACCGAGAGACTTTTCCGCGGAGCTGAGCTGGGAGCCCGGCAGTTCTAGTATTAAGGAAGTAACCTTGTGCCTTGGAGACTCAAAACTCGCTCCTTTTCCTACCGAGTAGGGGGAGCAAACATATGTGCCTTGATATTTTATTTGGAGGATTCCTGCTTCCTCTCGGGCCTCGGCTGGCCCCCATGAGAAAAGTGAAGGGTGCAGGCCCAGGGCAGGAGGAAGATTCAGGAAGCTGAAATCCCGGCAGTGCCTTGCCCCGCAGTCCCTGTCCTTAGAGGGGAGGGACTTAGGGTGCTGGGATTTGAGTCTAAGCGTGTCCCCACCCCCACCCCCAGCTATCGGGAGATGGAGTGTTCCTAACCCTTTCGCTTTTCGCTCCTCCACCTACATTCCTGCCCCCCACCCCCACCCACCCCCAGTTTTAAACAGGCCAGGTTTCCTGGGTGAGTTCATGGAGAATGGGGGCACCACCCCCAGTCAGACCAGAAAGCTGAGTCGTGAGTTAGCCATGTGGTTAATCGAGTGCTAGGAGACAGGGACCTAGGTTTCTGGTCTTTGGGGGTGGGGGATAAAAGGACGCCGAGACCGACCCGTCAGCCTTGTGTGTACTGTACGTCGTCGCCAGCCGCTGTTGCTGAAGGAACTTGAAGCACAATCGATCCATCCCAGAGGGACTGGAGTTATGACAAGCTTCCCAAATATTTTGCTTTATCATCCGATATCAACACTTGTATCTGGTCTCTGTCCCAGCGGTGCCTTGTGCAATGTCAGTGTGCCTCTATGCTAAACCACCATTTTATTTGGTCTTTTGTTTTGTTTTGGTTTTGCTCTGATTCTTGCCAAACTGAGACTCTTCACTAACGGCTGGGGGAAGGAGCTGAGTGAGGCTCTCGTTCTTTTTGGTTTAGGGTTGTTTGGATTCTACACACCCCCTCACCTCCCAGAGGACCAATGAAGTGAAGTGGCCTTCTCCCTCTCCCCTAGTTTTCCAAGGGTGTATGTAGTTGTGGGTCTTAGCTTCCTCCGGCTAAGACCTATACAGGCTTCCCCACCCAACCACCCACCCACCCCCAGCCCCAAAGGCCCTGGCTCTGGGTCTGGAAAGAAGGCCACCTCCAGCCAATTCGTACACACCCCTGCGGGCTGGGAGCAGGGGTGGACTGCTTCCTTCTCATCTTTTATTTTCGGGGGCGGGGGGGACACAAAGTTTCATGCTAGATGTCGTATGTATTATATCTATAATATAAACATATCAAACTCAATTTTGGTGTCTTTTTAAAACCAGAGAGAAGCCACTCGTAAGATTTTCTCTGGGCTGGGTTCCATTTGAAACAGCATTTTCTGTGTGTGTGTGGGGGGGGCTAAGTTTGCATCTCTGGGGTCTCTCTTCACCTTGGTGAGGTGTCACGGCAGTCAAGGAAAGGGGTCAGGACTAAGCTGAGAGCACCCCGAGTCTCAAGACTTGAGTCTCTTGGAATTCGGGGGTGGCAGGGGTGGTGGTGGCGGAGGGGTAGTGTGGTCTTAGGGTCATGGTCTCTCTTTGCATCCAGAAGAGAGCACCTTTGCCTGACAGGAAAGCCCACGTAGAAGCTCTCAGCTTAAGGGACCCTTTGGCCACACCCCAAATCACTCAGCTCCAGCTCTAGAGAGCAAGGCTCACGCCACCTTTGCCCAGCCTTTCAGTGGAGCCCTGGATAACAGGGCTCTTCACCTCTCCCTGCCCACTTCCCGATCTCTGGTGCCAGTCTAAATCAGCAGTTTGTGTGCTGAGCGCCACCCCCCTGCACCTGCCTTACCTTAGCTTACCGAGGGGGGGGGCAGCCATAGATCATCTGTGAGGACTCATCTGCCCCACTTTCTCCATCCTGGCAAACAGGGGATTAGCTTCTAATGATTGTGTCTCCACTGCTGCAACTGCCCCATGAGGTGCAGACATCCAGTTGGCCGTAGTAACAGGCCGGTAAGGGAAGGGTGGGGGTAAGGAAAGGGAGGCCTTCATCGCCATCCCACTGGGCTCTTCACCTCGAGTGTGATTGCTGAGCAGCTTAGAGTATATACTGGTGAGAAGTGACAAGTTCTTCTAAATTCTGCAGACTTCGGCGTGACCAGACTTTGTGGTTAAGTTGTCCCACCAACCCCTTCCCCCACCGCCCTCTCTGTCCTATGCCTTACCACCCCCTCACCCATGGCTGCCCTTGGCAGAGGAAAGGCCAAAGCCCAGTGAGGAGGCGGTGGCCTGCCCCGTCAGCCTGGGAACTAGGGAGGCAGAGCCCCACCGCCTGCCTAGAGGCTGGGACAGGCCGTGGCTTGCAGGCCCCAGCAAACCCTCTCTGAGTTCAGTGTGGATTCCAGTTTTTCTTGTTTACAGGGAATGATCCTTGAATTCCCCCTTTGCTCCCAGAACAGGTCCTTGGCTGAACAGGGGAGGGGGTGGGGGGTGCTCCTCTCCTTTCCCTACCACATGAGGTAGGAGTGTTCATCTCTCCAGGGGCTCCAGGAAGGGCATCCTTCCTACACCCCCAACCCAGGTCTCATCGTAGACTGAACTGGGAACAAGAAGGGCTCAATCAGGGATGCCTCCAGTGTGGTCTGAGTTGGGGTGGGGGGAATTCAGTTTGGGGGTGACCCTGTCCAGTGTGTGCTCTATACCTAGCTGGGAGTGGCCTTCCAGGGAATTCATACTTCATGAGTAACTGAATGTACCCCCTAAATATTCATTGAATGTCTTTTATGCCAGGGCTTGTACCCAAAATAATAGCATCACTGAGAACAGACCCAGGTCTTGCCTTGGGGAGCTGACACCCCTATGGCCCCAAGCCATGTCACCGTATCAGAGTAACGAATGCACTGAGGGGCTTTTCCTGATGTGGAAACAGCAGCCGAAGTCAGCCCAGTAGCCACCGAGGCCAGCCCCCCATGGACCCTGTCCTCAGACGCCTGCAAACTTCTGCCAGGCACGAGCTCTGCCCAGGACACTGTCTGCCTGTGGGCACCACTTCTCTCTCCAGAATGCTTTCGAGTTCTGCGTGTCCCCTGACAGCCTCCAGGAGAGAAACAAGGGCGGGAGTGAAAGAGGGAGGTGACTCCTTTGCCACCAGATAGCTTACCGCTGTCACGGATGTCACCCTTATCTCTTGGATCTCCTGGGAATCTGTGAACACGGGGTTTGGCCCTGACACCTGCCATGAAACACTGGGAAGGCTGAGGAGTGTCCACCCCTCCTGGGCTTCCCGCCCCCTCCTTCCCAGCCCAGGTGGAGCCTGCCTGGCCTCCACAAGCTGCTGATTTCACAAGAGGGGAGGGGGCCCCTCATCTTGAAGGTCAAAGGGAGCAGAAACTGATCTTCCTTAACCAAGGGCCAACTTCTTCCAGGGCGCCCACAGGCCTTCTGCAGACACACAGTAATGTCCTTGTTCGGATGATGTTAATGTTCTAACCTCTGCATTGCTGTGCTGGTAGATACAGGAAGCCTCTTTCTTTTCATTCATTTCTCTTTCCCCCCTTCTTTTCTCCCATCGCATGCCCTTTTCTTCCTTCCCCCTCCTCCTCCCACTCCTTCCCCTAAGCCATCATTTCTTCCTGGCTTCTATAATGTTACCTCCTCTTCCTCAACCTCACCCCTCCCCACTCTCATCCTTCCCCGTGGATGGGGCCTTTAACGAAAGCTGTAACCTAGGAAAGAAACCAATTCACTATCAAAGCATCCTAGCCCCATCCCAGAACAATTAAACAGCCAGATGGAATCTCTGGGAAAACGCATTAATAACGCGAACAATCTGTGCAGGCCAGGCAGGAGCCCAGGAGCCCGGAGCAGGGGTGGGGTTTGGGGGTGGGAGTGGGCAGAGGAAGGCTGGGGTTGCTGGGGTGTATGCTTCCAGCCCCATCTTGCCCATGTGGTGCCCAGAGAGGGACAGGACCATCCCAAGGGTATGCTAAGTCTGCCAGCAGCTGTGCTGTC
Organism: Apodemus sylvaticus; assembly: GCF_947179515.1. NCBI lineage: Eukaryota > Metazoa > Chordata > Mammalia > Rodentia > Muridae > Apodemus > Apodemus sylvaticus. The sequence continues at coordinate 178,620,303 of NC_067472.1, read as the reverse complement.
CCCTCTGGCCCTTGCAAGGCCCACGGTATGTCCTGGATTCTGGTGGCTGCAAACAGAGCCAGACAAATATGGAACCCATTACTCAGCCAGCCACAGCCACAGCCAGCCCCATTCTGGCACCCGAGCCCTTCTCTTCACTTTTGTTTTTATTTATTATTTTTCTAGCTCTCTGGCCCCACCCATTAAGAACAGGCCTCCCGGGGCACATGGAAGCCTTTTTCTCTTCCTTTGCCGTGCCTGCACCCACTCCCCGTGTGGACAATGGCAGAAGCTGGCCCAAGCCCCTGGAGCTCCCCACAGAAATGAAAAGTCCAGGCTCCACATTGTTCATCTGTCTTGATGGCCTGGAAAGGGCTGGGCGTGAACCACAGGACCCACTTCTGTCGTTTTCAAGCCTGCTCTAGGTAGAGCTAAGAAGCTCAACTCTTCCTTAGCACTTCCTCTTTTAGTGACTACTGTCGGCAGGGGCCCACTGAAGTACTCTGAAAAAATAAGCTCGAGCTCTCCCTCCCTCCCTCCCTCCCTCCCTCCCTCCCTCCCTCCCTCCCTCCCTCCCTTCTCTTCCCTTCCCTCTCTGTGCTGGGAATTAAACTTAGAGCCTCTTGCAAACTACATAAGTGTCTACTACTGAGCTACGCCCCAGCCTTTGTCATCATTCATCCAGTTAGTTTGAAACAAGGTCTTCCTAGGTAGCCCAGGCTGGACTAAAAACTTGTAACTTTTGTGTGCCCAGGATGGCCACAAGCAAGCTACACCTTACCTGGAAAAAGGTGGGGTTTTTGTTTTTTGTTTTTTGGTTTTTTTTTTTTTATAGCTATCAGGTTGGGTAGAAATTTACTTGTTTTTAACAAGTCTCCTTTTGGTGGTTTGGAGCTAGCTCAGGCAAGTGCTTGCCTGGAGTGAAGACCTGAGTTTGATCGTCAGAACCCACATTTAAAAAAAAAAAAAAGGAAAGAAAAAGACAGACAGGCAAGCAGGCAGAGAGCAAGAGCGAGAGCAAGGCGGGGGGGGGGGGGCAGCCTGGATATAATGGTATTTGTGCTGGGGAAGCAAAGAGAGGTGGATTGGCCAGCTCGCCTAGACCATTTTGAGAGCTCCAAGCCAGTAGAGACATACACTCTCTCTCTTCCCCCTCCCTCCCTCCTTCCATCCCTTCCCTCCTCCCACCTCTCTCTGCACTGAGGAACAATACCAGAGCTTACATACTGCCTGCTATCTCCATGCATCCTGCACACATGCACCTGAATACACACACACACACACACACACACACACACACACACGTACTCATGCAAAGCGGGAGTGCAAAGGAGAGGTAGAAGAGAGAGGCAGGACAGCATCATTTGATTCCTACAGACCAAGAGATCTATTTTCTGACCTTTGTCTTCACTGTCTCTTGGTCTCCATCCTCCACCCGTCCCCGCCCTCAAGGTTGCTGCTAGTTCTTAGAACTCCTCCGGGTCCTTGCTTGGCGTCTGGCTGGCCTTGGCTCCCACCGACATCCAGTATGTAGCCTAGGGCAGGTCAGTGCACACGTCTCTGAATGCTAGTTTCTCTTTCCAGTTTATCTTTGTCCTTTCTGGAATACCCACCCTTGGCCACTTCTTTTCAGTCAAGGGAGTACAGGGTTGGCTTAAGGGCCACTGAGTATGGGCTGAGGGGCAGGGGTCAGTCAGGAGCGGCCCAAAGGATGGATCATAGACTTCCACCTGGTAGCCTCTAACAGATGAGTTCTTGCTTCTAGAAAAATGACTTTTAAAGGACAAGACTCTAGCGAGGCGATCTGTCTAGTCCTTGGTAGTACTCAGTGGCAAAGTGGTATTAGTTTATCACCAGACTCAGAGAGCGGCCAGGCCTCCGTGGAGGGTTATTGTTTTACAGGCACACTGGGTGGAGAAGAGCTGGGACTCTGAAAAAGAGATCAGGGAGGAGGGACACGCCATCTACTGTGTGCTGTGAACTGCTGAGGTGAAGGCCCACTGTACGCCCTGGAAGCAACAGTTGGTGAGCTGAAAGGTATTTCAGACCTCCGTGTCTCTTAACTCGGCTCTAGGGTGCCTGGAAGGGTCTTCTTAGAGGAGTAATAGCCTGAGAGTGGGGTAGTAGTGGTCAAATGTCAACAGTCTAGTTTCAAGACACATCACAGAGTGACCCAGAGAACCACCACAGCCTGTCCCAAGCCCTCCTTGACCTGAAGCTATTTCTACTCTTTGGCAAGTGGCATCCCCAACATTTCACTTGAAACAAAGCCTCTCCTCCCTAAGGAATGCACACGCCCCCCCCCCCCTCCGGCCCGATCCAAAGCTACAGAAGTCATAGACAGAGCCCCACGCCACTCTGTTTCCCTTGAAGCCCAGCAAGGTCAAGCGCCCACTTCCACCCCCTAAGAATACTGGGTCCCTCTTGCCGATAAGGAAATGTGACCAACTTCTAGTGGCTTTCCTGTGCACGTGTTGGGCAATCGAGTCTCAGCTGGACGTAGTTGCCAAGCCCAGACAACAGGTGGCAAGGGGGTGTCGGGGGACTGGGTACCAGCTCTTTAGGGAGCCGCCATGACCTTCACCATCAGGTTAGGACCCGTCAGAAGTGGCCTCCATGAGTGATTTACAATTTGCAAACATGTTTTATTTGATTCCCGAGTTCTGCCGGGGCAATTACAGTGACTCAGCATGACAAATCACTCTCAGCACAGTGTCTGCTCGCTGTGAAGAAATGTGTTTGCCTCACTGTTTTGCCTGGTGCGGCAACATTTTAAAAATAGACTCGCTCACTGTACTCGAAGGCAATTTGTTCCAAATTTTCCCACTAATTTGATTTTAATCTGATATTTAAAATTCGTGTGACCACATTCCCACTGATTTATAGGGAATAAGCCCTACCTGGCGGCACTGTAATTGGCTTTGGCCCAGGAGTCCACAGGACAGAGCATTTATCCCAGAACAATTTGAAGGCACTCGTGTCTTAATGTTTTAAATATAGCCTAATTTAGCTTCGCAAGTTCTGATTCCCTGGGGGCAGGACAATGTGTGTTAAGGTTGCTCTACTCTGGTAGAGAGGGACCTGGGACTTATTGGGCCTTTGGTGGTGAACACAGAAGTGTACAATTCCAGCCCAGACATCCTGAGTTGGTACACACTAATGTGAATTCATTCAGGAGGGCACATGGGGGTGGGGGGGTGAGGGGGGGAAGCAATTTGTTCCCCTGGTAAGTGGAAGTTTCCTGTTCCTCCCATACCATTGTGGGGATGACCTGTGAAGCTAGACCATGCAGTCCTTGCTTCCAACTGAATTCTGTCTCTGCCTCTGGCTGGCTGGGTGGCACTCACCAAGCCTCTTCATGCCTCTGCGGTTCAGTTTCCTTTTATGCAAATTGTATGCAAAACCAGCACCTTGTCATCACAGAGTTGTGAAAGGTAAACAGGCCAGGCTTGTGAGACACTTGGCCCAAGTGAGCCATCCCTGTGTGGGAGGAGTAAGACACACCTCTGTCCCTGAAAAACTGTGAATAATTTAGGGCAAAAACCTTGTCCCCAGATACCCAAGGACTCAAAGTCACATTAACATTGCTTTAAAACAAAAAACAAAACAAAACAAAAACTCCCCTTCCCAAAAAGAATTCTTATTTCCTTCAAGGGCATTTATTTCCCAAGCTTCTGGATGCATGGCTGCTGGGTCTCTGGAAACTCAAATAAGAGTCTAAGTAGCGACTACTGATCAATACGGACAAGCATCCTTGCTGGGGTGACACCCCCAATCTTCATAGGACATTCAGCCCCTTGGGGTTCCCTTTGGACTCTTTCCTCCTTCCCTTCCTCCTGCCTCCTTTTCTCTGCCCACCCCTTCTCTTTCTTGCTTCTTTTTCTTTCGGGACAGTCTCACTATAGGCCTCTAGCTTATAGATACGTACATACCTGGCTCTGTGAACATCTTTTCGTTTGGAAAGCTGTACCCTGAAAGAGTTGGGAGGCTTTGGACTCCTTTCATTGCTAAGAGGAGAGTGGAAGCCATACTCTGTGTGGGGGGGTGGGGGGGGACCCTTCCTACTGCCCACCTCCCTTTCTTCTCCTCTAAATCATCCTGAGAAAGCTCAAGTCCAGGAAAAGACTGTCTCTTGCCCTGTAGAAGAGTTGGTCAGGCTGGGTCTCAGACAACTAGGGAAGCTCTCAGGGTCCCGGGGAGTGGGCACATAGCAGATAAAAGGAGTTCTTAACCAAACTTTCCTAGAACTGAGGGAGCTAACAAGAAAGAACTTTGGAAATCTACCTTTCTCTTTCCCAGTCACTGCCAGAAATGTCACCATGAAAGCAGTTCCAGTTAATGAGCAAACCCTCAGAGAAGGCAGGAAGGCAGCTCTTGGGCCTCACTGTCAAGCACAGGAAGCAACCGGATTGGTTCCACTTGCCCAGCGTCGGGACGACAGCAGGTATTGAGTGGGACTGCAAGCCTGACATCCTTAGCGACTCCACACCCAGGGCAGCCGGGCTGTCAGCACAGGGCAGCAGAAAGAACAGGGGACATGCTCCAGGTGTGGGCGAGTCCCAGAGCAGCCCAGGGAGAGTGGCATTGTGTGGGTGCTGGCGTGGGGACAGGAGCACACACACCACATGCACTTGCACGTGGGGCTGAATCTGAGGCTTTTGGGGGGGAAGCATCCGAGCCTGGGGTGTGTGTGTGGGGTCCCCCAACAGAGCAATTCTCAGGCACAGCCATGGCCGACTTCCTCGGCTTGAGGAGAAATCTCATGTGAGAAAGGTGGAGGCAGGTGAGTCACGGGGCCAGGCCCCTGTGCCGTGGGGAGGTAGGGATGATGGCTCAGAGCCAGAAATGTGTCAGAGGCCAGATGAGCATCTCGAGGGACGCGAAGTTTATGTAATTATGTGGGGCAGCACACCGCTGGGGTGTGTGACAGCCATGCTAGGGAAGAGAGAACAGCCTGCTCCGTGTCCTCTGCCTCCCGGGCTCTCAGTAGAGTCCTTAGGCTCTACTGACCAAACAGCCCAGCATCCCCACAGCTGGCCCGGCCAGCTGCCCACAGCCACAGAGTCTGAGCGTACCAGGGTCATATCTTTGCAGGACCAATGGGCTAGGACTAGGGTCAGGGCAGCAGTAACTCCTGGGCTTCTACTTTGCCCACTTAGTAGAGAGGTTTAATCCATAGTACCCCCAGATTCACCCCAGGGGAGAGGGGGAGGAAGACATTCATTTTTTTCTTAACACTTGAGAAATTGGCTCCCTGTCACATTACCTCCACTGGCTAGCCTCCTTCTCTGCTACTTTGGGTCTTTTCTTTGCATGCGTAAGTGCGTCCTGGTTCTCTCCTTCCAGGACGTGGGTCCCAAGGATCAAGTGTCAGACTCAGTAGCAGGTGCTGCATCATCTCACTGGCTCTGGTTTTGCATTTAAACAATTAAATCAACAGAAGACTGTTTAGAGCATATTGGAGAATTTCTAGATGGCAACAGCATAGCTAAGTCACCATCAAGACCAGGTTTGGGCGGTCTAGGTGACACCTCTGTCTTCGGTCACCATGGGCTCCCAGCTGGCCATCTCTTTCTACCTCCCTATGAACTGGCGTGTGTAGTGGCAACAGGGCACCCAGGAGACTCCATGACATGTTGCTCACAGTGCCCAGGCCATGGTGCTGGTTACACAAGGGTTGAACCCGCCTTCCCACCCACTGGGAGCGTGAGACTGTGTTTGCCCTGCACCCTCCCACCCCCAACACACACACCTGCTGTGTGACCATCCGCAGGTTTGGCAGCCTCGCTGTTCCAGCATGTCTAAAAGGTGTGCCGGGATTCCCAGAGGCAAGATGATGAGAGGTGTGTTCTCAAACACAACCACAAGGGGCTGATCCCAGGACAAGTCACAATGAGAACAGAGTGACCACCTGGCCACTAAGGGGGTGGGGGTGGGGGTCCGTGAGTCAGAAACAAACAAGCCACCTGCCAGCTTCGAGTGTTCACCTCTCCAAGAGAGTGAAGGGTTGGGAGTGAGAGGGCTGCAGGCCCCGGGTTGAGAAATTCCCTGCCTGCCTCTGGAGCCCAGATCCTGGCTCCATGCCAGCCAGGTCCTAGGTGATGCTATCATGCTGGATTAATAAAAAGGCTTTACCAGTTTCAGCCAGCACTGGGGCTGGGGTCCAGAACCCTCCGACAGCATGCTCATGCCTTCTTGGGTTGTAGGAAGTAGATACATCAGCTCCTCTTCCCCCTCAAGCTACAGCCAGTCCGTAGCAGTTGGCCAATCACCCTTTTTTCCTACCATGCATCCCCAACTCCCCACCTCTGCAGCCCAGAACTGGGAAACTAAAGAAGAGAAGAGTAGCAGAATTCAAGATGAGGACCCCCAGGGCCAGGTGGGAGCTGCACCTTCAGCACCCCAAACCCAGAGCCCTAGACTCCCAGGCTCTGTATTGTCCCTGGGGGCCCATGGGAGGGAGGCAAGGAGGAATGGGACGGGACATTGAGGTCAGGCTGCCCACATAGCTCGGCCGAAGGCAAGCCAGTTAATTCCCCAGTCTTTGATGTTGTTTTCCTGTGTCCTTTGCTACATTTATTTCTCTTGTTGTTGTACAACACCGTGGCTTTTGGCCAAGAGCAGACTTCTTCCAGAATCTCCCACTAGTATTTTATTTTATTTGTTTTAAAAGTTCTGGGTCCTGTGAAACATGGATATAGATAGAGTCACTGAAGTGTCATTAGCCAGCACTTCTCTTCCGGTTCATCAGTTCCAGAAAGTTCCTAGCTATCAGTCCTTTAAAAACCTCGGGGGAGGTGGCTCAGCCGTTCAGAGCACTGGCTGCTCTTGCAGAGGACCCAGGTTCATGTGGCAGCTCACAGCCATCTGAAACTCAGGGGATCCCAGGCTCTCTTCTGACCGCCACGGTGTACCAGACATGCACACGGTGCACTTACACACATGCAAGCAAAGCACTCATACACATAACATGACAAATCTTAAACATAAAAGGACCTTGTGCTTTCTCCCTTGTCTCCTTAACAGATACTGTTAAAGATATATTCTCCCCTTAGCTCACATCACGTCTTCCGTATTTTCCTTCCGTTGGTATCTGATGCCTTCACGGTGCGTTCCATCTGACAGCTTCTCTGCTTTGCAGATTCTCTTCTTCTCAACATATTTATTATTTTATTATTTTATTTTATTTATCTTTATTTTGTGTGTGTGAGTGTTTGCCTGCTTGTATGTCTGTGCACCATGTGTGTGCAGTACCCACAGGGGCCAGAAGGGGGGGTGTCAGAACTTCCTCGGACTAGCGTTTCAGATGGTTGTGAGCTGCCATGTGGGTTCTGGAAATACAATCTGGGTCCTCTGGGGGAGCAGTCAGTGCCCTTGACTGCTGAACCTTTTCTCCTCCCCTCGAGAGATTGTTAATCAACATGACCATTGAATGTTTTTGATTTGGTTTAATGTTATTTCATTTTTAGAGATAAAATTTCTTCATTCCTTTTCAAATCTGTTTCAGCTGTCGTCGTCGTTGTTGTTGTTGTTGTTGCTGTTGCTGTTGCTGTTTTCTGAAACAGACCACACTAGTGAAGAATTTGAAATCCTCCTGTTTCAGCCTCCAGTGTCCTGGAATCCCAGGTATGCACTACCATACCTGAGACTTCTGCTTTTCTCAAACCCCGCACCTACAGTTATTTTCAAGTGAGCTTTGTTACTTTAAGTAGAATATACTTAAGTAGTATTTAAGTACTTAAGTAGAATATACATCGTTATAGGCAAAAATCTGAATCCTTCGATGGTCTCTATCTGCTCTGTGTTTGTTCTCCCAGTGTTAGGCCACAGTGCCTTGCTTTCTTCTGTGTCTGGTTGTGTTTGACTAGTCATTAGTCATTGCTCCTAAGAAAACCTTGAGGTATAGGGGAGCAGTTTTTAGACCATCTTTTATTTATTCTCTGACAATTTCATACATGTATATACTCTACCTTGATCTTATCCACCGCACAACTCCCTTGGACACACCACCACCACCACCTCCCCTCCCACCTGCCTGTGGGGGAGCATGCTCGCTGATTGGACACCCCCAAATTCTCCCCTAGCCAAAGCTCCAGGAGCATTGCCAGTTCAGGATTCCCTTGATCCAACTTGAAGGTCCTGAGATCTACCCAGGAGATGGAAGGGCAGATAGCAAGCTCGTGTGAGGGCTGGTTTGCTTCTGGTTCATCCTTAAACGGAGGGTGTAGCCCTTGGGAGTCCCACAGCGATGTGGGATGGGTATTTATTTATTATTTGCCCCACCTGTGTCAGCCCTGAGGTTTGATCACTGTCTCTCATTCCACAGGAATTTTATTAACAAAATAAAATTCAGACTTGTCAAGATCAGAAAAGCTTCAGGATGACAACAGCCTTTCCTTGGATTTACCCACCAGGATTTTTTCCTCCTCATTTCTGTGCAACTGTCCTTTTCACTGCTTTTAATATATTAAAAACATCTTATCCAACCTTTTCGGTCATTTTCAGTTTGCTGGACCCAAGTAGGCCAGTGTGTACCAGGAACTCAAAGCCCTTTCCTCATTCATTCATTCATTCATTCATTCAACAAGTATTTTCTGAGCATTTGCTATGTTCCAGGTACTGTGTTGTGGCCCCAACAGTACACCTGACCCACAGAGCAAGCGCCTACAGAGTGTGCACAGTCTTCTCTGTAGAGACAGAAAATAAACAATGTTACACAATCGATTAGTTAATTGCAACAGTGACACATAACAAGGAAGGAAACTCAAGGGTGGTGAGAGTCGCTGACTGGGAGTCCTCCCTGCTTTGTGAAAGTCATCTTTAGCGATAGGATTTCAAGTTGGGATCTGAAGAAGAGGGTGCCCAGGTAAAAAATCCCAGAGGTTGGGATGTGAGAACAAAGGCAGAGTGCATACAAAATTCAGACATGGCAAAAGAAGGTGTGTGTGTGTGTGTGTGTGTGTGTGTGTCTGTGTGTCTGTGTGTCTGTGTGTCTGTGTGTGTCTGTGTGGTTGTGTGTGTGTGTGTGTGTCTGTGTGTGTGTATGTCTGTGTGTCTCCACGCAGCTCAGGCTGGGGAAAAGAGTGAGGCAGACCAACAGCTGGCTTAAATAGACTACCATGCTCACACACATTCAAGTTTAAGATTCTATCAGGAGCCCAGAAACAAAAAGAACCGTGGACCATCTTGAGGTCATGGTTGCTTATAAAGATGATGGCTCTGCCAGGCATGCTTCTGTCACCTTTAAGCCCAGCCCTAGGAAGGCTGAGGAAGGAAGCCTTCAAGTCTGAGGCTAGCCTGGACTGCTTAGTGAGATAATTCCCAGTAACAGCAAGCTCTGTCTACAGGTGTGTGGGGGATGGGTCATGGTGGGCAATGTGGCGTCAGCCAGGCCAGGGCTGATGTGGCTCTGTGGCTCGGAGGTGAGCGGGTTCAAGAGATCCTTAAGGGAGAGGATCAGAAGATACAGAATTATCCCACAAAAATCTCACTCACGCCCACTCTTCCTTAGTGACTCCTGGATCCCGTACACACCCTGCTCCTGGCTCTGAACATCTCCATGCCCTATAGATTGCTACTGGGCTTTGCCTGTGTCAAGCAGCAGCAAGGTGTCTGCGAGATCAAGAGGAAAGGGGCTGGGGTGCCTATTTGCTGTTTCAGGGTCTCACATCTCCCTAAAAGCATAACGTCTGTCCACCAGGGTCTCTGCCCTGTCCTCCACAACTCCCGTTCTTACTGGGCCCCTGAGCGCTGGCTCCTTCCCTTGTTGCTTCAGTTGTACAGGGAGCCACGGTGGCTGCTGTAGCTAGTTTCTGAGAACACTCTCTCAACCCCTCTCATGCCTCTCTCCTGAATCCCAGTGTTAGCAGTTCTTTCCTGGATGAGATGAGGTGACTTTGAATTTTATCCAGGCTCCTGAGTGATCAGTGTCCCATACTCGGAGGTTTTGTTGTTATCATTGTTATGGTTATTTTTTCATTGGTTGATTGGGTTTCCATTTTGTTTGACTATCTGTTTGTTTGCCTAAAAGACTCCCATGGCTTGAAATTGTTAGCTTAGTGGTAGAGCCCCTGCCTAGAATCCCCCAGTGAGGGGGCTGGGGGCGTAGCTCAGTGGTTGAGCCCCTGCCTAGAATCTCCCAGTGAGGGGGCTGGGGGCGTAGCTCAGTGGTTGAGCCCCTGCCTAGAATCCCCAGTGAGGGGCTGGGGGCGTGGCTCAGTGGTAGAGCCCCTGCCTAGAATCTCCCAGTGAGGGGCTGGGGGCGTGGCTCAGTGGTAGAGCCCCTGCCTAGAATCCCCCAGTGAGGGAGCTGAGGGCGTGGCTTAGTGGTAGAGCCCCTGCCTAGAATCTCCCAGTGAGGGGCTGGGGGCGTGGCTCAGTGGTAGAGCCCCTGCCTAGAATCCCCCAGTGAGGGAGCTGAGGGCGTGGCTTAGTGGTAGAGCCCCTGCCTAGAATCTCCCAGTGAGGGGCTGGGGGCATGGCTCAGTGGTAGAGCCCTACCTAGAATCCCCCAGTGAGGGGCTGGGGGCGTGGCTCAGTGGTAGGGTGCTGGTCTAGCTTGCCCAGGGTCTTGGGCTCCATCCATAGTGCTTGGTGGGGGCAGGGGAGAAAGGGAGAATTGAGAGCAATAATCTGTCTGGGAATCCTGGCAGGGGGCCAGTCCCCTGGGGCAGCCCAACAGGGGTGTTGTCAGCCCACATGAAGGCCCTGCTGCTGGCCACATTCTGTAAACAAACATCCACATGTGTGTGCATGGCAAGCTAGTGCCAAATGACAAACATGACTGTGACAAGTTTATGGAGCTGTAGTATCGGGGAGGACAGAGATAATTTGGCAAATCATAAATGCATGTAGTGATGCCTTTTGTGTGCGTGAACCCTGCCTGTCTGTTGGGAATTCCAGCCTGGAGATGGGTGGGGAAGGTGGTTTGTAATCTTCATTCAGACTCGGCCCCCCGGAGTCCTCTCGGATGAAACAACTGGAGGGCTGAGGAGAAAGTAATTCCGATTTCTGGGGTGGCCTCCTAGGGGCAGTCAGTCATCTTTCCTTCCTTGCTCCCCTGTACCTCCCCAGAAATCGACAAGTACCTGGGGGATCTCAGACACAGAGCTGAGTGCAAGGGGGCGGGGGCGGGGCGGGGGCGGGGGCGGGGTGGGGGTGGGGCACAAGTCACAACTTCGAGGTGGTTTGAGTGGGAACGGGTAGTCAGAGAAGGGCTCTTGGGTACGTAGTGCTCAATGTGGGGCCACGATAACAGGATAGCTCCAGCTACTCAAAGGACTTCTCTGGGTGGTAGGGCGAAATTGCAAATGGGCTCGGGGAGGGAGTGGGTCTGAGAAGGAAGCCAGAGAGAAAGATGGACACAGTTCCCTGGGGGCCAGGCAAGTACGACAGCCATGCCTCCCTGTTTACCTGGGGAAAGTCTGTTGTGTTCTTGTTGTTCTAAGATACCTGTTCGCAGCTTCCCCTTTGACCTGCAAAATGTGTCCCTGCTTGTTCTGTGAGTGACACAGTCATTCCCCTTCCAGGGCAGAGGAAGCCCTGGTTTAATACCTTGTCTAAGGCAGGGAGACACCGACAGTCACAGAGTCAAGAGTGGTGGCATCCAGATATCTGTTTCTTTCGCTGGTATTCACAGGGCGACCGCGGCACTCCTGAGCCCTGTAAGCCACATTTGATAGAATCTCTGTCTTCACGCTCCTTAGGCTTTGCGGTCAGACAGGCTGGTGTCTGACGTTTTAACCAGTTCTGCTCCCTCCCTGGGCATGTCAACAGCCTCTTTGGACAGATGGGAAGATAAAGAGGCAAGAATGTTGCACTGGATCTTTTGTTTAAATGTAACAATCAGGACATCATAAAGCCTACGCCCAAATCCACCTCAAAGGGAGGTCGTCCTAGGGACCACAGGCAGTATGAGTTGGCCCTGAGCTTCACCTCAGCCACAGACCCAACAACTGGCTTACAAATGCTCACTGAAGCCCAGAATGTTGACACACACCTGGAATCCCAGCTACTTAGGAGGTGGAGGCAGAGGGAGACGTGGGTTAGAAGCCAACTACACAGTGAGACTGTCTCAAAATAACAACTAAGGAAATAATAAGGTTCCCGAAATCCTAGCTTGAGTGGCTGAAGCAGAAATGAACACAAGGAAGCTGGGCTGTGGAGGGGCACGCCTTTAATGCTAGCACTCGGGAGGCAGAAGCAGGGGGAATCTCTGAGTTTGAGATCAGCCTGGTTTACAGAATGAGTTCCAGGACAGCCAGTTCCAGGACAGCCAGGGCTACACAGAGAAACCCTGTCTTGAAAAAAACAAAAAAAACAAAAAACAAAAAACAAGCCAGGCAGTGGTGGTGCACGCCTTTAATCCCAGCACTTGGGAGGCAGAGGCAGGTGGATTTCTGAGTTCGAGGCCAGCCTGGTCTACAGAGTGAGTTCCAGGACAGCCAGGGTTATACAGAGAAACCCTATCTCGAGAAAACCAAATCCAAAAAACCAAAAAAAAAAAAAAAAAAAAAAAAAAAAAAAAAAAAAAAAAAGAAAGAAAGAACCTCCTCCTCATAAGATAGTAAGCAAAGGCTGCATAATAAGGAATTCAATGAACTTCTATAAATTGCACTAAGAAGACAAATAGGCTTGGGATACACAGAGGAACCCTGTCTCAAAAAAACAAAAAAAACAAAACAAGCTAAAAAAAACAACAAAAAACAAACAAACAAAAAAATAGAAAAAAGAAACAAAGAAAAAACAAAACAAAACAAAAAAACAAAACAAAAGAAAAGAAAAACAAAAAACCAAACCAAACCAAACCAAAAAAAGAAAGAAAGAAAGAAAGAAAGGAAGGAAGGAAAAAAGGAAGGAAGAAAGAAAGGAAGGAAGAAAGAAAGGAAGGGAGGAGAGGAGAGGAATGGATTGGATACATGGTCTTAATACTCCCAGCAAAACCTCTCTCACTGGAGCTGGGGACTCAGACATAGGACCTGGCACAAGAAGGAAAATAACACAAAGTAGGGAGTGTCTTCAGGTACCATGTTGTGCAGAGTTCCCTCTCATTCCCGCTCTTTTCCACCCTTCCCATTGGCTTCAGTCTCCATCTGGTTTAGAGTTACAATAACTCAGGGTCTCAAAACAGACACCTTGGAGTAACTAATGTCTGAACAATTCCACCTGAAGTCCCGGGATTGTGTGTGGTGACCCAAAGAACGGAAGACGTCCTGGATCTGAGCCCTAATGGACCTTAGATTCATCGCTGAGCGAGCTGGCCCCCACCCCCCACTTCGTTTGGATAGGTCAGCTCTGTTCAAATTACCCAGAATGGGTGAGGGTTGAGGACATGTAGATCTTCAAGGAGCTCAAAGGAGAGAAACAGATTGCTGAGGCAGGGAAACAAATGGCACCCACTGCGCCTGCCTGGTCCTGGAGGAACGCGTTAGAGCCAGGAGAGAGTGAACTGACTCAGTGTGACTCCCTCACCACGGATGCAGAAGAGAAAGCACCTCCATTACCCCGGTGCATTTCAGGAACCAGCCATGTGTTCTGGGTCCTAGGTACGTTCCTGTCTTCCACCCCGCCTCGGTCTCTTCCCATGGGTAATACAGCCCACCATGAGGCTCCAGTGATGAGTGGGATGCAGGGAAGACAAGTGACAATGATCAGCAGCTCTAAGAGAGCACCGGGAGAGGGGGCAATTCAGGATAAGGATGTGGGCTGTGATGAGCATTAGAAAGACCTTGCTCGCTGGCCGTGGGAAGTGATTTCCAACAAACAGTTTGTATCTTGGTCCCTTACGCACCAGCATTTAGGAATACTCCTTGATAGCAATTGAAGAATTGCCTCCTTTACACTGACCTGTGAGAATATCTATAGGACACCATCTTGAATGCTAATTGATGGAGGAGGAGGGCCCAGCCCACTGTGGGTGATGCTATTCCTTGGCAAGTGGTCCTGCCTTGTATAAGAAGCAGCTAGCTGGGAGTAAGCCAAGAGACCACAGTAAGTGCTGTTCCTCTCTGGTTTCTGTATCAGTTCCTGCTCTGACTTCCTTCAGTGACAGATTGTGACCTGGAAATAGAAACTAAATAAGCCCTTTTCCTCCCCTAAGTTGCTTTTGGTGAGAGTGTTCTATCACAGCAACAAAAACCAAACTAGAAGAAAAAGAAATCCAGTTTTTGAGCACCAAACGGCACACATACACCTTCCTCTTATTTCCTTTTTAAACCATTCTCAAAAATTAGCTACAAAACAGTAGACTTCATTACAATGATCAAATCTCTTCCTTCAAGTTGTCGGCCATGTTGGAAGTTGATCTTACCATCAGCTGAAGCGTATACTGTATCCAGGAGAATGGAAGGTGTTGATTGGGCAAATGCAGACATGAGAAGTAGGGCCCTGCTGACATGAGAAGTAGGGGCCAACCCCACCCAAACTACATAAGATGAGCATTAGGAGGTAAGGATCCCCAAAGTATCACCAGAACTATACTCCAACTGTCAGACTACAAATATGAAAACCTCACTTTGGCTTGGAAAAATGTGAGTTTGGGAGGCAGAGGGGAGAGGAACAGGGAGATGACAGCAAGCCATGGGATTCATCTGTTCTGGGACAAGAGTCTCTGGCTCAGGAAGGGAGGCAACACTGAGTTCCAGCCCAGCAGAGTGTGTGCAGCCCCACCAGGGATCTAGAGACCAGCTTCCTCTTGGTGTCTTCATGCCACAAGATGTAAAATAATCCCCTAGGCTCCAAAAAACACATTTTATGGCTGTCTGACTCATTTCCCACAAAGCTAGGTTCACCTCCCTCCCCCCCCCCACCCCACACACAACGTTTACAGCTTTTGTTTTGAAAAATAAAAAAAGTATGTTGAAGATTTTAGGATGACTTTTAGACATAAATGGTTCCCTTCACCCTCGTCCCAGGGCCCCCTCACCTAATTTCTCAAATGCTGGCTGCCAGTGGCTGTGGAGGATCTAGTCCAAGTGGGTGTGGGATGACTCGGGGAGCGCTGGGCCTCATAGCCCCAGGGCAGGGCAAGCTGATGCCTGCTGGGCATTGACACAGGCCAGAGCTCCAGGGTGGGGCTAGGGGGTGTCCCTGAGCCTGCTGGTTTGGGGTCTTAGGCAGTGATGTCACTAGCTTCTAGCTTGGCACTGTCCTTGGGGGACATGAGGGACAAAGGCCATATCAAACCTGTTGCTTTTCTCGGGCAAGCCCTAAGGTACAGAGAGTGCCACAGGGCAGCCTCATTCACTGAGCAGGGACATGTCCCCAGCCCTCGCAGCAAAGGCTCGCCATCTTCAAGCTCGCGGAAGGGAACTCGGGCGTTCTTAGATCTCAGTCCCCTGCATCATGTTCATGTGCCCCGTGGTTCCCAGAAACTCATCTGTTGCCGTCATTTTCTCAGCTATCATGGGCCAGGGGTACCAGCATCCCCGGTTCTCATCAGGAAACAGTACCCCAGGGCACATGTCGCACAGACTGCTGAAAGAGAACTCAGATGAGGAGGCCGTTTTGCAGCTCCTGCTGATCCCCAGATGGCTGAGGGGCAGAGCCCAGATGGGAAACCAAGGATGCAGCAATCAAGCCCATCCCGGAGCAGCAGTTTGGTTTTAGGGTTTAGGTGCCCATGAGGTGCCCACTCCCACAAAGCCTCCCTAGTCTTCAGCTTGTCACATTCAAGACCCTCCACATGATGTCCGGTTGGCTACATCTCTGTTTGTTCCTAGGGGTTTCCCAGGATGAGGAAGGAAGTTGCAAGAAGTCCCCGAGAAGTGCCATCCTCTATCCAACCAGGGATCAGCTAACCAGATACCTGTCACACCTTGGCCAAGTGCCTCAGCCCATAGACTTGTGCTCCTGAGGCAAAAGATGAACCTGAAGACCACCACTTTCTGACTTCTGGGGACCAATTGTGAGACCTATTTTTTGGGAGCTCACCTGAACAACAGCCCCTTCTGAGGCCTCTAGACCCCTGAGCACTGCAGGATCAAGGTCATGATTCCTGCCATATTCCAGATGCTTCACACACTGGAGGCAGGGTGAAGGGGTTCAGGAGGAGATTGTGGGCCCATGAGGACTGCCAGGTATGCCCAGGTCTCTCTCCGTCCCCCTCTACCCCTGCCCATGCTCATCTCCAGAGATGCTCCTGGTCTGGCTGTGCAGAACATCAGATTGCCACCTGGAAACAGGAAGTGATTATATAAGGCTGCCTGAGTAGTGGGGAGTCTCAGACTTAAGGGCTGGATCTAGGACAGACGGGGCTCCAGCAGGAAAGGGGGTTGTGGACTGAGGGGTCTTCCAGCCGGGCTAACCGACAGGCATCAGGGGACAGGCAAGAGGTGACCAGGACTTCCCTAACCAGCAGAAAGTGATTCAGCTAAATTGAGGAAGACTTCCGTTTCAGCAGAATGCATTTTCCACTATGGTAAGAGCTTTCTCACCCACAGGCTCTAGAAGATCAGAGTCCTCCAGAGAGGGTTTGGAGAGTTTCGGTTTGAATAGTCAATGCTGATTCTTAATCATTATTTTGAAGAGGCAGCTCTTGGTTTTCCAGCAGGTGGCTGGGTCTCAGGGCCATCAAGCCAGGTGTGTATGTGAGTACATACCGTGTGAGCATTTGTGACCTTGGAGGCTAGGAAGGAAGGCAGTCATGATCATTCCTTTGGTCAGTGGTAAGCCCTGTCCAGGTCTGCAGAATGACCTCTATTCTCCACCCTCACAACCTTGCCACGAGAGACAACAGCTACACCGAGGGTTCGCTGTGTGCCTGGCAGCAGGCTGGGCACATGCGCACAACCTTGGGAAACCCTACCTATCAGCGAAGGCTCCGAGAGAGGAAAATACCAGTCAACATTCAGCCAGACACACACCCAGGTTGCCTGGCAGCATCGCAGCCCTCTCGACAGCCACCCTACCTTCTGGTGCTCCTGTTCATGGCATCCCTGACACCACCCAGGGCTGACAACATTGAAGCCAGATGTGGTGACCCACACCTGTATAATCCCAGCAGCCAGGGAGGTAGAGGCCGTGTTGCAGTTGAGCCGAATGAGATCCTGTCTCAAAATAAAAGTCACAAAGGGGGCTGAGGATATGGCTCAGTGGTAGAGTGGCTTGCTTAGTATGCTTGAGATCCAGAGTTCCTGAGTTCCTGAGCTCAATCCCCAGTACCACCAAAAAAAAAAAAAAAAAAAAAAAAAAAGCTGAGCTTTCCCTGGTTTAGGGGATGTACAGAGGTATACAGTTGGGGCATCTTTAATACTGTAATGAGCCCCAGGCAGGCTGGGTGGCAGGTAGGGTCTTCCAAGAGAGTTGAGGCAGGGCCTTACACTTCTAGCCTAACAAGTATGGTGAGAACAAACCCTGATGCAGATACCTGATGGAGCAGAAGGCTGGCGGCATCCAGCCCCTCCCTTTCCTGGACCAGCCCAGGTGGGACCCTGGAGGCTCAGGGGCAGGTTCTGGCCTGGGCAGTGGGAGCAAGGTGTGGGAAGCTCTGGCCTCAGGCAGAGGCTCCCTGAGCGGGAAGGTGCTCCTCCCCCACCCTCATCTACTGCTACCAGGCAACATCCCCAGCAGTCAACAGGTCCCCTGGTTCTTAGGCAGGCCTGTCTCCAAGGCATCACCTCCCCAGGGCGTGGAGGGGAGGTGACAAGTTGCAGGACCCTCTTCTTCCTGGTTAGCCTTACTGGTTAGCCTTGGATTCTGCCGGGACCTGCACCTCCATTCCACCTACCCCCAAAGAACATTTTGGCCTCGGGGCATTTCAGAGGACGGCTCAGGCCTGGCCAGTGGGGTTCTGCTGGCAGAGGCTGAAGTGAGGATTCTGCTTAGAACTTAAGACACATGTCTTGGTTGGATGCTCTCCCCAAGGCCCCGACTTGGTGGCTAAACTCCAGGGAAGAGCAGAAGGGGTTTTTGAAGCCCAGGAAGGAGGCCAAGGCAGCGAGCAGCCCCCCTGGGTGCTTGCTGGCAGCTCCAGAGCAAAGGGCAGGTTGGCTCCAGCCAGAGGAAGCGGGGCAGGGGCCAGAGTGAAGATGGAGGTTGGGCTCAATGGCTAATCAAGGGGGAGACCTGAGTCCATCAGAGAGGTGGAGAGTGGGCTCAACAAGGATGAGGGGAATGTGTCAGAAGAGGGGTATGGCTCTGAGGGGTCTTGGCAAAAGGCCAGGCAGGGAGAGAAGTGGGCTCATGGAGAGGATGGGTAGACACAGTAGGGATTCAGAGAAGTCTCCAAAGAGCCCAGCCTGGGCCAGAGCCTCAGGAGTCTGACAGCAGCCAGGCCGGGCCTATGTAGTGAAACATTCCTAAGAGGGCCCAGGGCTGCCTTTGACCTTCCCCGTTTATTACTCTTGACCTCTGCCTACATGGAAACCACCACCTTCCCATCCTCAAGTCTCACAAGAAAGTTGTTGCTACATTGTAAGTGTCTGTGTTCCCCTGTCTGAAGTCTTGTGTGTCTGGGACCCTCTACTGCCCAGGGCACCCTTTAGAACACTGATTCTCTCTAAGCCCATTCCTGTGAGGCCAGCCCTGTACGGAAGCTGGAATTGCTAGGAGACTGATTCTCTGCTCTCACACAGGCCCAGGCTGGAAGAGGAGGCCATTCAATCTGGGAATCACAAGGTGCCGCCTGGAGAGAGAACAAACTGGACCTGATGCCTTGCAGAACTATGTCCGGCCTGTGTCCAAAGTGCTCCTGGAACCACAGAATGTTTCTAACGCTGCCCCGTGTGTGTGTGTGTGTGTGTGTGTGTGTGTGTATGTGTGTGTGTGTGTGTGTGTGTGCGCGTGCGCGCGCGCGTTGCATACATATATGACATTCAACATATTCAACATTTACACTCATGCCCTGGCCCGTGAACTTTATCCATGGGCTCAGCACCCTCCCATCCAGACATTTCAATTTTTTTTAACGATTTAACGATGGTTGTGGGTCACCATGTGGTTGCTGGGATTTGAACTCAGGACCTCTGGAAGAGCAGTCAGTACTCACTGAGCACTGAGCCACCTCTCCAGCCCCATTCAGACATTTCAAAGGCTCCCAATCGCACAGGCGACCCACCTGAGTTCTCTGATAGCCACTCCCAGGCTCCACCCAGCCCTCCTCCTCCTCCCCCCCAACCCCACCCCCCATGGTCCCTCACACAGCCCAGCTCAGCCAGGCAGGTCTCCCCCCCAGGGCATGATTTTCGAGCACACTTTCTCTGCAGCTGTTCAGCCATTTGCACCTGGGGCTAGCACTCTGCATCTGTGCGTCAGCCAGCCTCCTCGGTGGGGGGGTTGTCCGAATTGGGTGAGAAGGTGTGTCGGAGAAGAATCCTGACTTGCTCTAGTTTGAGCAGAAAATGAACAAAAAAGCCTTCCTGCCATGGAAAAATCCAGATGGTGCTGGCCCAGGCACAAGAACCCTCACTCATCTTTCTCGGCTGCCTTGGCCGTCCTTAACCTCCGGACTAGCCCCATCAAGAAAGCCTCTGGGGTCTCTGACTGACTTGCCACCCAAGGGAAATAAAGTCTCAGTATGTCTAACAAATGTCTCAAGGTGACACCCATTGGTCAGAGGCAGGACATATGATCTGTTGTCCAAGATTTGGGCAAACCACATGGGCTGAAATGGGGGAGTGGGGACGAAGCCGGTTTTCCAAAGCCAAGCTAGAGGCTGCCCCTGAAGAAGGAGATAAAACACTTGGTAGCCAGAACCTTGGGGCTCCACACTGGTAACCCCATGAAGGATGCTAGTCTTTGGTCTTATTCCCAATTAGAACTGGAGTCTAGAACTCTGGCACCCCATTTCTTATGGGCACAGATGGTAAACTGAAGTCCAGAGAGCCAGGTTTCCTGTTGAAGTTTGCACAGCAAGCTTAGCCAGAGCTAGAAGTGACCCAGAGCGAGGCTGTCCACCTGAGGTGGGGATAATGCAGTCATGGCTGCATGTCACAGCTCTGTCTGGTCAGCCCCATCGTCTGACTTGCAAATCCCACACGTTAGCGTGAGTGCAGGACCTGCCATCAGGAATCGCAGGGGTCAGTCAGGGCTGCAGGCTTCCCTAACTGGAAAACCCAAGTTCAGAGGTGCCACCGACTATGACTGGGGTTAGAGTTGGAACATGGGGTGATCTAACCTGGGGTGCAAGGAGGAGGACCCCCAGAGTTCAGACCATAGGGGCACCTGCTTCTGCTAAACAGTTGAGGAGGGGTGGGGGGTAAAGCCTGAGCTATGAGAGAGCACAAGAGAGGTCAAGGGGCAGAAAGGCCAGAGGGGGGCAGCGGGCATTAGCAGGCTGTGGACACTTGTTTACTGAGAGGCCTGGGAGGTCAAGGCCCAGGCCTGGAGTTAATCATTAATGGCTTACCTTGCTCGTGGCTGCCTAGTGTGGTCTGGACCAGGCCCCAGTACACAGGTACTGCCCTGCCATGCCGTGTGTGTATGGGGGGTAGGGGAGGCACTGGGGTGCTTTTGGAGATATCACGCTTTCTGAAGCACCCTAAGCTTAGGAGCGGCCTATAGCAAGGTTCTGGGGCACAGAGGCAAACCTCATTTGCTCTCCACAGATCACTCTCTGGGGCTTCACCCCTTAGACCTTGGTCAGGAGAGAGTTAGACCAAGAAGACCAGGGGTCAGAGGGAAGCTTGTTTTACTAAACCAGGCTTGGTGGCAGGCTGTGGAGTATCGGTACCCTAGGCCTACCTCGCCAGGGTCTGGGCTGGCCATGGGGTTGATGCTCACACAGACCCTGTCAGGGAGAAGGGCCTGCTCTCTCCAGGGTGCAGGTGCTGACAGAGGAGCAATAGGCATTAGCAGCTGCGCCAAGACAAAACCTTGCTCTTGTGCCTGGCCTGGTAAAGAAACAGGCAGGAGGAAGGGATGAAGAATTGGATTCTGTCCCTGTCCCTGTCCCAGCTTGAGCACAGCCTCCTTCTAATCTGACCTGGGGCCACACCAGGAGGAGCAGGAGGGGATGGGAGGCTCAGCCTTAGCACAGTGGGTGGGCTGCCTCCCGGAAGCCTGTGTTCCCATACATCTCTCACTGGACAACAGTGGTACCTGGAGGGACCTGGTTACGGACTCTAAAGAGGACTCAGCAGGTGGCGTGGCCCAGCCCGAAACTCTGCTTTTCCCATAAGTCCCCCTCCACACACCGCATGGGGTGAGGAAGAACTTCCAGATGATCCCACTCCCCAGTATGGCAGAATCCTCTGAGAACCTTTCACTCCCTTTTGGATGCATGTAAGATCGCTCAAGAGTTTTGTGTCTATTTACTACAGCTTCCGGGAATGGGACCAATGGCGGGGGGGGGGGGGGGGGGGGCTGGGCATGCGCACAACTCCTCCTGGCTTCTATGAAGCTACTCCTGCCTTCATGGTATTAAGGGGAGGGACTGAGTTTGCACACTTGTACAGCCAGAGAACCCTAAGAAAAGACTTAGGACGTGTCCCATGGTCCTTGTTTGAGGACAAGGGCCTCTTATTGCTGCCTGTGATGACCCGGTCCAGGCTCAGAATATGTACAAGGTTTTTTGGCTTGGGCCCCAAAGATCACTGCCCAGTCCAGACCCTCAGGGTCCACTTAGGATATAATTGTTCCGTTTTCATGCACCACTTCTGCCTGACCAGGAAATCCTGAAGCAAGGCTGCCCAGCCCTGAGTCAACACTTGTCAGGAAGGAGGAGGGGTGTGTGTGTGTTGGGGGGGGGGGGACAGACGTGCAGCCTATAGGACCCAGTACAGCTACAACACCAGACCCAAAGGTGCTAAGAGGCCAGTAAAGGCTGTGGATCCAGACATCCACATGCATGTGCCCAGACTCTCACCATGCACGCTGTGCACACACAGATTCCCTTATACACAAGCACACCCACAATCACACAAGCACATGCACAATCACACAAGCACACGGCTGTGTGGGCATGTTTGTACACTTGTGCAGGAACACCGGGGCACTCACACACACATCACAAAGAAGCACACGCATACAGAAACAGGCACATGCATACATAAATGCATTCATGCATATATGATGGCTTCCTCAAGCAGTCATCATAAAACGCAGCCTGGCACGGGCCACGCTCACCCACACAGGGGCTCTCACACAGTTCAGCCTGCTTGCCCCGGAGACCATCACGACATTCACTGGTCTCCTATGCAAATACCAACCACCCAGCACTCATGAATCTAGTTCTCTGCCCACTTAGGGAATCTGTCTCTTAAACCTCATTACACTGCTCTCTGCCTTTGTGGTCAAGAGCTATCCAGAATGCCCAGGTGTCACAAAAGAAGTGGGGACCGCAGAGGGAGGTTCAGCATGTGACATGCCTCAGAGAGGGGGCTGCAGGCGAGGCTGGATTTGCTGTGGGAGGGTGGGGTCGTCTTTATTTCAAAGTTTGTTCTAGGACCAGACACAGTTGCTTGTACCCTTTTAGTCTTCCTGCCAGTGTGATGGTGTGTGGGGATTCTGCTCGGCACACAGTAGGCCTCTGATTACAGAGTGCTATGATAAATGAACAAAGTCCTAGCAGGAGCGGGCTGTGTCCCTTGGGCTTACTTCAGGGCTCCAGGAGGCCTTTGCTCCCCTATTGCCTTCCTTGTCTTCTGGCATACCTCCGCCGTGTGAGAGCAGAACCCAGGTGAGCCAGTCTGCCCAGAGCTCCTGTGTCTGGGGGTGGCAGGCAGGCAGCCCCAGGACGTGCCCACACACAGCTCCCCCGCGGCCTCAAGCCAAGCCCACGCCAGAAGCAGGCCAAGAGTCGCAGTCTCAGGGCCTGCCCACCACCCACGTCCTGCCCAACCTAACACGCCTGCTCTTCTGTCTGAGGGGAAAACCTGGCAGGATCCAGACTCTTGGCCACATTCCAGCCACCGGGAAGGACAGGCCTCTCACCCTGCCAGTCCTCCTGAGGCCCGCTGCTCACAGGTAGTCAAGACCTTTGCAAAGGTCAATCAGATCACATTCCAGGCCCAGCCCACAGAGGCTCTCCAGAGCCTTAGCTGGGTGCTAAGCCCTTCACATCCTGTAGGCCTGGCTAGCCAGCCCCTTGCTGCAGGATTCTGGGCAAGAATTCTGCCACTGGTATCTCCAGACTCGCTAAGTTGCTCAGGCTTATAGAACTTGTCTTGACCCCAGATTGCTGGAAATAACAGACTTTCACCAGTAGGCTCAGCTCCTCTTCAGGGTTTGGTTTATAAGTCCCCACACTGAGAAAGCCCTCCCCAAGTGTCCCCTGGGCAGCACCAGGTCACATTTAATTACCCATGCCTCTTGATTTCTGAAATGGCTGGCTTGTCAGCCTCATGCACATGGCTGTCTCCTCTCTTCCATACAGGGTTGTCAGTCGCATGAGGGCAACGGTCACGTCTGTCCTAAATCCTGATCTGAAGAGGGACTCTCTGACAGACTGTTGATATCCCACGGAGACTTTTCTTTTACCTTTTCTATTGTGTGCCATTTCAGTGCTGGAGACCAAACTCACACCCAGGGCCTTGACCATGAGAGACAAGTACTGTATGTAACACACAGCCAAATCCTTAGCTCCCTATGATGTTTGTTGAAAGATTGAATGAGTGAATGAATGAATGAATGAATGAATGAATGAATGAATGAATGAATGTGTGAAAGACCGGTTAAGCAAAAGGCGACAGAGAGGGACACTGAGCCTAAGTGTAAAATAGAAAAGGCCATGTTAGGGTGTGCAGAACTCCATGGAGGTTGATGGAGACATTCAGGCAGACTCTGCTGAGTGGGCCCAGGCTAAAATGAGAGCGGGACGCCCTGCCCTTTGCCCCACCAGGGTTATGTGTCTCTCTGGTTGCTTCTTGCCCCCCTACAAAACTTTCTTGTAGCCTCTTTGCTGAATTCATGGAGACCTTGCCTTCTGCCAGCTCCTGCTTCCACATCTATGTCTTGGACATAGGTTTCCCACCTACGTATGACTCCTCCGTTTACCTGGACAGGCCTTGACCACCATGGTGCATAATCAGAGCCCTTTCTTTGCTCCAAAGCCCCTCCCTCCCATACGCAGCCAGGAAGCTGCATCTACCTCCTGGGTCAGTTTGCCCAGGCTGAAGGCAGAGCTGTACTGAGAAGCCCATCGGGAATTGGGTTGGGGGAGGTTGAGGAGGTGGGTTAGAGCTTCTGCTTACTTCCTGTTCTTTTCTGATGGTCCCTACAGCCTTAGGCAGGTGCCAGGAGGAGGTGGGGAGGCCCCTGTCTTCATAGCTGTGAAGTAGATTGGAAGAAAACAGATCAGTCAGGCCTAAGG